>NC_142593.1:8789884-9093315 GCF_965207765.1 Zootoca vivipara | reverse complement strand
AACCTTAAACTAAATTCTGTGTCAATTGTGTCTTTATTTATTGGGGGAGGTCTTGGGAGTTTAACACGCTATATATAAATACTGCTTCAGACACCAAAATTACAATTTAAGCAGGCGGCAAATCCTTAATTATTCTCAAAAGCCTACAGAAAGTGAGCATGGCAATTTTGCCACACTAATAGCAAGTCAAGAAATGGAGGACAATGGTATACCCAGGGCTTCTTTTCAGCCAGAACTTGCTGGAACTCAGTTCTGGCACCTCTCAGGTGGGCACCATTGTTATTCTAAGAGAACGATGGAAGTGTTCGTGGTGAGTTCTGGCACCTTTTCCTAGAAAAATAGCACTGGGTATATATGAAGTGTGTGTTGGTTACTTGAGAGTATGGAGTAAGTTGCTTGTTGGAGCTTGGAGAGCTAACTTACCCCTGAAAAGCTAGGGTTTGTTTACTAATTTTAGCCAATGCATTCTAATTGAGAAGGGGAGGGCTTTGAGATGAGCAATTCCTATAATTCCTATATTTCTATTGTTTCTTTCTAGAGTTTCCTGCCTATTTCCCATTTTGTCTATTCTGCTTAATTAAAAGTTGAAAGAATATAATCCTGGTGAGCAATGGCTTAACTGGTTATCCTTGTTTGCTTCCTGTCTTAAAGTTATATTATCATTTTGTCTCTGTAGCAACCATTCTTTAACAGGCGGTATAGATTTTACTGTAACTAGATTACAGGTGCTGATTTTTACACAAGGTATTGTATCTCCAATGCCTTGCAGGACACATTTGAGATGAGACGGGTGCCAGGGTCAAGGAAGTTCTTAATGGGGCTCTCCTGTCATATTAAGTTATGCCAACCTTTTTACGCATGCCGTGATCTATAGCAATAAACCACAGAAAAAGTTCAGATTGGCACGCACCTATTCACAACCTTTGCTGCATATAATTTACATCTCAAGTCAGATCTTAAAATAGGCCAGTAAGGTCATTAGTAGTATATTATGCTGATTATTCTTCATGGCCTAATTAATAGGGATTGATGGGTGCTCAGCTCAAAGTTCATTTTTATCTAGTGTTACTACAAATTCATTTATTCAAATGGGAGACATCACAAACATTCAGCAGCCTGCAATTTGCATATGAAAACAGAGCCATCAGGTACCATTGGGACAACATATTACATATTGGTAACAGAGATTCTACTAATGAAGAATGAAGTTAAGATTTTAATAGAAGGAAGTTTATTGCTAACTTTATTGTGCAGGCGAGCAAATTCACCAAGAATTTGCTGCCAGTGGACAGCCACCACGGCTGTTTTAAGGAATGCATGCTTTTCATTGAGTCCACTGCATGTGGGGAAGGGAGATTTAAGCCTGCTCTCCCCAACCAAAAGCCTGATTGAATTCCACGTGCCCCAGCACACATTGCAATTAGCTTTAGAATAAAATCTCTCCCAATTAGAGTAAATTGGAGTTTTCTCCTTTCCTAAGGCTAATTGTTGCCTCTGGATAGGGGGGTCTTCAGAATTTTGACTCTGCTCCACATTCACTGTGATCCTGGCAAAAATTATTGGAGGGTTGAACATAGCAGTTGTTATTTTAATTAATATCCAGATGTAGTTGATAAGAACACAGTAAAAGCACTGCCTATTTTTGCCCTGTGGTGATGTCAGGGGCTGGGTGCAGGAGGAGAAATGGTGGAGACCGTCTCCACATCCTGACCCACCATCTCCCAGAACTCGATGAGCCTTAAAAGTAGGAAAGCAAAGAGCTTGAAGACAGAGGGCACGTAGCAGCACCCGTAGAAGAGATGACGACGGCGACAAATGAAGAAGTGGGAGAGACAGGAGGTGGAGATTCACCCAGGACAATGCCATTATCCAAGGGGCTGGGTTCTATAGCCTCTCTCTGTAAATATTGAAATAAAAGAGGACGGTAAGAAACTTTTCATTGCCTTTACTGTATACTTTCCTGGGCAACCAGCTAAGAGCTGCTGACAGCATCCTGAACAGATGCAGACTAAATCTGTACTTCCCCTTTATAACAGACCAATTTCTAATCAGGTGGGGGAAATAATACTCATCCACTGAGTTTTATTGAGAGAGCATAGTGAATGGCAATTTAAATGTTGACCATGATGGCTGTCCCAGAGGCAGAAGGATTTTGGCTGTGTATATAAGAAAGCTATGTATATAAGAAAGCCCTGCTACTCAAACTCCTGTCTCTTATGTTTCTTCTTTAAAGCTTTCACTTCCCCTCAAACGTTTTTGATTTGCTTGTTCCCTCTATCAGTGTACTGTACTAGATTCACTGTTGCAGAGTCCACCCACCACTGCCTTCATGATAATATCGTCTGTATTTTCCATAAAACATGGGAGAATACACAGCAATTCTAGGGAATAAAGGCTAGTGTGGAAACCATCTGAGTGGGGATTTCAACCCAAATCTTCCCAGTTCCAGCCCATCCCTTTATCCATTATATCCCACTAAACTCTTGCTATTTGAGGGGGCTAGAAGGAAAGAGTAGCTACTAATGATGTCATTTCGAGGAAGAAACTGGAACATTTAAATCGATTCAAAAATTCATTTAACCTTTGAAACTCTCTTAAACATAATATTGACTTTCCTCCGGTTAATTCCTTTGCCTAACCTCCTTAGCGCTAATATGTCAGGTACATGGAGAAAAGGAGTGAAAAGGTCAACGTGATTCTACCTTCTAATTTTATGTTTCAGTTAATATTTTAGAACATGTTAAAAGCAAAGCAAATTGATTGAAATGCTCTTACACATCATAGAACCACAATAAATCAGTTGTGTGCATTGGCACACTATGTGGGGGGAACGAATTCCAAAGCAAATTGGAAGACTTTGAAGTGTGAGGTCAGTGAGGATCAATAGGTGACCTTCGGTCAATCGCTCACTCTCAGCCTAACCTAACTCACAGGATTGTTGTGTGGGTTAGATGAAGAGGGGGAGAACCATGTAAGTTACCTTGAGCTCCCTGGAGAAAAGTGTGGGATATAAATGCAATAAGTAAGTAAGTAATAAAGTCTCATGAGTTGGTTCAGGACCCCTGCAAAGCTTTCTGTTGCTCTATCATCTCTGTAATATTCTGAGCATATAGGTCTTTGTCTTTCTATGCCTATCAATTATTTTAAGAGAAAAACCCTTGCTTCCCCCCCTCCCAATAGGGATTATAGAGGGAAATGTCACAGGCAGAAACAATATTTACAATAACAGCACCTGTAAATCTTCACTTGGTTTTCTCTAACCCTTTATTGATCAATTTCGTTTTCAAATTGGTTGATTTTAAATGGAGAGTGCGTCTTAAACATATACTGTATTCGGTTGTCAGTACTGCAAGGCCAAGAGCTTCTTCTTAAAAACAGGCCATTGACAACAATTTCCACATTTGCTGAGTATCTTCAATCTCAAAATCCAAACTCCTAGAATAGTTATTTTAGAGGAAGTGAACAGATGCCAATCAAACCAATTTCACCCTCAGCTCCACTTCTGACTGATTCCAGGAGCTCTCCAAATTAGATAACTGAACAATAAAAGGAGCAAGATTTACAAGCACAGATGCGTTGTGGACTGGCAGAAGGGTCTCTGCGGTTCTATAAAAATGAAATCATAAACATCTTTCAGCTAAGAAATAAAATTAGAATGTCATAGTAGCAATAATTTTATTAAATCCAAACAATGAACTCAATTAGAAAACCCAGTTGAAAGAATAAACTTTGAAGAACTTTTGCAATTAGTTGAGCAACAAATATTTTTGCTTTTCTCTCTCTTATTCATACTTTGCCAAGAAAAAGCCACAGAAAATTGACAACCTAAGTTTTCTCATTGGCCTACACCCAAATGCCAAGGCTGGTAAACATTTTTATGATATAAACATGCAATTCACATATCTCTATCTCTGTAGCATCTATATCTATCTATCTATCATCTATCTATCTCAGGGGTAGGCAACCTAAGGCCCGACCCAATCAGTTCTAAACCCAGCTCACGGACGGTCCAGGAATCAGCATGTTTTTACATGAGTAGAATGTGTCCTTTTATTTAAAATGCATCTCTGGGTTATTTGTAGGGCATAGGAATTTGCTCATTATTTCCCCCCCAAAATATAGTCCGGCCCACCACATGGTTGAAAAAGGTTGCTGACCCCTGATATATATATATATATATATATATATATATATATATATATATATATATGAAAACGGCATACACAAATGGATTATAATAGGGAATGTTGCTTAGCAATATTAGGAGAAATTTGCACTAAATGCCTGTGAATCTTCATGATAATATTTTAAGGGGGAAAATTGCAGATATGGAAATGTGGAGAACTGAAATGAAGATTGGACAAATAAGAAACTGCAATTGACAGTTCCATCAATCCCTACTAACAGCACCCAGAAATGCATTGTTGCTTGCCAAACAACTGATACACCAAAGCTTTGAACAATATTGTTTAAAGCGAAAATACCTCCTGCATGTATATTATGATCCATTGCCTCGCTAAATAATGAAGTTTTTGCATTGCTTTTCAATACAAAACTTCAATGCAGACTTAGACTTTGATGAGCTTCTAGAGGAAGACCTCCAGACATGGAAAAACTGTTCAAGAACCTTTCTCTCTCTCTCTCTCTCTCTCTCTCTCTATATATATATATATATATATATACATATATATATATATATATATATATATATATATATATATATATATATATATATATATATATAATGTACAAGAGGGCATGATCAATATATATTTTTAAAGCACAAATGCAAATGGTAGAGATAGTAGATCTGAAGTGTGTACTAGGAGTGTGTCTTGGCCCTGTTTACTTTCTGTGTTATGAGGTGAATATGGTGATTCAGGTGAGGTTTCCAGGTGATTCAGGTGGGTGATTCAGGTAGATGACATTGTCTCCACACCAATTTTTCCTAGGGAGTCATGGCCTTTTTTACACCACCAGTTCCCTCTTGCAGGAGAACTACTACAGTCATCATTCTTAATTTTGTGAGGTTTCTTCACCTTAGAAGGGGTGCCCCTTCCTGCAAATTGCATCTAAGTCTGGCAACAAATAAAAATGGACCCCCCCCCCTTAAAAAAAAAATCAAAACCATGCCCTGCATGAAAGCCCTGATTTCATATATCTGCTTGAAATTTGACATGCTTAATGGACGCTGGAGGGATGCCTGTGCCTGAAAATTTCATTTACTTCTATGAAAAGAAGAATATTTTTTTAAAAAAAAAACCCTATAACTTTTTATTATTATTCCACATGATAGTGAATGTGGGGTATCACTTCTTGTCATTGGATATGATTCAGTCTCTGATAATGAGCCAAAATGGGAAGACACAGAGAAGCCCTGAAAACAGGTTGAGTTGTTTCTCAAAGCTACAGATAGAAGCAGAATCCTGTGGCTGCTGCACAGCTCTAGTATGCTTGGCTTAAACTTTTATGAATAACACACAGGGCCACATATCCCTAGAATGAAAATGAGCTGCACTATTTAATAGTTTCAGAAACTTTATAAATGAAACTCCTTAATCATCCACTGCCACTAGGTTTTTACCTTGCCTATTAAGGCTGTACTCCATAAATACAATATTTTCTTCCTGAGAATCCCTAGAGTATAAATAGAATACTTGGGTTAATAAATGGTAGAAAGTTTCTGCTCATTGCAGATCCTCATCCTCATACATATACTGCCCACCTGAAGATCACAAGGTGGTTTGCAATATAAAAACACGAAAATACATGCCATAATAACAATAAAAAACAATAACCCCCTGCCCACAGTTTAAACTACCCTAGATTGTTGAAGTAGCCGAAGTCCTGGGAAAAGAGGAATGTTTTTACCTGGTGCTAAAGACATGACGCAGGTGGGACGCAGGTGGCGCTGTGGGTTAAACCACAGAGCCTAGGGCTTGCTGATCAGAAGGTTGGCGGTTTGAATCCCTGTGACGGGGTGAGCTCCTGTTGCTCGGTCCTTGCTCCTGCCAACCTAGAAGTTCAAAAGCACGTCAAAGTGCAAGTAGATAAATAGGTATTGCTCCAAGCGGGAAGGTAAACGGTGATACCGTGTGCTGCTCTGGTTCGCCAGAAGCAGTTTGTCATGCTGGCCACATGACCTGGAAGCTGTACGCTGGCTCCCTCGGCCAATAACGCGAGATGAGCGCTGCAACCCCAGAGTCGGTCACAACTGGACCTAATGGTCAGGGGTCCCTTTACCTTTACCTAAAGACATGGGGACCCAGGTGGCGCTGTGGGTTAAACCACTGAGCCTAGGGCTTGCTGATCAGAAGGTCAGCGTTTCGAATCCCTGTGATGGGGTGAGCTCCCGTTGCTTGGTCCCAGCTCCTGCCAACCTAGCAGTTCCAAGCACGTCAAAATGCAAGTAGATAAATAGGAACCACTACAGCGGGAAGGTAAAGGGCATTTCCATGTGCTGCTCTGGTTTGCCAGAAGCAGCTTTGTCATGCTGGCCACATGACCTGGAAGCTGTACGCCGGCTCCCTCGGCCAATAATGTGAGATGAGCGCGCAACCCCAGAGTCGGTCACGACTGGACCTAATGGTCATAGGTCCCTTTACCTTTACCTAAAGACATGTAACTTATCTGCTGTTTTCACTCCGGGATGGTGGGGCAGTTTCTAGATGATTCAGATTCTTTGGATGAATTTAGAATTTGCTCAAAATGCCAAAAATACCTTTGCAGTCCATGGCTACAATTCAGTGGTCTGTCTCCAGGGCAATCACGAGCTTAAGGGTCCTTCTGCCACCACTACAGGGCATACTCGCCAGTGCCAGGCTAATAACGATGGCACTTCTGCACCACTTATTCCCTGATAATCATTTGGCATTTGAACATTTTCATCTTAGCCTGGCATGGCAATGAGCATGATGAATCAAAGAAGGAGAGGGAATCAGCGTGTATCACAACTCATTGGCTCACTGAAGATCATCCAGCACTACGCTTGAGTGACAGTATGATCATGTGGTGAAAGGACCTAATGACTATTAAGCCATATATTGCCATATTAAAATGCCATGTGAACCTTCACAGACTGATTCCAATCTACTTCTTACTTCCTCTTCAAGTTTGAAGAACTTTGAGTATGGCAGATGTCAAGCTGGCATTTTGTTGACTTCTATTTCTTTGTCCCTATCAGCAGGGATATGCTAACGAGATTCAAATGATTTCATGTGAAATTACTGCTCCTGAATAGATACTTTGTGAATGTTAAATGATTTCCCCTATCTGCATATTGGCAGACTGTCCAAATAATTTTGGAACTGTCCAGTCTGTCGGAAGAAACGCCACAGATGTGCAGCTTACCTTCTTGCTTAAAAAACAAACAGGGGAAAAAAAGATTCAACGATTTCAAATCATTACATTTCAATTCCTTTATAGACGGTGAACAAATGCAACCTGAATCGAGCTTTCTTTTCCAAGCTTGTAAGTTGGTCAAACTTTTCCCAGTGTTCATTACATTTTAATGATGTGTCATATTTTGAAGCATGTAAGGCAATAACATATGTCTAGATATATTAATGCAACAAAAAGAAGAGAGCTTTCAGAAGCAATGCTGATATTTCCAGCCCCGCGTACAAAACAGCGGAACATTTAGCATTACAGGTTTTGTCCAGTTTAATTTTACAGAGCTTTTAAAAACTTGTCATGAAAAAAAAAAATTCTTACAGGGAGAAGAAAAGTATAGCATCACTAATGTCAGTCATCTTCCAAACCAACAGGCAAGAATGATAAAACTTTCCATAATATGAGTTTGTGAGTTTGTCTAGGAGTAATAACCCCACTCAAACTGCAATCCTATAGCCACCATTAAGGCCCACTGAACTCAATGGAAGTTACTTCTGCATAGACATGTATTGGACTGTATTCCCAGTTCTTTTACCTGTAAACAAACAAGCAAAAGCAAATACACTATTACTAATAGCTGTTTTATATCAGAAGAGAGCAGATACGTTTCTAATAAAGAAATAGCTATATTACAATTTTATATCCACTTACCTAGTAATCATCTCCCTTGAAATTAGTGCGACTGAGAAGATATGTCTAGAAATGTGTTGTTAGTCTCCAATCCCCCCCCCACATTTATCAACCTTAAATATAACACAGTTTTTCTTTCTTTTAAATATGATTTTTCTTAAATTTTCTCTTTTACAATTTCAAATAAACATTTTACATGCTTAAGATATCAATGACTTCCCTTCTTCTCTTTCCATGGCTCATTTTACATATCTTATATCCCTGCAGATTTTACAAAAACTACCAATCGGTTTTCCGTTACTGCATCCATCAAAACTTTTTTACACTGTTGAATTTATCTTAATGCCGCCAGCGTTTTCAGCTGCACACAATTCTTTTCCATTCATTCAATGAACGTCTTCCTATCTTCTTTAAACGTATGTTCTTCAATTTGCAGTCGTAAACAGTCGTAAATTCTTCCTGCAAGACCAAATGCAGTCATAAACAGTCCGGTTTCCCACCACCCTTTTGAGTGGTGCCCCCCCACCCTCTCACTATATGTGAGGATCTGGTGACTTCTGTTTCAGTGTATCTGAAGAAGTGTGCATGCACACGAAAGCTCATACTAATGAGAAACTTAGTTGGTCTCAGGTACCCAGGTGGCGCTGTTGGTTAAACCACAGAGTCTAGGGCTTGCTGATCAGAAGGTTGGCGGTTCGAATCCCTGCAATGGGGTGAGCTCCCATTGTTCCATCCCAGCTCCTGCCCACCTAGCAGTTCGAAAGCACATCAAAGTGCAAGTAGATAAATAGGGACCGCTCCGGCGGGAAGGTAAACGGCATTTCCGTGCGCTGCTCTGGTTCGCCAGAAGCAGCTTTGTCATGCTGGCCACATGACCCGGAAGCTGTCTGCGGACAAACACTGGCTCCCTCAGCCTATAGAGCGAGATGAGCGCCGCAACCCCAGAGTCGGACACGACTGGACCTAATGGTCAAGGGCGCCTTTACCTTTACCTTTAAGGTGCTACTGGAAGAATTTTTTTTTGTTATCTTCTTCTTGTTCTTCTTAAGGAACAAATAAATAAACACTGGAGATTACCAGTATTATGAACTCAAATATGACTTGGTTGGCTATCACCCATGGGCTAGAGCATGCTGACACCCCTCTCCTCCGTCCGAGCAGGAAGAAGCAAAGCGTGCCGGCCGAGCAAGTGAGCGAGCAGCCAGCCACCAAGTGAGGCTTTTTACCGGGGGGGGGAGTATTACCCCCTCCAGTGTGGAACCCGGGACACCCCCCTACACCCCTCCTTGCTACGCCACCGGTGAAGGGAGTTACCATCCTCAAGGTCTGGAAGCAATCATTACTCCAGTTATGCTTAGATTTGAAGTTGGGTTATTTGCATCTACTTCTTGATCATGGTCAGACACCAACATTTTAAAGTTAAGGAAGCACCACCATATTATGTGACATTTTGCCAGCCAACAACAATCCTAAATACTTTAGGCCAGGGCCTGGACAACCAGTCTTAGGAAAAAGGCCATGGGAAATTAATTTCATTTATTTCTTTTATATAACAAAATGTACATGCCACTTGACCATCAGAACCCCTAAGTGGTTTCCATGAAATAGACATTAAAATGACCAAAAAATGAAATGCTAAAAACAAGCTAACCCAACCTTTTCCCCCCCAGAATGAAACCAGCCATTTTAAAACATTATGAAATGAAATTACATTTTTAAATACATGGAAAAATTGCATGCCTCGGTAAGCTTGCTTAAACAAACAAAATCAATAAATGGAATATATATATAAGAAAAATTGTGACAGTTTAATTAGAAAAGGCCTATCCAAGCAAAGAAATAAGCCTACCTGCCATTTCTGTTTGCGGACCGTACGCATTTGGCACAAACCTAGCTATCATCTGTATATGTGTGTATTTAATCCCCACATAATTCGCTTAGTTTATTTGTTAGAGTCTCTAATACTCCCACTCTCACTGTCAAAACAATACTTGGCAGTACTTAGTGTATAAATACATAAGCTTTTATGCAAAAATGACACATTAGTCTCCCCACGGAGGTCCAGGTTGCCAGTCTCAGAGATATGTGAGGTGGAGCATTTTTCTCATCCTAGTTTCAAGTACAGATGCACCTCCCAACTGAGACCATGTTCCATTGCCTGTTGGCAGCCCTGAGAAACTTTGATTTTGCTTTGCAATTAGATTATAGGAGTCAACGTAATGGAGAGAGAGAGAATTTCTCCCCAGATTAGAGAACATTTCCTTTTTAGAGCAGATGTTGGAATGCTGGAAAATTTGTAGTTCATCACATGGGAGTGCTGTATTCTCAGAGAAGCTGTTTCTTCGGTAGTATTTCTCAAAGTCATTGCCAATTCATTTTCCTCGGTGCTCTATTAGCATCCAAATATAAGTTTTGCCATGCTAGACTCCTCAGAATCTGAGTCCTCAGAATCTGAGTCCAAAGAATTAATCCAGCCCAAAAAAATGCATCAGTCCAGCAACATAATAAAAGAAAATGCAATGGCCATTACCAATTAATAAAAGAACAGCTTGTGTTACAGGATTTATATATATCTAGATAGCTCTGAGTATCTTAGCTAGAGTAAATGTTTTGTTTGTTTAAGAAGATATAGGGTAGGCTACCACTTTGGGGGAAGCACTATTTGTTCTTGTTTATCGCTCTTTTAATATTCTGTTGGGAGCCGCCCAGAGTGGCTAGGGAAACCCAGCCAGATGGACGGAGTACAAATAAATTATTATTAGTAGTAGTAGTACTCAGGACATTATTTTTATACCAATCTGAAAATAACTTTTCTGTGTTCAGAAAAAAAACCTTTTGTTTGTTTGTTTGTTTTTTATAAAGGTTTTTATTGGTTTTCTAAGGTATACAAAAATAAAGAAAATACAAAAAATACAAAAACAGATATACAAAAGAAAAGGAATACATAAAACACACAAAAATGGATCATTCTGAAATGGATCAAGAAAAATATCTATAAATGAGTCATTAGAAGAAGATAAGAGTAAAGAAGTAGAGAGTGCTATTTCAGATTTAAAAATAAGAAACGTGGAAGGAAGGGAAGGAGGAAGTCGACAGACCAAGAATTACATTAGAAAATTGTTTCAGAAGAAAAAACCTTTTGGAACACGAATAATGGGGAGGAATTTAGCTCAAGTGTCTTAAGCAAACTATTTCCCAATGTGACTATGACTGTATTTCACCAGAGGATGAAATACTCTGTTGGGTAGAACCTAGCCTGTCTACTGAAATGCACAGGAGCATAGATTGAGTAACTTTGAGTCAATGCTTGGATAATGGAGTGCTCTCACAACGTATTTGAGAGCGCAACAGAAACAAGATTCTCAAGTATCGTTTTATTGAGAAAGTAATAGAACGGCATTAAAAGTTAACTGTGAAGACTGTCCCATATGAGAGGAGTCGAGCAGTATTAGGGCACCTGCCAACCATAGAGAGTGTGTGGGGTTTGGCTTTGGGGTGGAATGGTGGTGGTGGGGGGAGAATAGAGGAGCTGGAAACCAGAGGAGAAAGAGAGAGAGAGAAGCAGGCATCAGGGTGAATCTAAAAAGGAGGCAAAAATGGGTGAGTTTTCTTGGTCACGACATTCTTTTACCAAGCAGAGTCACTGGAAGTATGAGTGCATAAAAATGCTGCAAGTCAATCAGGCTGACTGGAATTACACGGAGTTTGGGGATTCAGAAATGCTAGGATGGTCACCCAGCTAGGAAAACTCCGAAGGTGGTGAGGAAGAGCTGGGGCTACGGCTTCAGCCAGTGAAATTTATTGCTCCATTCTACCTCCCCCGCCCCCCCTTGTATGGCCCCCCTTGCCGGCTGTTAACATCTAAAGACTCCGAAGATTCTAAATCTACTAGGCCGTGTGTGCGGGGAAGCTAGAGGGCACAATTTGGAGGAACAAAGAGTGCTCCCCCCTCTGGCTGTTGAAGTATCCCCTCCCTAGTACAACTGCAACTGTGAGTACAACTGCAAAAAGCCCACAGAAGAGCTGATAGTCTTTCGTCTTGGCAAGAATTTCTACATGCAGCATTTTATATATTTTATTGTTGACGCCGGCTCCAACGATAAAAATTGTGGATTGACGTCGTCGTTTTAGTTTCTGTGTGTGTGTGTGCAATTAAGCACGCTTTTAGAAGGAAAGTTTATGGGGATTGAGTGGAGGCTGTGAACCCATGAGCCTACCGTTCCAGCAAGCTGTGAAAGATTGCCTCATTTGTTATCTTCCTATTTCAAAGGCATTGATAAACTCCTTGTAATCCCCAGTTCTACAGCTCCTCCCCTCGGTGATTTTTAATTCTTATTTTAAAGGAATTGGCTTTTAACTCTTGCTAGCTATGGGTCATGGGAAACGTTTGAGAGAACTTGAAGAACCTTTGTCGCTCCCAAAACCAAAATTAAAAAGGACTGACCGACACCTGGGGAAAAGAGGGAATGACCAAATAGACCACCATGCCGAGGTGGAAACCTACAATCGCTTCCTCCCGCTAGAAGGCCTTGAACTATCCCCTACAGCGATGGTCCAGTGTTCCCCCAAATCAAAGACCCAATCGAACTCTCCGAGTAAAGGGAACAAAACCCCTCTGAAAGGAGGAACAGCCCCTGACCTGATGGACTGCCCTAGATGCGAACAGCTACACTTGGTTATTCAAACTCTCCACTATATTTTCAAAAAAAATGGATGAGATATCTCTCCAATTATCAAATCTCCAGAAAGTGGAAAAATCTGACTTAAAAACATCCGAACTAAAAACATTTCAAAACTCATCCATTGTTAAAAAGTCTTCGGCTCTCCATCCCCTCTTAGTTAAAACGGAGGCGAGAAAACACAAATATCACCTTAATCCTCAATTAAATAAACAAGCACTAGTCCTACAACCTAAGAAAATCTGCCTCTTCACCCGGGCTGAAACAGGAAAATGGCTCAGCTTAGAAGGGGCTAAAGAATGCCTCAGTAAAATCCTAAAGATCAAGAACCAACAAATAGACATACATGCGGTCCTGCCCCTGGTACAGCAGGACGGCTCCCTCAAGGTGATCTTGGCTTTTCATTCGCCAAAGATCCCCTCCATCATCGTACGTCGGAAAAAGGACCTGATTATGGCTGGCATTATTCCAACAAGGGTGTTTGTGGATAAAATGATTAAGCCCTTATTATGCAGAGTAGCTGATGGCACGCCCCAAAGTACAGACTGCCCTGACACACTTGATAAAGATGCCGCTTTACATCTTCCCCATCCAATTTCAACACCCCCTTGTCCACTTAATGAACCTTCACCTGTACCTGATATCCTACAAACTTCCTTGGACGAAAGCGTGCTCATCATTTCTTTTGGCGAACTCCCGTGGGATGAACAAGTAGAAACAATTCAAAGACTCGATGCACTTAAATCACAGCTTTTACGTGTCCATGATAAAGTAAAGGTCAAAAATAAGCTGATTCCATCATCGTCGACAGAAGCAGAGGACCTCCTTCAATTCAGCCCCGAGCCTAAATCCAAATGTCTTCAGCAGGCTCTATCGCGCCGGGCAACATCGACACTATGCCCTGATCTGCATGACGGACCCTCAACATCAGCCTTAATAAATTTTGACCCACTCCCCCCGACGGACTCAGCGAAGGACGAAGTCTTGGCCCCCCAGCAAGAGCTAAATTCCACCTCGACACACTCATCCATGCCGACCTTAGAATCCTCACCCTCTCCGGATAGAACACCCAACCAGCAAATGAGACCTCGAAGAAACCTTTCCATAATATCTGATCCTATAGTTGACCCCCGACCACCCCAACCTCTATGGGAAGGAATTCCCTTAGTACAAGATATGAGGTCGGATCTGATTGAAGACCCGATGGGTCGTATAAACAAAATTATCCAAATTCCAAATGACAATTCTAATAGAGATCCTGTCTCTGCCGATTTAACCTCCATCTCCTTGAGTAATGCTCCTCTACGCTCTCCAACTTCTTCAGAATCACAGACTATATTGGGACAAGGAGCCACCTCTAGCGGAACAAGCATGCCAACTTTACAGCCAAACCGTCCTAATACGGTTACCGCTTTGGGATGCCCATCCCTGTCGTCATCCTCCCAAAGTAAAATAACAGATTTTTTTGCAACTCCAACTCCCTCTACTAAAGAACCTCTCTTGTATCCGAATTGACTGCTAAATAGCCGGACTAGAAAATCCCCCCTGGCATTTTTATGTTGGAATATTGCAGGATGGAGGGGGAAAAAATTAGATCCTGAATTTTTGAAGTTTATAAATTTATTTCAGATAATACTCCTGCAAGAAACCTGGGAAGAGGAGGCAATTGATATAAATGGCTACAAT
Organism: Zootoca vivipara; assembly: GCF_965207765.1. Taxonomy (NCBI): domain Eukaryota; kingdom Metazoa; phylum Chordata; class Lepidosauria; order Squamata; family Lacertidae; genus Zootoca; species Zootoca vivipara. Next base: position 9,078,928 of record NC_142593.1, on the reverse strand, counting down.
CTCATTTCACTCCCAGCCTGCCCCTCCCTTAAAGGCGGACGCCCTAGAGGCGGTTTGTTGATTGCCATTTCTCTTAAATTGCAGGCCAAATTTACACTTGTCCAGTCACTACCCCCTTATGCCATCACAGGCCTGATTTCCGGGGGGGGGGAATTTGAGTTACTAATTACAAATGTTTATCTCCCTCCTGGAGGCCAAATAGCGGACCTCCATTCTAAATGGGAAATGCTTGAAGAGCACTTAATTCTTTGTTACACCAAGTACCCAAATACCCCTTCAGTACTGGGAGGTGATTTTAATGCTCGTACGGCTGCAAACTGGGAGGCATTGAGTAAGGCTAAGTGGTGGGTTACTCCTGGCCACCAAAATCTGGATCTATCCCTCTATGTACAGAGGCGGTCAAAAGATAACAGAGTGAATGAAGCGGGTGTCCTTTTATACCAAATGATAATTCGTTTAAATTTAATCATTTTAAATGGTAACTGCCCTCCGGATATCCCCGGTGAATTCACCCATCTGAGCGCATTTACAAACAGTGTGCTAGATTACTTCATAGTTTCCAAAGACTTACTTTCAAATCCTTTTTATTTTAAAATAGAAAATGTCCAACTGAGTGACCACCTCCCGTTGGTTGCCAAACTTTCAATGGATTGGCACCCGGTAGAGGCTACACATCCCACACATATAGGATTAAATGCCGCAGCACAAGTGAGAGGAATAAAATGGTCTCCAACTCAGGCCCAAAAATATATGGAACTTTTCCAAAAAGAGATAGTTCAATCTCACATTGCCTCAAATCTAGACTCATATGGACATGACAAAATCATTAATGTATTCTCTTTGTTTATGGAAGATCTCACATCCTTCTTCACAGTACCGGCCCACCGAGTTAACCGGACCCAATACAAGATTGGTGCTCCCTGGTTTAACTCGCAATGCAAACAAGCTAGACAGCACCTCTGCACTATCTACAATGAGTATAAATTCTCTGGCGCCCTAGTATTACCCCCGAATTATCAACAAGCCAAAACTGCATACAAGCAGGCTCAGAAAATAGCCAAGCGTAAGTGGCAGCAAAATCGCTGGCAAGCGCTAATAGTCGCCTCCAGATCCCAAAACTCACGACAATTCTGGCACCTTGTTAATAGAAGATCTAAAAAGTACCCCTTAACAGTCATCCCTGCCCCAGTTTGGGAACTATTTTTAAGGAAATATTTTGCGCTAACAGAAACCAAGACCTATACGTTTGATGATCTGTTTGAACACCTCCCTATTTGGCCTGCCACCGAGCCGGATGAAATTTTGGATTTAATCGCTAAACTTAAGATCGGTAAAGCCCCCGGGCCCGATCTGGTCCCGGCGGAAGCCATAAAACTCCATCCTGCTTGGTGGGCAAAAATCCTTGCTATTACTTTTGATGCCATCAACGCAACTGGACTTGTACCCAAAACATGGAAGGATGCAATTATAATTCCAATTTACAAAAAAGGTTCCCCAGCTGATCCGGGGAACTATAGAAACATCAGTCTTTTGTCAATAATTGGGAAAATATATGCACGCTTCCTGTTAACCAGACTTGTCCAATGGTCTGACGAAAAACAACTGATAGGCCCTGAACAAGCAGGATTTAGACCAAATCACTCAACTACCGATCATGTATTAGTTTTGTACCATCTAGCTCAAAAATATACTTTTCCAACTCGAGGTCAACTTTGCGCGGCCTTTATAGATCTCAAAGCCGCGTTTGATAGTATTCCCAGAAGGCTACTTTGGGAAAAATTGGCACGCTGGGGAATTGATAGGAGGTTATTATGGCTAATGATTCAACTTCACGAAGGGTCGGCTGCCAGGGTGAGAATAACCCCTGCCGGCGACCTCACAAATACTGTACCCATCAACAGAGGAGTCCGGCAAGGGTGTATCTTAGCCCCTCTTCTTTTCAATTTATTCATTAGTGATATGAGGGCACCCTTAGCCGAATCCCAAATAACCATCCATGCCCCACGCCTTGCAAACTACCGCTGCCCACTATTACTTTACGCAGACGATGCAGTTCTCCTCTCTTTTTCGAGAATTGGCCTTAGGAGGGCACTCAAAATTTTTGCTTCATATTGTAAATCCAATTTTCTCACCATAAACCAATCTAAATCCAAAGTTCTAATTTTTTCCAAAAGTCGAAAATCATATAAGTGGGAACTAGACGGGAAACCTATCGAACAGGTTTTTAAATTTCAATACCTAGGAGTTTATCTCCAACACAATATGGGCTGGAAAGCACATATTGCATATACCCTAAATAAGGCCAAAGCCCTTTCTTTCACGCTTTTGCGCTTTTTCTTCTCTGACGGGGCTCTCCACGTTCCATCCGCCTTGAAGGTATTTAACAACAAAGTGATTGCGACAATGACCTATGCCGCCCCACTATGGGGGGCCGCAGTAAATTTAAGGCCTTTGGAGGTAATCCAAAATCAATTCATGAGACGTCTATTAAAACTGCCTCAGTGTGTCAGTAATTCAGCCATTCGCTTAGAATTAAAAATCTCCTCTCTAGAAACTATTTTCTGGAGGTGTATTCTATGCTATTGGCTGTCTCTGTGGTACAGGCTTCCGAATCGTTATTTGATTCAATGTCTTTGGCGAGACGAGTTTCCTAGTCCCTGGGCAAAAACGATCCATACTAAAATTGTGTCCTATGGACTGTCCCCTTCGGACTTGTTGAAACTAGACCTTGCCACAGCTAAAAGAACCCTCAAGCAAAAACTAGAGGAGATGGACCTCCAGCAAAATGTCATAATGGGAAGTGGTACCTGTTCACCATCGAACCTCGGCATAGTGCCCTCCCTGCAGATTCCATCTTATTTGACATCCCTATCAGTCGCGGCCCATAGGTTTGCCTTTATTAAGGCAAGATTTAATGTCTTTCCTTGCAATGTTGTGAATAATAGGTTCTCGAAAGGCCAGAGTTCAGTTCTGTGTGCATGTGACAACAGATCCATAGAATCCCTCCATCATATATTATTCTGTTGCCCCTTGCACATGGTCCCTCGGACCAGATTTTTATCCCCCTTAATATCTGAAACTTTGGATAAGACTTCGGAATCCCAGTTAACATATCTGTTACAGGATAATGAGCCAAGTAGATCACTCCTTGTAGCTAGATACCGTGTTTCCCCTTTTTTAAGACACCGTCTTATAACTTTTTTTCCTTAAAAAAACACAGGGTGGCTTATTTTCGGTGGGATGTCTTATTTTTATTGCGTCAGTATGGTACGGTACAGCAATTTGCGCACTGAACAGGCGGTGGAGAAGTCAGCTGAGAGGCGTGTTTTTTCCCTGCGTCTGTTGCCGGTTTGCTGGCTCCCTGAGCACGCAGGAGGGGCTGAGGAGGTGACAGGAACAGGGCCGTCTTAAGTCTACCCAGCACTGTGGGAGGCAACTGAGCAGGAGAGAGGGTGGCGCTGTAAGAAGGACTCAAGAACGTGGCCTCATACCAGATAATAACTCTGATCCATCTTGCTGAGGATTGACTGCACTTGGTGATGGAGGCTCGCTAGGGTTTCATGCAGGACCTTCGCAGAGCTACCTGAAGATGTGGGATCCTTCTGCATGCAGGGCAGATGTTCTGCCAGTGAGCCACCACCCTTCACCAAAGGGACTTCTGATACTTCAAGGAGATGGTTGTGTGTTGCGCTCTGCATGACAGATGCATAGATCTGGAACTGGGCTGAGGTTGACTCACTGGAGCTGCTCTCCTGGTTCCAGGGTTTAAGGGCCAGAAGTATAAAGCAGCATCCTATGTTTCTGAGGAGAGAGGGAGGGAGGGAAGGAAGGAAGGAAAGAGGGAGTGGGAGGGAGAGAGGAAGGAAAGAGGGGAGAGAAAGAAGAGTAGGAAAGAAGGAAGGGAATAAAGAAGGAAAGAAAAAGAAAGAGGGAGAGAAGACAGAAAGGGAGAAAGAAGAAAGGAAGGAGAGGGAAAGAAAGAATAAGAACGAGGGAGAGGAAGAAAGATGGGAAGGAAGGAAGGAAGGAAGGAAGGAAGGAAGGAAGGAAGGAAGGAAGGAAGGAAGGAAGGAAAGGAAGGATGTGGAAAAGAGAGGAGAGGAAAATAGAATTTGGTAGGCGGGGAAAGTGGGGAACAAACTAACGAAGGCTGAAAAAGATGTGTCCGAAGGGGAAAGGGGGATGAGGAAAACAAGTGAACCGTAAAGAGGAGGAGAGGCAAAGAGGGGAAAGTGAAAAGGAACAAAAGGAGAAATCTGGAGAGTTGGGCAGGAGGGCAGGGGAGAGGTGGGCAGGGTCCTGCCTGCTCCCACGCAGGGCTTCCACGCCTCGTCAGTGCACAAGGCTTGAGACAAATTACAAAGGCAAACAGGGGCTTTCGGGGACGGTGGCAGCGGAGCCGGCAGCTTTCGCGCACTCGAGGCGAGCCGCGCTGACGGGAGAAAGGTGTCTCTCTTCCCCCACCTCCAGCACAGCGGCGAAGTTTGCTTTGTCTCCCTACTTCACGCCCTGAGGCGCCGACTTCCCCAGGAGCAGTCACCCGCCCCAGGATCGGTGCCTGGAGGATCGCTGCCTCTGCAGGACTCTCGCGCGGAGGTTTCCTTCCGCAAGCTCCAGGCACCGATCCGCTAACGGCGCCTGCAAAAGGGGCCTGCCCACATCAGGACGGAAGAAAGGGAAAGGCATCCCAGAAAGAGAAAGCCACGCCATATCCCTTTCGACCGGTTAACGTCCCTCTCTCCCTTCGTGGAGGCTGTCAGAGTAAGCGCGGCTTCTCTCTCCCCGCCTGGGCTGTGTCTCATTCGCAACAGTGTGCAGAGAGAAAGGCACCTCTCTGCTCTGTCCCGCCCCATTGTGAACCCAGCGGGCAGCGGCACGATCCCGGCTACATTCCCACGGCGGCCCTCCCCGCCTTCAAGACTGCTTTGCCAGAGGCACGGCAATCTGCACCCCAGGAGAGCATGGCATCGGGCAGCTGGCCTGGCTAAGTGGGGGGGGGCGCCGCCGCTAGACGGAGGCAGCTCCGCCGACACGTGGGCGGCTCAGTGTGCATGCCTCCTCGATGCGCCCCTGCTGGGCGGGTGCTGGGCTGCACCGTGCCATTCAGCCCAATGGGAAGGACGCCCCTGGGCAGGAGCAATGGCGGCTTACTTTCGGGGTACGTCTTACTTCTATTACTTATAGGAAAACCCTGCCATGGCTTACTTTTTGACTACGAATTAAAAAAGGGGAAACACGGTACCTGATTGCAGTTCTATCCTACAAGAGGAAAAATGGGTTACTTTATGATTATTGATTTTTTGCCCTAATGTTTGATTTATAGTGGTGACCAGATGATCTAAGTGATATTTTTTACCTTGTAATTGTAATTTTATAATATTTATAGGGATAGGATTTTATGAATGGAATTGATTTTGTTTACTTTTGTTTTGTTTTGTTCTGTTGTACGATGTACATTGTTTTGTGTTGATATCTTGATATGGGCCTATGGCCGTAATAAAGTACTGAAAAGTACTGAACACCCAGCTAGGAGCTTTCAAAAGCTGATTGGGCTTGGAGTCATATCTGGGAAATAAATCAGGAAAGACAAACTAAGACAAATTGAGCCCCTGGGTTATATGGCAATTGGAGCTCCTGAGTCCAAAGATTCACAAAAAGTAGGGTTATCCTGGAAAGTGAACAGAAGAAAGATAATTAAGAAAAGAGGGGGATCTAGGCTTTATATGAAGTTTAAAATAAACCTGAAATCACAGGGCTCTCTAGAGTTGATCGACAGGGGATAACCGTGTTGCTTTGATTACAGCAGGAAAAGAGGAAAGCAGAACTTGAACTCTTTCAAGACATCACATTTGCTATTGGAATTAATCTAGCTCCATTTAAGAGGGAGAGGAAAGTTTGCAGTAACCTAACCAAGACGTTGCCAAACAGAGATAACAGAGGCTAGGCTATCTCTGTCCAGATAGGGTAGTATCCAGGTGACCAACAGAAGCTGTTAGAAGGCACTCCATGCCACTGAGGTCACTAGTGTTTCCAGAGACCAGTAATGGGTTCAGAGGCAAATGGACCCTTGTGAATTGTTGTGGTGTGTTTTCTCCACCTAGCAGTCCCATTTTCCACAGAAAAGGGTACTGCTAAAGTGGTGGTTTATTAAGTTAAGGATCCCAACAAAGTCTATTACATGCCAGCTTTGTTATGTTCAGACTGGAGCAAAGTGTTCCATAGATATCAGTACCTGGAGATGCTTCTAAGAGATGAGATAAAAGTGAGGCAAGCGGAGGTGAAGCAACCTGCTCTGGTACCTAGAGCACTGCTCGTCCCGGGGGGGGGCGCATCCCGGGGTGTGTGTCCTGTGGGGTGTGGCGTGCCGCTCAGGGGGGTGCACAGTGAGCGGCGAGCGCCCCAGGGGGTGCTGCTGATCGGGGGTAGGCATTTTGTGTCCCCCCTTTGGAATGGCACCCGGAGCAGACCACTACCCCGCCCCACCTCCCCTGGCTGGAGGTGAGTATGAGAACAGAGCTGGTTGTAAGTTGTAACCAGTTAATGGAAACACACAGGGGCCTTTTTTGCTTGTTGTGAGAATCCCAAAGCTATGCCTTGGGTAGCTGCTTAAAACCTAACTTGGGGAATTAAGATCTGTTGGAGTTTTAATGCTGTAAACCTTCTAACTTCTGCTTAGTCTTGCATAAATAAAATCATATATCGTAAAGACACTACAAGCTTTTAGTGACCCTCATTCCAAGAAAATCTTTTTGGTTTGAGTTTGGGGTGTCTGCAACAATACATTAATTACGGTATCCAGCAGTATAGCATTTCCAGTTTTTGCCATCTAACATTTTCATGCTGGAACTTTGACTGCTAATACTTAAGAAATATAGCCAATTGGGATACTTATCCTTGATATAATCATATTCATGATCATAACAAGCCAATATTTTTAGCTGGTAATATATTTAGGTACAGACTCCTACTTCTCTAATCTGACTGCATAAAGCATTAAATGCTCTCCAATTTGGAAGGGGAAGGAAAATCTCCTAAAATGGGATCAAAGGAAACTATTGCAAAAAAAAGAGAACATGAACGAATACCATGAAATCAATGCACTATAAATAAATAGAGCAATTAAAAAGAGATGTATTAGACAGATTTGCTCTGGAAAAAGAAAATCACAATGGCTGAGGTGTTAGCCTAGGGTAATAAAAACAATAACAAAAAGTCATAATTCTTGCTGGAAAAAGACATAATGGCATTCTGGTTGAGACTAATAAGGAGATTAAGCAAATATTTGTTTCCTATCATTGTATGGCTGTCAGTATTCAAATAATAAGAAACAGGAAAATGTTTAGATGTCCTACATTATGTTTGGAATAATGTTAAGTTGTTAATAGGAACATAACTATATGAGACACAATAAATGAGATAACAATAATTCCATTGGTTAACACTCTCAGATGGATTCTTGGCTGAAAGTTGTACATCATCTGTCCCAAATTGCCTTCCAAGTTTTACAGAATCCAGTCTTTAACACAAAGGGAAGGGAAAGTGCTGGCTGAAATCAGTGCCTGATGGCGGGGACGATAATTATAATGACCACAGAAGTTATTACATGAAATCCATAAACTGAAATGGTAATAGAAGGTTCATTTATTCTTTAATATATTTTTAATGCAAAAGCAATGGATGGTTATATGTTTTGCACTGTGTTGCCTCGAAACTAAACATAAGTTAAAACTGGATCGGATTAGATTTCTGTGAAAATTCCAAAGTATGGCGGTTTGACTGCTAACAGAAGTCTTGGTTACAGTTACTAAGAAGGGCAGAAACTTTGGCATTTAGCAGTACCGAACGTCACTGGACTTAAACGGATCTGGTTCATTAGAAAGGGGCTAAACTAAAAGAGGGTTGGAGAACCTTAGGCCAAGTGACCAAATAGGACATTCCAAGCCCCCCCTCTCTCTCCCCCCCACCGACTCTCCCCATTCTACACACACCCTCCCCAGACACACATCTGTCTCCTCAAGTCACATTCATTTTCTGCTCCTGCTTTCATACCTTCCTTGAGTGTTTTTTGCCTGACTGGAATGTGTCCCTGGACTCTCTAAATGGCTTGTTGGCTGTGTGAGTGTGTGTAGCACCTAGCTATGCAAAAGAAAATAATCCATAAGGTCAGGACAGACACAGAGAGGAAGTTACAACAAGAAGAATGTAAATTAAAGGGAAATAGAAGAGGCGGCAGAAGGAGAGGCATGGTGTTGTGTTGTGTTGTGTTGTGTTGTGTTGTGTTGTGTTATGGAACCAGTGCTGTTTATCTAGAAAAACAGGTGCTGGAACTCACCATGAACAGAATTCCCTTATTCTCTTACAATGGCAGTGGCACCCACCTGAGAAGTGGCGGAACTTAATTCCGGCAAGTTCCGGATGAAAAAAAAAGCCCTGTATGGAACTTTGGCTTTGGGGCTGATATATCAACACATCACCCTAAATTTCATTCGTACCAGTGGGACCGGTTTCACTGGACAACATCACTGCTCTCCCACCCTTGCTACAGAGGGAAAATGTGTTTCAAATCTGTTTTAGATGTAGAAGTTATACACAGCCTAGATCTAGTAGGCTGCAGCAGAAGGGGAGGGAGGGAGAGCTAGCTAAGGATATTTATGTACAGGTAGCTTGTAAGAGAGTCCAGTCCTGTAAGCGAGAGGCAGCCCCTGCAGATGTGGCACCATAGCCCCATCTGTTCTCGCTCTTCTTCTTTCTTACAGAATAAGCTGTTATCCATTTATTTCACTTGTTCATTTATTTAGTACAGTAGCTGCTTCAGATATGTCATCTTCATTCAAAGCACTGTGAGCTATCTCGGGCAATTGGAGAGGCTGATTTATATATCTTGTAAAAAAGAGAGATGTCCTTCACTGAGAAAAGTAATTTTAAGATGAAGGCAGAAGCTGGGGGGGAGGACCTCACAACCTCCCAGTTTGCAGGAAAGGCAGGATATAAATAAATATACCAATACTAATAAATACCCTCTCACATAGTGGTATGAAGGGGAAGCACTGTTGTGTGCTGGGGCTACACCTTTGGCACATTGGCACGCATGCCGGCCATACTCACCCACCTTCAGTGTGACGGGGAGTGTGCACACATTACAGGTGTACACAAGTGGGGTGCATCGGACTGCTTCACACTGCTATCAGATGCATGGCTAAATGTGGTCAGGAACAGTGTACCAGTAATGCGGTTTCTCCTTCATGGAGAGCACGTGTTGCGGTGGGGGCCTAGCAAAACTACCCCTGAGTTGCTGGGGTGGGGGCTATGAGTTGGCCACCGTTCTGATTGGACCCAGGCTGTTGTTGGGGGGGGAGCATGTTGCAATTTCAGAGGAACAGCCCAGGGGCATAGCTTCCAAGTCTCCTGTATTCCCCGGGAAACCCCCGTTTTTCTAGCTGTTATTTTGGAACTGGGCAGAGCATGCTCAGAAGCGACTTTTGATGCAGCTCTGCCCAGTTCCAAAATGGCTGTAGGGCGACTTCTGGCGCGGCGGCCATTTTGGAACTGGGCAAAGCAGCATCAAAAGTCGTTTCTGAGCATGCTCCGCCCAGTTCCAAAATGGCGGCAGCGCTACTTCCGGTCTGGTCCCTTATTTCTCCCACACAAACTTGGTAGGTATGCCCAGGGGTATAAAAGGCAGGCACGTGGTTTATTCCTCCTCTTTGGCTGCGTACTCCCTCCCTATGTTTAGGCCTCTGTGTTGACCTTGCTGTGCCTGTCATGGGGTCATCTGCTTGGGCAGGGGCCCAATAGGAATTTTTCTATTTGGCTGATTGGCTGGTGCCATCTGGTTTTTGCCTACTGCATAGCAAATAGTCACAACTTGTAAGGTTGGCGGTTAGGCATTGGTTATTTTGTAGGTTGTATGAGGGGTCTTGTTGACTACCGTGTTTCCCCCTTTTTAATACATAGTCAGAAAGTAAGCCATAGCATGCTTTTTAAGCATTTGTGCAGATTAAACACCCCCTGAAAATAAGCCATACCTCCGCGCAGCAGCGCCGCTCGCCTTGAGGCAGCGGGACCCAGCAGCAGCGCCGTCCTTGTCCTCCCGCTGCCGTTGCTGCTGCTGCTGGGCCAGGCAGAGGTGAGGCCGCTGCTGGCCCCTGTGGGCTGCACCACTGGAGTGATGGACGGCGGCGGGAGCGCTGCTGGCCCCTTCCGCGATGCCGGAGTGTCATGGGCTGCATGGCCCAAGGCAGAGTGGTGACGGGAGGCCCGCAGGCCCTTCCGCACCACCGGGGCGACACACGGCGGGAGCGCTGCTGGCCCCTTCTGCGCCGCCAGAGCGCCCGGCGAGGAGGTCTGCTGCCCCGGCGCCCAGAACCAGCAGCGGCAGAGCGGAGCGCTCCGCAGCCCCGATCGGGCGGAGCGCACCGCAGCCCCGATCGGGCGGAGCGCACCGCAGCCCCGATCGGGCGGAGCGCTCCGCAGCCCCGATCGGGCGGAGCGCACCGCAGCCCCGATCGGGCGGAGCGCACCGCAGCCCCGATCGGGCGGAGCGCTCCGCATCCCCGATCGGGCGGAGCGCTCCGCAGCGCCGATCGGGCGGAGCGCTCCGCAGCGCCGATCGGGCGGAGCACCGAGCCAGCGACCTGGCCTCTTCCTGACTGCCGCCCGCCGCCCGGAACCGGCAAGGAGGAGGGGAAAGGGGCGCCTGGGAAGGAGTCGGGAGGGCCCTTGCTGCATGAGCCGTGGGCGCGCGGCTCCTTCCAAGTGCAGTGAGCGCCTCGTTTTGAGCGAGAGGCTTGAAAGGAACACAGCAACAAGGGCGATGGCTGCGCGGCCGTGGGGGCTCTCAGTGCCGCCTTGCCCGGGCCCCACATTCCCCGGAGGGCTTCCGCCTCGCCAAGCTCGGCTGGCCAAGCTCGGAAGGCGTGCGGGTGGCCTGTCTAAGGCCGGGCGGGATCCCTCAGCCCTGCTCATCCTCATGTGAAACACCCCCCCCCCAAAAAAAATTAAAGTAGCAGGAACCTTGGAGCGGTTGGCAGGGGGGAAAATAGAAGAAAGAATTAAAAAACTGGGACAAAGGCATCGCCGGGCGGAGCGCCTAGCCAGCGGCCTGGCCTCTTCATGGCCCAGCTGAGGAGGCCTGCCGCCCCACCGCCCGGAACCATAGGTACCATAAAAACATAATAACAATAAGACATCCCCTGAAAATAAGACACCGTGTGTTTTTTTGAGGAAAAAAAGTTATAAGACGGTGTCTTAAAAAAGGGGAAACACGGTATGTTGGCGCCTCAAGTTAATGCCTGTGTGTAGGGGAAATTCCGTTCAGGAATACAGGAGCTCAATATGCGATGTCCGTAACCCCCAGTCGGGGGCCAGGGCCGCACGAGAGCCCCTGGGAGCCTGAAGGGAGAGGGGAGGGCTAGCACACCCGGCTCCCTGTCTCTCCCTGTAGGGTTTCCCCTTGCTGACTTAAGGCTAGTTCTGTCCTTAGGGGACAGTTGGTGAACCAATGCCTACGCAACCACTCACATATTTTGTATTTTAATAAAGTTGTGGCCAAATTCATGCCAAAAACCCAAAACAAAAAATTCTGTCTGTGGTGTGAATTATTTGAGGGGTGGTTTGGGGACCTCGACACGCAAACCATATAATCCAACTGTACCACTTTATGAAGCTGTTAGGTGACAGGACTTTTATCAGTCTATCATCTTGCATTCCTGAATCCGTAAAATGGGAGTATGATGGATTTAAACCACAAAAGGTGAATGAGCACTGGGTCATATTTTTAAAAAAACGCACTACTGACTCCTAGCTAATTTGATGCCAATAGTTTTGGGGGGGTTTGTTAACATTCTTACTTTTTATGTGTTTTGTTTTACGATAATAATACAACACGTACAGGGCCGGATTTAGCTTTGATGAGGCCCTAAGCTACTGAAGGTAATGAGGCCCTTCATATGCCCAGCTGTCCTTTGTCAATAATAAATTGTCACTGTTTTTTGTGTTGAATATATGCTATATGGTAATTTATGGACCTACACAACACAAACACTGCTACTGTATGTAGGGTTTATTTATTTTTTTCATCTTATATTTTGGAAATATACATCCAGGTTTTTTTCCTTTAATCTCCCCCCCCCCTAAGAGTTGTTGTTTAGTCGTTTAGTCGTGTCCAACTCTTTGTGACCCCATGGACCAGAGCACGCCAGGCACTCCTGTCTTCCACTGCCTCGCGCAGTTTGGTCAAACTCATGTTTGTAGCTTCGAGAACACTGTCCAACCATCTCGTCCTCTGTCGTCCCCTTCTCCTTGTGCCCTCCATCTTTCCCAACATCAGGGTCTTTTCCAGGGAGTCTTCTCTTCTCATGAGGTGGCCAAAGTATTGGAGCCTCACCTTCACGATCTATCCTTCCAGTGAGCACTCAGGGCTGATTTCCTTCAGAATGGATAGGTTTGATCTTCTTGCAGTCCATGGGACTCAAGAGAGTGGAGCCCTAAACTACAGCTTGTTTAGCTTACACATAAATCCAGCACTGAACACGTACTTTACCAGCAAATGAAAAATCATTGACAAAACTCTTTAAATTCCACACTTTGCACTCACTTTCTCTGTATTGTACACATTATGTACATTCCAGTGTATTTATTTCAGATGGGTCCTATGCATTATTCTATCATCATCTTTGCCAACTATCCTTTTAGTCATTGCGTTATAATTCATTTTCAGTTTGTAATGTATTGATTTACCCCATTCATTTACAGTGAGCATCTGTACACAGTTGTTACTTCAACAGGCAGCAGCAGAGGTGATTATTACAAGATTACATTTTTTTTTTTAGCTACTGGCACTATTCCTGTTTGTGTGAATAATGAGACAAACCGGTTTTGTTTCCTTTTTACATTTTATGTCTATTGTCTCTATTCTATGAAAATGAATAGTCACATCACGCAGCTTCAAGCATTTCCTTATGCCTATATTGTTGTGGATGCTGCGAGACTTTTATAAGACTGATGGATTGCTAATAGTGCCGGGTGATGAGTTGAGGTGTCACCTGTTGGAGATAAGGATAGTAGCTGTTCTCCTGATAGCTAGGAACTCCTTTCCCATATAATGCACACCAGGAGTTTAGTGAAGGTTACATCTTCCAACTAAGAGAAAGTAAAGGGGGGAGGGGGGGGTAAATCAAAACAGTTAAATTTGGAAATGTAGTGAGAATGAGAGAGTGAGAAAGTTTCTATGAAAAGAGTTTCTAGCTGGAATTGGCTAAATCTGGGGTCTCTGGGATCACAGGTTTGGTGGGCTTTGGAGGTGATGAAAAATATAAATACATAAATCACCCATGTGGTGTAATTAATAAAAGAATTGGCTGGATCTCTAGATCCAAAGTTCTGGGCTAAGCACACTCTCCAGCAAGAGAAAGCCCCCAGCAGAGTTTAAAAACACAGAATCATGCAGCACAGTGGAGCATGGGAATAACAGGCTGTCAGACCTTTTAAATATCCTGTTCTAGCCACTTAACAACGCTTCCCCTCTCTGCCCGCTTCTGCAATGAACATTCCACACCATTTAGTAAGTTTAAATGGCTTTACTTACAAACTCCAAAGGTCAGATTCATACATTATTCCATGCAGCAGCAAAAAGGACATAGGTAGAAAGTATTGATTTTACAAAATACAGAAAAATATTTCTGAACACACTGGGCTTGAAGCGATCAAAGCCAGATGTGTTGCCTGATCACGTGGTAGAAGAGAGTGAACAAAGGAAACTTCACTTGCTTCTTCACCGGAGGTGAGGGGATGACCTGAGTCTTGGAATGCAGTTCTGTGATCTTAACCCCTTCACACATTAACCAGCCCTAAGCTTGTTAGTTACAGTGGTACCTCTACTTACAAATAACTCTACTTACGAATTTTTCTACTTACAAATGGAGCTCCGTCCGCCATCTTGGATGCGGTTTAGATTTTTTCTACTTACGAATTTTTTCTCCCAATGCATTCCTATGGGATTCGACTTACAATTTTTTTCGACTTACAAATGTGTGTTCGGAACGCATTAAATTCGTAAGTAGAGGTACCACTGTATATTTGACTGCAATTTCCCACAGGTTTGCTGTCTGCCGAAAGATTACCTATTGTCTTCTAGTTCGCACCATTGTATACCTGTAAATAAAGTTTTACCAAATAAAGACACCCAAACCCAAATGTTCTAGTGGCATTACTGCTAAAATCAATCAGTCTAAATAAATAAATAAAATTTCATTTGGAGAAGCAAAAACCACTTAACAACATATGACAAGCATTTCCATTTCTCTTTCCTGCCGCCAGTCCTCATTTTTGAAATGAGCTCCTCTTGAACACCATCTGCCAGTCATGATAAATTGTGCCAAGCTATATGAGATACAAGGATTGTCAGTGGCTGACAGTTATTTACAATTACTGCACACACACACACACACACACACACAGAGAGAGAGAGAGAGAGAGAGAGAGAGAACAAGCAGACATACAGAGACACAAACACACAAACAAACAAGCAAACACAACGGCCTATTGTGCTATCTGAAAACATTTCACAATACGAGTTATATTTTTTTATTTTAAAAATATGCAAATCATATTAAGTAGCATACAATTAAATCTCCCTATGGGAGGAAATCAAGTGTACTTGATTTCATAAGACACCATGAAGGAAGAAATCAAATAAGAGAAATGCTCTTCCACAGATTACATATATTTACTTGTTATTTACATTTATAAATTGTTCTTCATCCTGCAGGATCCTAGGGTAGTGAACATTTATAATAGAAACCACAAATGAATCACTTTAGACATCATTCAAATGAGTACCAACAACATCAAAGCTGGCCAGATAAGCTTTATCAATTTTATACTGTACAGAAAGAAAAACACCTAAGTCTATACCTTCCAAAATTATGCCGTGGGTCATATGGGCATCAGTGAATTCAGAATGACCTTTGTGATCTTATAGTTCTAAGATCAGAGTGCTCTTTATTTGCATACGTTATCAATGGAAATCAGGTGCTCAGAATTCATCATGTTTTTATTATTGTAAGCCACCTTTTGGACCCACCCAAATAGAAAGTGGGGAATCAATATATTTTTATAGGTATTATCCTCTACAAATTTCATCATATCATCCAGCAACGTAGATAACACAATATAAGCAGCCACACACCAGTGTTCTTCTCTTCATACCTAAATAATTTCTATTCCCCAACCCTAAAGATGGGAATGCTTTTTGGAAGCAGGCAACTCAGCTAGGCAAATCAAGGATACCATACTTTCAAAACATATTCTATCCAACGCCCCAAATCCTGGGGACTGTAGTTTGTTTAGGATGCTGTGAGTTGTAGGTCTGTGAGAGGTAAACTATGGTTCCCAGAATTCTGTGTGTGTATGTGTAAATTTATAGGGTACTAGCTGGCCCGGCCACGCGTTGCTGTGGCTCAGTCCGTTAAATGGACCTTCAGAGTCCCCCAACTTTCAGAGTCCCCCTTCATTTTGCATACAATCATTCCCCCCAATACATATGTTGTTTAAAATTCTGCCCTGTCCCAACCCTGACTCCCCCACCCAAGCGTGTTCTATGAAATCCCCGCACCCCATCCTGACACATTCATCTCCCCCAAAGGCAGGGCCCTCCTCCAGTCAGTGCCTCCATTTCTCACCCCAGTCACATGATGGCACGACACCCCTCTCTCTGTTCCCCATGCTGCATGACGTCATCTTCCTTCCACGTGACGGCACCCATCACCGCAACCCCTCTATCTCTCCCCCTCACAAACCTCTGCGACCTAGCCAGTTCTCCCGCCTGGCCATTGCTGGGCATTGCTGTTGATTTCTGTTAAAGGCCCATATTCAGTTGGTTGACGTGGTCTTCTGTGGTGTCACCCATAGTCTACAGCCAATTGCAGCAGCTGAGCCCGTGTTGACATCCAGCAGATGGCGCTATACCAAAGGAAATGTCTTCAGTTCCTTTGACGTCCACTGGAGGGCGCTGTGTTGTTGTTGTTTTTACCTAAAATCATGTTTTTACCTGCCTCAGATGTGAAATATGTCTAAACAAACTGCCTTAGCTTCCTCGTGTATTCACATGTGATGTTGTGTCAAAATTTTAACGCAATTGGTACAGTGGTTTTGGTGAAAAGTGGAGACACGCAAACATGCTCTGGTTACACTTTTTTATATATAGATATGCATCCATGGTTTATTTGGCAAATGTGCACCATTCTTGCCCATCATTTGGCTAAATTTTACTGCAAGAAAGGTTGCTGCATATTTTTCTTAAGTACACCTGCATTAATAATGTTGAGATTCATATGATCAATATGCCAAATTCTCTCACAGTAATATTTATCAGATAAAACCCTTATATGCATTTATCTTTATCCTCTCTCCTTCCCCACACAATTCTTTCATTTTCTCCTCTTGCTCTCCTCTTCTACCAGATTACTGAGACTACAGAGGTTTGATTTCAGATTCAAATCAAAATCAAGGGATCATTTTATCCAGTTTGGAAATATTTTGAAAAAGGAAGAGACAAAGAGAATGCATTTAGCTGTGTAAAGTAAAGCAGAACTGTTTGGAAGGCTGGGGGGGTGTTTAGCTTTCAGACACACAAACAAACTGGGCCTTATTCTATTCTGCACACATCAAACTGCAATGAAAAAGGGGGGGGAGCTTTGAATTTAAAACGGAATTTAACAATTGTTGTAATTGTGGAGAAGGTATATATCAGGCATCCCCAAACTTTGGCCCTCCAGATGTTTTGGACTACAAGCATAAAATATGAAGATGAAAGAAATGAGGGGACATATTGATTGATTCCACACTGGAATGCAGATTAACTTCATGAATTCTAAATTAGTAATCAAATGTTTACATCTAAATATTGACGAAGTCAGAGAAAGCCAAGCCTGGACTGCTGAAATTCAAACAATAATCTTATCCATCAATAAGAGAGAGGAACTCAAATGCAATAAAAGCTCAAACCCCATTTCCTACCCAAACAAAGAATGCAATTAGAGCGGAAAAATAAATCCAGATGTCTAAATCCAGCACAGACCTAGGCATGTTTGACACCATTGATTTCAATCGGCTTAAGCATGCCTAAATCTATGTCAGATTTAGGCCAGACATTCATAACTATATTCCCGGAATTGTTTCATGATGGTTACCTGCAGAAAATGACCAAAAGCCAAGAAACCACAAGAAAGCTATTAATGCTGTGTAATTCACTGTAGTCTCATAACTTTGCCAATGTCAATGTTGTTTTCCGTATATCATGTGAAAGGTTATTGCCCCAGTTTTTGTAATTGTACATGAATGTAAAGGTGGAGTTCAATTGCTGAACATCCGCCTGAGGAAAAAGTTAGCTAATGGTCTGAGATGAAAGTAGAAGGCCATTAACCTTGGATCTCATTAACGTCCCCAAAAGGATATCAACAAAGTTATGCAAAGGTATTTCATAAGCGAATGGCGAAAAGCAAGTTCTAAATAAGAACAGCACTTTCTATAATGTGTGTTCCACTGTGTTTGGAAACATAGCATTTGAATCATGGACTAAATAAGAATATTGTTATGAGTTTGAGGGTGTCAGAAGCCTCTGGTCCCTGGATCAAGCAAGAATTAAACTCATTTAACCATCATGTGCTCAGGCAAAGGCAAATCTAGGGGTGCCTGACTGGTTCAGTCACACTGGACACAGAGCTTCTGCGGTGCGCAGGCACCACAACTATGAAGCCAAACACACACCCTAAACCACACCCAACCTCTCTCACCGCCAAGGAAGTACAACAAGTGAATAGTAAGAGAGCCCATACAAGTAACACTGACACAACCCCTCTCACACACACCTAAGTAGAACAATAGAAGCATAACAAGTGCTTTTCTTCTGGGGGGACGCATACCCCTAAACATTTTATGAATCTACATTTGGCCTCATCGAGGGGCAGTATTTCAATATGAGTAGGTAAATGAGAGTACCCCTAAACATTTTTAAGGAAAAAAAGCACTGAGCATAACCACCCGACCCCATCCCACTGCCCACTCCCCCTCTCCCCCCTTTTTGTTCTTTTTTTATTTTCTTCTTCTTCTTCCTAATTGTTTACACCAATTCAAAGACCAAGAACTTATACATTGACCACTAATCATGAAACCTGTTGTGGAGATTTCCCCACATTTATTATGCTGTTTTTGTGATATACAAATGACATAAGAAAACTTGGTCTACTTGTTTGTATAACATTATTCTTGTTTATAAAACCAACCAAATAAACAAACAAATAAATATGAAGCCCAATGGAAGGCAAGAGGCAGATGGCACCAAATTTTGGCATGGCGCAGGGCACCACTGAAATTTGAGGTGCCCAGGCCCAAAACTGGTTCAGGGCATGCAAATCCTATCTGCAGCACCAGCTTCCACTGTCCCTGGGACCTCAGTACCCTTGACTGTTACAGTGGTTGACCATTCTAGGTTTCAAAAAAAACAGCTTCTATGTTCCCCACATGCTTGTTACTATGATCAAGGTGTAACTTGGCTTAGAATAAAACAAAATGTCAGTAAGAGATAGCACTGGGCAATCACATGCAAATGTGAGCACGTTTAATTTTGTATGAAAACATCCTGGTAAAAGGATTCAGATCTGCTAAACTCTTAATTTCCCAAATTAAGTCTTCAGCTACTTATATTATTATGTAAAAACTGTGGTGAGGTTTAAATTTCCTCTTCTATTCACTCCGTATTATGCTCTGACACAATGAAGAGCCTCTTGACACTGAACTCCTGATGAGATTTTGTTCCTCCTTTGCTGACTACCTCTTTCTACTTATTAGGAATCTGACATTGTTCCACTACTGAAGTGACAAAAAGTGGAGTTGAAAAAATGGCACTGAGGGGGCCATTCTGCTAGAGCAATTATAGGTGTGAAGACTTTGTAGATGTTCGTCAAATGCAGGCTTCTGTTTTGCAGGTCCAATTTCCAAATTCTGCTGAAATGTGAAGCTTGAGGTGGAGAGCTGTGGATCTCACATCTTTTGCAAAGCTGAAATGTTGTTGATGTTTCTTTCAAGGTTGAAAACGTCTTATTTGACTTGCATAAGGAACAAGTCACCCTTCGAAGCTAAGATTAAAATAGTGGTCACAGTTGAGGCTACTTCCTTATTCTTGACCAACATGCATTCTCCTCCCCATCCCAAGAGACAACAATGCAATACAAAAAGCATTGCCATTCCTTACTTAGTATTGCATATAACCATTGTCTCAGTGCCAGCTTGGTTATTTAGCACTGAGACATTACAACTTGATTGCAAATTACCTGGGAATCACATTGGAAGGGAAACAAAGCACTACTGGAAGACCCCAAAAAACCCCAAAACACTGGAACAGCTGCTAAAGTAAAGTGCAGGTGAAAATACACTCCAGACTTCATAATGTTGTAGGAGGGTTGGTGAACTTTTTCAGGCTGAACATTCAACATAGCCCAAATGTATAAAGAGCTTTAGAAGTAAATTGTTTAACACACCATGGAACACAATAGCAAACAGCACTGTTATCCAATGCATAGATATTTTATTACCCTGCCATTTTCAGTCTATAAAGTAATTGTGTCTGTAATCTAAATAGAATTGTATTTCACTCCTTTTGCATAAAAGAATTTTGCTCTGATACAAAATGCACTAGAGAACTATATTCCTCCACTCAACAACCATCAACATTAATTTTACTTACAATACTTTAATCTCTCTCCTTAATCTCTAAAAACTACAAAGTGTATTTCATTATTTAGGTGCAATTAGAAAGCAAAAGCAATTTATTCAACTATTTAATTCCTCTCAGCAATGTTTAAGGATCTAAAAACAAATCAATCAGTGTTGATGCTATCGGGTTTTTAAATTTTTTTATTTAAAAAAACCCTTAAAAGCAACACATTAACTGGTTTCATTCTTATTTGCAATGAAAACAAATTAATAAGCACATTCTTCCTTGCAAGAGATCAAAAGCAATTTCAGCAATAATTTCACTCTGATTTGTAATAAAAAATTAATTTGCCAAAGCTTTATTCTGAAATTCTGAAGCCGTTCACTCATTAGCTTTATTTGAATTCACAGACAAGAACTCAAAGCAATTAACAGACATGAACTAGGTACTCATATTCTTAAAGAATAATGTATACATTGCACTACAACTATAGTTTTGTGCACCTGTCATGAACCCAGGTGGCGCTGTGGTTAAACCACTGAGCCTAGGGCTTGCTGATCAGAAGGTCGGCGGTTCGAATCCCTGTGACGGGGTGAGCTCCCGTTGCTTGGTCCCAGCTCCTGCCAACCTAGCAGTTCGAAAGCACGTCAAAATGCAAGTAGATAAATAGGAACCGCTAGAGCGGGAAGGTAAACGGCGTTTCCATGTGCTGCTCTGGTTTGCCAGAAGCGGCTTTGTCCTGCTGGCCACATGACCTGGAAGCTATACGCCGGCTCCCTCGGCCAATAATGCGAGATGAGCGTGCAACCCCAGAGTCGGTCACGACTGGACCTAATGGTCAGGGGTCCCTTTACCTTTACCTTTTACATGAACTTAAACGGAATCCAAGAGCCTAGTCTCAAAGGTAATATTAACTTGTGTTTTACTATTCACAATTCTGAGATAATCAGCAAGTTGGGAGTTTGCTGTGGAACTCTGTTGCTTTCTGCAACCCTATCAAGCAAAACGGACACCCATTTCCTGTGAATCATGATCACTATTACAGTCACACACAGCAAACTGTATCAGATGTGGGGAACTTCAGATCCAGGTGTCAAATATTGCTTTCCAGAATTCTATGTCCATTCCTCAGAAATATCCCCAGACCACACCCCATCTTCCTAAGCCTCATCCCTTACTGACCCGGCTTGCCACTATGGAAACGCTTTCCTGTCTGGAATATGAACCCTGATAATTCCTCAAGCTTGTCTGGATGCAGGGCAGAGAGCAGTGTGTGAGTGTCTGAAGACAATAAGAACTGATTGAAATATTCAGGAAGAGCACACTGTGCCTTGCCCAGTGTGACTGTGAAACCTGCAGCATGTATAAGAATATAGGAAGTTGCCTTATACTGAATCCCATCTTGATCAGGCATGTCCAACTCTATAGAGACTGTGATCTACTCCCAGTATAATAAAACCAGCAGTGATCAACCCATTGTCATTGCCCATAGTTGCTGAGCTTTTTTTAGGGGGAGAATCCAGAGTTGTTGAGCCTTTTTTTGGGGGGGGGGAATAACTCAGTTGTTGAGCTTCCTGGGGAAAGAGCTGCATTAGATTGTTCACCCAACAGTCACCTATTTTTTCTTCCCCCACTCTGCCGCAGACGAAGGGAATAAAACCTTTAACAGCACCAACATAGTGCCAGGGGCAGGTCATGTCATGTCATGATCACACAGGAGCACCCAGGTGATCTCTTTTTTAACTCCCGCAATCGACTTGGAGAACCCTGGCGATCAACCTGTAGATCGTGATCGACCTATGGGACATGCCTGATCTAAAGCATTGGTATTGCCTACTCTGACCGACCGTCAGTCTCCAGAGTTTCAGGAGGATGTTTTATCTAGCCCTACCTTTAGACACCAGGGGTTGAACCTGGTATTTCTGCATGCCAAGGCACATGTTCTACCACTGAGCTACGGAACATCCCTGTATGTTGCTACAACTTTTACTGTATGCCAGGGGAGGGGACCATCACTATCTCCTCTGAACCCTCAAAAAAAAAAACCTCACACCACTTCCTGTTTTAAATGAAGACAACACAGGGCCTCAAAGCAATTAAATACAACCAGAAGAGCAGCAGAACAAAAGCATGAAAGATTGCAAGGAAGACACCAAGTAAAACCTATTTCAGGATCAAGCCCCACAATGTGGGTTGAGGGTGCCGCCTCTGAGGAGGCCATTGGATAGCAGGAATACCCAGAGAATTGCCTCTGAGGGAGATCTTAGCAAATGGCCAGACTCACAAAGGAAGTAAAAAATAAATAGCTTTGATTCCAATCTTTGGTGCTGAAATGGCTAACCTTATTTTGACATGCAAATTAATGGCGCCTGTTGTAATAAAACTCACTTGAGGTCAGTTTGGTGCTGTAGGCAGAATGCTAGAAGGAAGAGCCCTTCTCAGTTAGATGTCTTCTTGGGTGAATAACTCTTTGCCTCATGCCCCCTTATCTGTCACACAGAATTGTTATGAGGACAGATGAGAATTTTAAGCATTCAGTATACTGTAGGGTGCTACTGAAATATGTCTGAAGAATTGTCATGTCACCATGCATATGTGGACGCCAACCGATCCCAGCTGAATTTTGTAAATCATCAGGCCTATGCCAGCGGATGCTGACAATCAGATTCGTGAGTTTTTCTCTTATGTTTTCAGAAATTTGCTGCATTTCAGGCCCCATTGTAACTGATATGCAATAAGCATTTGAAATAGCTTACCTATTAAATGCCCTTGCTTCTCACACAAACTGCCATTTCCTATTGATGGAGTCAAATTGTCTGGTAAGGCTGAGAATTTGGGATGATCAATGCTTTAATTTCTGGGCATCCTTTTGGGGAGACTATTTTATATAGCCATTAAGATTGGGGATAGAGAACTGCAGTGTGGTTGCAAAGTTTCTGTGTGGAAGAAGGCAGATGAAAATTTCATGAGGCAGCCTTACAACAGCTGTGAGCAACAGCAGGCCCTCCGTCTCCCTGCTGGCTTGTTCTTTACTTTCGCTAAGGAGGCTATCTGGAGTGCTAGAACAAAAGAAGAATCCAAACGAAACACAACACTTTATAGAGGAGGAAAAGAGAACCGTCTCCCCCTGCCCCATGCAACCTTTTCATTCATGCAAAAGAAGAAGAAGAAGAAGAAGAAGAAGAAGAAGAAGAAGAAGAAGAAGAAGAAGAAGAAGAAGAAGACACTTTTATATGACTATTCACTTCCAAAGGGATATCAATGCTGCTGGTATAATCAAGTTGCAGGTAGGTAGCCGTGTTGGTCTGAGTCGAAACAAAATAAAAAAAAATCCTGCAGTAGCACCTTAAAGACCAACTAAGTTTTTATTTTGGTATGAGCTTTCATGTGCATGCACAAAAGCTCATGTATCTGAAGAAGTGTGCATGCACACGAAAGCTCATACCAAAATAAAAACTTAGTTGGTCTTTAAGATGCTACTGAAGGAATTTTTTAATTTTGGTATAATCAAGTAATGCTAAACTGGAAGGGGGAAAGGAGCCAGAGAGCACAGATTTCACTGTGGGTGTGCATATGGCAACCTGAAGATTCAGTATGGGCATTGCTTTGTTGCTTCAGAACACTGCCCATTTTGGTCCAAAGTGTCCGGTTCGGCTGAGGATCCAAGGTTGAGTCTACCTTGCAGGCTGGGGGATGAACCTTCATTTTAGTTCTCCCCCTGTACAACTGGAAAATAAAAAAAAAACATAGCTCCCCCCCCCATTTTGTCAGTAGTGGATGAAATCTGCCAGCATATTTGCCCCTCTGGAGCCTTCAATCCTGCCCAATTACAGGCAATTAGGCAGGGCACCTTTCAAAACCATGGCTCCTGCTTCCCCCCCAAAGGCCAAACCTCAAAATCTGGTCAAAGCTCTCTTTTTTTGACAAAGATCTTTAGAGCCCTACATATGCAAACCTCTGCCAATGGGAAGCCCAAGTTGAAAGTCCTGTCTACATGTGGTGGTTTTTGGAGGCCGAAATTAAGCCAGGATTCTTTTTCTGGTTTCTTTTCCAATTAAAGCATTTTAGTGCTTGTGTTCTATTTTGTTCTGTTCTGTTACACTGTATTCTGTGGGCATCTTTAAGGCTTTTATATTTTTGACCATTTGTGCCATGCCTGTGAGGTGAACTGTATAATGTTGTATAATTATTCTAAATAATGTTGTAGATACACCATTAGACTGCACCCAAGCACAGTCAATTCATGCATCTGGACCTTTTTCATTCATATAGTTAGGACTTCAAGGACTCCTCTGCACCTACTGGTAATATTATTGCCTATAATCGGCACATGAAGAGTAGCTTCAGGCAGTTCAGATATGGTGACATAATGTGTGGAGCGACAAAGCTTTGCAATCATGAGGAGGTTATAGGTAACCCATGGCAAATTGGCAATGGAAAGTATTAGCTGTAAGAAAGTAATAGCAGTTAAATTACAAGTGGAAGATTAGCTGATAGAGGGGGCATGCTTTCATATATTCTGTATTACCTGCCAGATAAAACCAGTCTAAGAATATTATATTTGGGGTAGAAAATATACAGCAGGTAAAGGCCATATGAAATGTCACCAAAATACATCAGAGGCTCCGATCATTGCAGAATTTTTATCTTTAATGTTTATACTTTCCTGCTATTACTTGTGCTTAAAAACACACACAATTTTTTGTACCTTCTGTGAACCACATCCATTTGTTGCTGCAGAGAATGAAGGCAGTGTTACGAATATAACTACTGTAGAATGAAGGATTCCATTGAGAATGAATGGTGAGTACTAAACCAACTTCACTGAAGTTTTGCATAAGTACCTGTGGTATTAGAAGGGGATATTTTGGGCAGTGGGGTGCACTGATAACATTTAATAGAGATGGGCAGCCTATGGCCTTCCGGATATTGTCTCTGACCATTGGTCCTGCTGGCTGGAGTTGCTGGAAATCGGGTTGGCAACATCTGAAGGGCCACGGTTTTCTAATCCTTGCATTACAGCATCATTGATAAGGAATACTGAAACATCAATTCCTTCAGTAGCACCTTAAAGACCAACTAAGTTTTTAATAGAGTTTTAATAGAGTTTTAAAAACTTAGTTGGTCTTTAAGGTGCTACTGAAGGAATTTTTTTATTTTACTTCGATCCAGACCAACACGGCTACCTACCTGTAACTGAAACATCAATATGGACCTTAGTTTTGAACTAACAGATTTAACCTTTGTGAGAAATGGAATTCAAGAGAGTTAATGAGCCCTCACACTTTACATTGTGGGTGCCCTTTGCGGGATTGCGTGTGGTGCTACAGTTCCCAGGGAGCTTCATGCCCAGCCTCATTAATCAAGTTTCTTGCTGGGAGGTGGGCCCAGCCCCATTTATAAATAAGGGGTGGAGCCGACAATAGCCAGGCAGTCGGTTCTGGAGATTCACCCTCCCTACCTTCCCTTTGTTTAATGCTTCTTGTTTTCAGGTTAACTTTTTCCTTCCTGTTTAGCAAGTGCTGCTACAGTCTTTGACTGGTTGCTATTGAAGGACCGGGAAGAAATATTCCTGCATTGGCTGGTTTTGTCTTCCCCGTAGCAATTCGTCACAACTTTGGCGGTTTATGGCTTTGGGTGGAATCCTTTATTGTTTTCTTCCCTATGGGGGGGGGGGGGTGAAGTGGTGACTCACCCCTTGTGGCGGTGATTCCAGGGTCCCACTCTTAAAGGGGTTATATATATGGGTGTCCCTGGCCATACACTGAAAGTTCGCCAGTGAACTATCTTGCGTGCGGGGATATGGGCTGGGCTGCCTGCTACACTTACGTCTCACAGAGCACCCCCATATCCCGTTTACCCTGATGAGCCCCAGTTCCCCCCGGCTAGGGGACTGGGAGGGATATATAACCAAGGCCTAAGCCAAGGTCTTCCTACATTCAGAAATTTAATAAAGTTGTGGCCTAATTTTAATTCCATATAACGTTGTCAGAGTCTTTATTCCTTCCTTATGATCCCTGGGGGCTGGGGCTGTCGCCGCCTGGTCACGCAAAGGAAATTGCCTCTCTCTAAGAGGGATGTGGAATAAACATTCCTAACAGAGACTACTTTTTTATATATAAAAATATATTTTTATTAAAGGTTTATTGAATTACAAAGGTGTGTTCAGTGCCTCTCATATTTTATCATGTATCAACCTGACCCAAAAATACCCACCCACCCCACTCACACTTGAAAACAAAGACCATCATAGCCAATCACAAATGAACAACCACAACCCTTGGCCAACCCCAATTTCTCTCACCATCAAAAGAACAGAGACTACTTTTGAGCTTGTGTTGTAGTTTCCCCATCATAGCCAATCACCAATGAACAACCACACCCTTGGCCAACCCCAATTTCTCTCACCATCAAAAGAACAGAGACTACTTTTGAGCTTGTGTTGTAGTTTCCCCATCATAGCCAATCACCAATGAACAACCACACCCTTGGCCAACCCCAATTTCTCTCACCATCAAAAGAACAGAGACTACTTTTGAGCTTGTGTTGTAGGTTCCCTCTCAAAGCATCTCTATAGGTTCGACAAGAGATGGGCAATCTGTGACCCTTCAGATGTTGCTGAACTGCAACTTCATCATCAGCCACAAAGGTGGGCCGATAGAAGTTGGAATCCAGTAAGTTCCCCATCCCTGAGTTAGACAGAACTCTTCAAAGGTAGAACCCAATTTTCCCAAACACCAGATGAGGTTGTCATTGTACACCTGTGTCTCAAGGGTACCATTTCCAGTAGTGTCACATGGCTCCGTGCTCCTGCAGGCAAGCAAACAAACAAATCCCTGCTCTCAGCAGCAAGTTTATTTTCTATCTGAAGGGACCTTTCTTCTTCCACAGTGATATCATGTGAACATATAATACCATTTGCAGTATTCAGTGATGTATGCTAACTCTATTTGTGTGTGTGTGTGCGTGCGCACCCGGGTGAATTAGAGACTATGAACAAGTCTTTCTCGGTTTCGATCCTGACATTATCTTTCTTTAATTCACATTTCTTATCCTGTTCAGAAAAATCTCCAATGAAAGGACACCAGCAGCGCTTCCCAGAAAATTATTCTGATGTCAATCTTGGCTCCAGATTCTTTCAACAATTGATGTGTGCTTTGGTGGCGGTAGGCAGAAGACAGAGCTGGCAGACGGTGTTCTGCATTATTATAGCAAACACTTTATGTTCTCACTGAGTGAAATTGAAATGAATGTTGGAAGTTTTGAAAGCTGTAAACTGTGTCACTATAAAAACAAGTTTGTAAGCCAACTGCCTTCACCCTAGTAAAGGAGTGCAACTTGTAGCATGTGTATCATGCAATGCTTCTCCCTCTCTTCAGTAGGGACACACACACACACACACACACACACACACACACACACACCCTCCTGGGGAGAAGATGTGAGTTGGTGTCTCCCAAGGGAAAGGGATCTTAGACTCACAAGGGCAGAAGTGCCCAATGGAAAAGGCAACTGACCATGCCAACTCTGCCCCATCGCTCCATCCTTTTCAGTGCTCTCCCTCCTTCCTTCCCTCTCTCCCTCAACAGTAAGGGGGGGGCAGTTTCCCAATTGTCGTTTCCATGGGCCAAGTAAAAATGTGGAGGGAAGCCCCTAATAATAATAACAATAATAATAATAATATATTATTTATACCCTGCCCATCTGGCTGGGTTTCCCCAGCCACTCTGGGTGGCTTCCAACAAAATATTAAAATACAGTAGTTAATAAAAACTTCAGCTGGGCAAGTTAAGAACAGGGAGGAGGAAATAGACTGTACCCTAAAGTAAATTAGAGAATTACTGCTACCGGTACTGAAGGCCAATGAGCCTAATAGTCACAAAACCAATACATTCAGGATTGGCCCTGCCCATAAGAAATCCAGTTGCAGCAGACTTAACTTAAACTTACAATAAATTATAAGAAGTCTAAACTAAGCATACTATGTACAGAACACCATCCCAGAAGGGAAAGAGATAGGAAGAGAAAGTGAAGCCCAGGCTCCTTCTGGCCTTATCATTATGGTCACCATGACCTTGACAGAAAGAGATAACAAAACCAGTTTAAGCCAGCTGTACTCAGCTGCTCGGAAGGAATAACCCAAACATCATGAGCCTTCTGCTTGCTTCTTCCACACAGAGAAGCTTCCAGAACCCTCCTGAATTACGTAGAATAGGAAAGATCTCTAGATATCAGATCACTAAGAGCTCCGCTTAACAGCTGATCGCGCTCCCGCCTTGCTGGCTGCATCCCCGCGCTCCGCCTTCTCGTCCACCGCTGTCCCTGCCGCTTCGGTGCATGCCGCCACCACTGAGCTCACTGCTTCTTCCTTGCCTGGCCTGGCCAAGGAGCTTGGAGCACCCTGCAGTGGCGGGCGGAGCGCCTGAGCCAGCGGCCTCTGCCTGGCCCGGCCAAGGACACCTGCCGCCCCACTACCCGGAACCGGTGGCTGCTGCAGCGCCGAGCACTCAAGAGAGTCCAGCAGCGCCCTGAGCTGTAAAAACCGTACCGGTAATAATAATAATAATAAAAGACATCCCACCGAAAGTAAGCCACCCTGTGTTTTTTTTTTAGGGGAAAAAGTTATAAGACGGTGTCTTAAAAAGGGGGAAACACGGTAGATGTTGAAAAGCATGGAGGAGATGACAGAACCCTGAGCCACCCCACAAGTGAGAGCCCAGGGGTCTGAACACTCATCCCCCACCACCACTTTCTGAACACGGCCCAGGAGGAAGGAGCGGAACCACTGAATGACAGTGCCCCCAGCTCCCAGCCCCTCTAGATGGTCCAGAAGGATGTTATGGTCAATGGTATCAAAAGCCGCTGAGGGATCCAGCAGGACTAGGAAACAGCTCTCACCTTTGTCCCTAGCCCACTGGAGATCATCAACCAGTGCGACCAAGACAGTTTCAGTCCCATGATGAGGCCTGAATCCTGACTGGAAGGGACCTGCCAATGCAAATTTCTTCCCAGTTCTTCAACGGCAAGCAGTCAAAAGACCGTACCAGCGCCTGCTAAAAAGGAAGAAAAAAGGTTAATCTGCAAACAAGAAACATTAAACAAAGGGAGGGTTGGGTGGGTGAAGCTCCTAAGCCAACTGCTTGGCTGCTGCTGGCTCCGCCCCTATTTATGTGACTGGCCCCACCTCTCGGCAGTGTAAATTGACTAACTGGGGCTGGGCGTGAACCCCCAAAGAATAACACACAACCGGTAAGTTCCCTGGGGTCCGAAGCGCCACACGCAATCCCTCAAAGGGCACCCACAGTGTAAAGTGTGAGTGCTCATTATTACACCCAACAAATAAATGCCACTGGCTGTTACAAATCCATCTTTATTAAAGTTATTCATAAAACATGCATGTCTCACTTGCCAATCTTTATTACATTTCAACACAAGCACATGCATTGCCAATATCACCATACCACACCACCACATCACTTCTTGGTTTGTCATAAATATCCACTTTGATTTGCATTTTCTGGGTGAATTTGAAGTTGGTGAGGTTTTTTTTCCCCCAATGACAAAAGCAGTTGCAAGCAATTTAGTCCTTTCTCAACCTCCTACGGTCTGAAGCTTCCAAACTGCTTGCCCAATACGAGACGTTTCTGAGCCTGGAAGTTTGGAATAATACAGAACTGGCTGTATTCCACATCCTAATATTGTGTCATGTGTTTCACTGCTTTTATTTTAACATTAATTGCACTTGTTGCTAATGCTTGACTAAAAGCAGATTGCAAAACCTATTTTTGTGTTCAAACTTAAAATTAAACATTCATGTGGGAGGTTAAGAAACATATTTCATTACTTTCTTTACATTTAATTACTGTGCATTACAATAAGATTAAGGGTACACTGGATTAGATTCATAGGTGTTCTTCCATAAATAGAATAGGTTCATGGAGAACATCTCCAGGTAACAGAGGCTTCTACAAATAGGTGAAAAAAGTATTGTTCTTGACCATTGCTCCTTCTCTATGAAACCCTTTGTTCCACT
The DNA here is from genome assembly GCF_965207765.1 of Zootoca vivipara. Classification (NCBI taxonomy): domain Eukaryota; kingdom Metazoa; phylum Chordata; class Lepidosauria; order Squamata; family Lacertidae; genus Zootoca; species Zootoca vivipara. The sequence continues at coordinate 9,049,184 of NC_142593.1, read as the reverse complement.
TCCCACATTATTCTGGTGAAGCCCCCAGCTCTTCAGAGCACATGGCGGGGGAAGGATTCTGGAGAAGGATCAAGAAAATCTATTTTCTATGTTACAAAATACCCCCAAAGTATGTTTATTCTAGCTGTTCTGCTGCATTGAGAACTATAGGCTTTAGATGATATTCACATATTAAACACACCAAAAGTACACGCAGTACGGTTACAGCAATTTTAGCAATCATTCCATCCATTTGAATGTTCAGAAATTTTCCCCCCGAAAGCCATATATTAAATAGAGAGACATTAATATTTATTCAAAACAAGATTAAAAAGCCTCCCAAGCCAGAGGTTACAATACAAAGAAATGTGGAGGTGTGGATAACAGTGTGCAGAAATATTACAATACGAAATGCAATCAAATGATTTTGATTAAAATGTTGTTCAAGAATATCAGTGTTACTATGGTTACTTGGTTACTACGGTTACAACCTGCACTGGTGGGGGGGGGGACAAAGCATGACACACATGCTAACTCTTCCGCCCCATAAGAATGTTCAGCTTTATGATATCAAGAAAGTGGTTTCTTGATATCATAAAGCTGCTTTTCTGCTTTTCCTGTGCCTAGAAAGCACAGGTCCAAGTAGTTGGTGGGGGGGGGAACAATGAGAGGGGTTGTTAGTCATTGACTTTGGTCACATTGGGAGAGATGTACAGGAAAGGGAAGGAAGTTGCACGACACCAATGAGATTGGGAAGGCCTTCCTCCTTACCTGAAGAATGTGGGAATGTGGGGTGTCTTCATCACTTATGCAACAGGCAGGGTAGACTCACCCAAGAATCAGTAACATTAGTAGCCTGTTAACACATGGGAAAGATTCACCATTTTTCACTAGACAGATCTGTTTTGTAAAAACAAAAGTGCCCTAGTTTATCACAGCTCATCTTGGCTCACTCTATCATGTCTGGTACCCACTTGCAATTTAAAAAATACCATGTTCTGCCTACAAGACTATTAAACACTTAAGAACAGGCATCCCCAAACTGCGGCCCTCCAGATGTTTTGGCCTACAACTCCCATGATCCCTAGCTAACAGGACCAGTGGTCAGGGATGAAGGGAATTGTAGTCTAAAACATCTGGAGGTCTGATGTTTGGGGGTGCCTGCTTAAGAACATCCCCTACTCCCCATGAAACTTCAAGCGAAGACAAATGTCAATTTCCATCAATTTTCTGAAAAGCTCTTTTCTACAAAGGTTTTAACAACAACAACAACAACAACAACAACAACAACAACAACAACAACAGCAACAACCTCTCCGTGTTACACAAGAACAGAATTGCAATCATCATCACTTTATCTAGTTTTGCTAGAAATCTCTCGGTAACTCCTAAAATTATACTACTTCATTATTTGGATGGTCCTGTATTCTTGCATAAAGAACTTCACAAGTAATTGTATGCAACAGTGAAGTCCCCTGATCAATCTTTTAAACGGCAGTGGATTGAAATTTTGGAGATGGTGATGCAGAAGTTGACCCAGCAAGTGCATCAAACAATTTTCAAGATCTTATAGGGCCACAGTTTCCTTTTCTCTTCTGTGTGGAAGGCAATCATGTTTTCTTTTTCTTGCCTCTATTTTAACATGGACATATTGCTAGCTGGTAAATATAAATATGGATAGATGTTTGTTGCTGGTGTTTGATGAAGTTGTACTCTCTTTGCATTTACAGGTTCTCAGTCTAGAGCTTCTTATGGGCCTAGTGCTATTTATGGCGATACATACAGTGTGCATAGCTAGGAATGTGCTGGCAGAGAAAAGGCCTTACTCCTGCTACACACACCTGGTTAAATCCTGAGTAGACTACTGTAATACTTTTTACCATGCCCCTACCTGCCCCAAGATGACACCACATATGAAAGCAAGAGTAGGGTGAGTGGACATGGTTTGGGGGGGAAAGGCTTCATGGGCCAAACCTAGTGGGCAACATTTGGCACCTGAGGAGGTTTCCCAGCCTGACATATTGGTTCAGGAAGTGTGGAATTGGTAGTTTTGCATCAAAATGCCAAGGGAACTAATTTTATCCCATCCTGAAACCAACCTTTATAACAGGGGTAGGCAACCTAAGGCCCATGGGCCACAAGCAGCCCACGGGGGTCATTTAAGCAGCCCACGAGCCACCCCCAAATCAAGCCGCCCACTCAGCGAGTCCGCGCACTGCGCTAAACCAGGGTCCCAGAAATCGCATCTGTGCATGTGCAGACACCGAAAATCACATGCGCTCGTGCTCAATCCGGCCCACAGAGAGATCTCCACTGGAGTGAACTGGCCCAGGCGAGGTAAACCTTGCCGACCCCTGCTTTATAAGACTATGTCCGATGACATGTGACTCGTTTCTACTACAATGTTTGTTCAGATTTCCAATAGTTAAAAAAAACAACAACAAATATGCCAAATACTTCAAGAACCCTGTAATGTCTTTGTTGAACTTTTGGTAGTTTAAAATGCTAGTTACAGCAAATGTAAGGTCAATTTATCAAAGTGAGTTAGACTTCATTAAATATTCTTAATCATCATTAAGCTCTAAATGACGTGTGAGATCAATGTGATTGCTAAGAAAACATGATGAATTACTTGAAGCTGCCATCTAGATATTTAAGTACTAGAATGGTGGTAGCCTACATAATAGTTCATGGAGCTTTAAGGATTACTTATCAAGACTAACAGGTGTGATAAAGGCTTTTCTAAAAAGAATGTAGAAGGGAAACCATAGAGGAATAAATATGCACCTTCTTAAAATTCAAACTAATTAGTGTAAAATTAATTAATTTTAACGGAAAAGCTGGAAATGAATGCACTAATCAGAAAAGAAGAGCTTTCAGATGAAAAAGGCAAAGTTGATTGCTCTATTTTTTTAAAAAAGTCAAGAGCTTATTGATACAACCACATTTGACTGTGATGGTGTTCAATTCTAAGCCCATGGTGGGGAGTGCAGAGAAACTAGGCCACTTGATTACTCCCCACCCCCCTGAAAAAATGGGCTGATTAACAGGAAAATACCCATGAGGCTACAATGTTGTTATTTCTCTGGTGTTGATATCTTTCTTTGTCTTGGTGCCATTATAAGAGAACAAGGGAGCGTTCATGGTGAGTTCCCATACCTCTTGTTCTAAAAAACTAGTACTGGGTACTTCATAGTTTTTCTCTCCCAGCCCTCTTTTCCCATGATGATTAGCCCCATGCTGCTGTTGATCTTTTCCCTAAGCTTAATAGCTGGGTGGGTGGTTCAATCAGAAACATGGGAGTGGGAGGGAAATTTCTAAACTTCCATCTCTCTACAATCCCTTGTGCTGCTTAGCCCTTCTCCCTCCTTCTTGCTATTTGGCTGATCAGTAAATGAGGTATGTGGCAGACCATGTAATAATATGTTGGGAGTAACTGGACATGAGAATGGGTTAATTTCCTTTTTGAGTGTAAATCACCCCATGGATGAGCTACTTGCAGATGCAAGGTTAGGCAAGCCAGTTGCTATAGTACTGGCCCAGTGCCCTGACTATATCTATGATTAATGTACGTCAGCTCAGTTAGTTAGTCTGTGAATCGTCAATCTGTTGGTGTTACTTGTCCAACATTACATCTTGAACTTCTGAACTTATTTAGAGCGTCTCCACCCCCATTGTTCTGCCCGGACACTGAGATCCAGCGCCGAGGGCCTTCTGGTGGTTCCCTCACTGTGAGAAGCAAAGCTACAGGGAACCAGGCAGAGGGCCTTCTCAGTTGTGGCACCCACCCTGTGGAACGCCCTTCCATCGGAGGTCAAGGAGATAAAGAACTACCTGACATTCAGAAAACACCTAAAGGCAGCCCTGTTTAGGGAAGTTTTTAATCTGTGATATTTTAATGTATTTTGGTATTGGTTGGAAGCCGCCCGGAGTGGCGGGGGAAACCCAGCCAGATGGGTGGGGTATAAATTAATAATAATAATAATAATAATAATAATAATAATTGTGCTTGTGAGCTTCCCAGAGGCATTTGGTTGGCCACTGTGAGAACAGGTTGCTGGACTTAGGTGGGTCATTAGCCTAATTCTGATGTTCTTAAGTATTCCACTTACACTTTGATATTAATGACCTACTGTTTTGTTTGTTAGAAACTCTTGAGATGTTAAATGTGCCCTTAAGCAGGAGCAAATGCTGAATATCTAGTTCTTACAAAGATATATCCTGCAATAGATGGTTTCACACCAAAGATGGCTCTGTTTTAAAAATAGCAATAATTCTACAAACAGATGGCAATATAAGCCCTAAGTGCCTAAGTTTTTTGTTTTAACTGTAACATTTAAAAAGGGAGGGGAAGGAGAAAAGAAACTTTCATCCAGGGTGAAAAGGAATGTCATACTTTATTCTTGGAGCTCCATAATGACATGTCACATAGAGCTGGAGAGTTGGAAGGGGCCACAAGAGTCATCTAGGCTATCTAGTCCTGCAACACAGAAATATTTTGCCCAATGTAGGGCTTGAACCCACAACCCTGAGATTAAGAGTCTCATGCTCAACTGACTGAGCTTTCCACTGGATAAAAAGAAAAGTGCAGTCTACATTGGTGTTTTTTAAAAAATTTATGTATTTAGAGGTATCCCACACATTAACAAGCACCACCTGCACAAATCTTATCTTTCCAATATGTATCACCCAGGAAATGACCCATATGCCACATAGACAGTAACTGAGCTTCTACCACATTCTGTTAATTTTCTTGTTTGAAATCAGATTGATCTAAGGAGCAGGTGCTTGGGCATGTTCCTCTTAAATATACTGATACAATATTAGCAAGAAGGACTACTGTGTATAATGTTTAAAGAGTTCCATTTGAACCATTAACATCATGGTCCAGATTTTATTACTGATGTATATGAACCGTTGTCATTCATCCATGCGGTCTGAGCTCACTTTGAAAAGGTTGCACTCTATTTTGATTATTCACTCATGCATTATGCTGCCCTCCACTAAGATCTTGTAGCTAACCATCCAAGCTCTTAGGCATGCAGTTTCAGCCACCAGCTGAATACAATTTTGCAAGATAATTCATGGCATCTAATAGGGGTGTTCATCAGTGGCAAGATTTGCCTTGTATCTATATCTTTATTTGCAGTATTAGGAAGCAACCCAATCTGTTTTGGTTCTGTTCTGCATTATTCTGTTTCAACTTGTTATTGGATCTGAATCAGATTAGTTGAATACAGAGCTCTGCCCCCCACCCACCTACTCAATTGGTTATAATGGGGAAATGAAAAATAGCTGTAACTATTTTTCCCTTTTCACAGAAGTTGATGAAATTTGCAGGCAAAGAAGTCCCTACACAGTGAATTAATACTCTCAAATGGCAAGTACATCTAGGAATTATCATGCGAGGGACCTTTAATGTTTACCCAAGTCCACCAAGTGAGTTTAGGGAGTTCCAGATACAACTCAAGATTTAACGGTATTTTGCCATCTTGTACTTAAGTTGCGCCTGTGGTGTTTGTGTTGCTGCATATATATTTTTGGGCTTGTGTTCGACTCAGGCAGTCCAGTAATATGGAACACAAGCCAAAAAATTATGCAGAAACACAACCCCACAGGAGCAACTTTAGTACAAGATCCCAATAGACTGTTAAATGGCTATTAAAAGGAATTCAGCTTGCACCTAAAAGGCATCACAACCAAAATTTTGTACCATGCTAGGGAGGCTGGAGAACGGCCTCCAATGAAGATATAAAAGCCTGAACAGGAATAGAAAGAAGGACTTTTTTCAAGTAGCCTGGTCCAAGACATAGGACTTTTAAAGCCCTAAACATTTCAGGGCCAGACTCCACAAACCGCTGCTTCAGCCAATTTTTGATACTTAGTGTGCTGCCACACAAAGAATACAGCCTTAAACGGATTAAAAATGGGTTTTGTGAAAAGACAGGTACTAGGTGCTCTGTCATTACATTTTCTCAGGTTTGTACTGATAAAATTGATGAGAAAGCATCTATGGGCTATGAGCTTCAAGTTTTATTTTTAAAAAATACTCTGATCATTTGCTTTTCCTAGGCATTGGACCATAATGACACAGAAATGTTTAGTGCAAATACACTGCATCATTTTGTAACATATAAATTACCTTCTGTCATAAATAGTATTAAAATATGTCCAGCAATACACATTGGACATGGTTGCCTAGGCATATCTCCAAAATTAGTTTCCTGGCCTGCAGCTGTGAAGACTGGCACAAGCTTAACAGATTTAAAAAGACTGTGGCTCTGTGATTGACATAAAAAAGAAAAATTCACCTCCTAATTATATGAACTTCAGATGGGAAAAGTGCATATTTCTGCACATCACATCCCTTCTTATTCAAAGGTCTCTTATTTATATCACCAGGGCAATAGGCTTTTAAAAAAGTATATGTAATGAATTTCATTGGTAGCTAATTACGAGCACTCCAGATGGCATCATTTACCAAAATTATATTGAAACTTCTTTCAAAACGTTAATAGTTCTAAGCTATAGAAAGAAAACTTCTCAACATGTTAGAATTCAGGTCTGGTGGCAGCTATTGAAATGGCAAGTCACCTGCCTAGAACCACAACTAGCAGGAAGACTCACTGATGACCAGAACAGTCCACTAAAGGTGGCAGGGCCAAAATGATCGTGAGAGTATAATGCTCTTCTTCTTCTTCTTCTTCTTCTTCTTCTTCTTCTTCTTCTTCTTCTTCTTCTTCTTCTTCTTCTTCTTCTTCTTTCTTCTTCTTCTTCTTCTGTCTTCCAAGGGAGATTGACCCAGAGATCCTTTAGTTTAGCCTTTGACAACATGGTGCCCTTCTGATACAACTCCCATCAGCCATTGGATGGTAAGAGTTCTAGTAAAAAGCTAGAAGCTATGGCTGTTATGCCAACTTCTGCCATTCTTGGACAGGAATAGTCTGGCCATGGTGATTCATGCATTAGTAACCTCAAGACTCAATTATTGCAACATGCTCTATGTGGACTACCTCTGGTTCTGGTCCAGAGACTTCATCTAGTGCAAAACACTGCTACTAGACTGTTGATGGGTACAGACTATTGCCAGCACAGAGCTCCAGTGCTCAAAAGCTTGTAAGGGATAAGGTCTTTAACAACTCAGGGTCCAGGATGACCACGTGATCTCTTATATTCCTGCTCAGTCACTGAGGACTTTGGAGGAGTCACTGTTAGTGGTCCTCCATAGCTCAGATGCATGACCTGGAGCCATGTGTTCAGTGTTCTGGTCCCAGTTTTATGGAACTTCCTTACAGTTGTGATCAGACAGGGGTCTTTCCTGTTGAACCAAAATTCTAAGAGTGCTTTAACAATCAGTCCCGGGGTCTCTTATAACTTTCTGTATCCTTACCATTCTGCAGCTCCCAGAATTCTTTGGGAAAAGCCATGATTTTTAAAAGTGGTATAGTAATTTAAATGTATGGTGTCAATGTGGCCAAAGACAGGGAGACAACCAGAAGTCTCCTGTTTAAGATAAAAACAAAATGAAAACAGAACTACAGAGACCTTACACAGGCATTTCTGTGAACAATATCTGTTGGCCGCGAAAAGATTTTCCTGCATGGATTTGAATCAGTATTCTGATGAGTGTGTAGGCACTGGAGCAGACTTTGGCTGGATCTACACTGATAAAAAAAACACTATAGAAAAAAAAGTTACTGTACAAAAGCTCTCAATGCTAAAATCCAATTGATGATGGTTCGCTGCTCTACAGCGCTATCTGGTGTCACACATTTATAACACAGTTACAGGTAGGTAGCCGTGTTGGTCTGAGTCGAAGCAAAATAAAAAAATTCCTTCAGTAGCACCTTAAAGACCAACTAAGTTTATATTTTGGTATGAGCTTTCGTGTGCATGCATGTATCGTGTATCTGAAGAAGTGTGCATGCACACGAAAGCTCATACCAAAATATAAACTTAGTTGGTCTTTAAGGTGCTACTGAAGGAATTTATTTATAACACAGTTATAATGATATAATTGACAAGTGCAGATGAGTCCCTTGGCTGTGCTTCTGCCCAGTGCCTGATGGTATATGTTCCTTTTGTTTGGAAGCATGGTTATGTCATGAACACGCCTCTGGCTTGACCTGCACTGATTGGTTCCCTTTGTGTCTGCATGGTACGTGAGCATAGCTGCTGGCTCTGCCCTGGTCGTGGGGCAGGTCATGTTTCTCTGAGTACAATGTGGGAATGTCTGCCATTTTCCAGTTATGTTTGTATATTTCCAGTGGTGTGCATTTATTGCGGTGGTTATTATTACAATTAATTTATGAATAACCCTCTTAAGCTCTGGTGCAGGGTGACTTCCACATAAGAGGTAGCTAAAAGCATTTAAAAACTAGAAATATATTTAAAGCCAGGCTTTACAGCAGTGGGTATCTCTCCCCACCTGCCCCCACCCCCTGCCCTCGCCATGTGTTTAATTTGAGTACAAAGCTTTCTGTGCGCACACTTGAGATTTGTGCCAATTTTGGCCTTCTGTGTTGTAAGTTAATTTACCCTTTTTCACACAAATATTTATTTCCAAATCACACAGGGGCTCAAAGTGAAGGCGTGCATCCTGTTCAAAACATATGGCCAACCTCCTAGAGGATAAGCTACTACAGATGATCAGGCATGCGCCTTGCTCCTGAATTGATAGAGTGCAGAATGAGAAGACTATAAGGCCATGCTCAGGTATAGCCTTCTAGCAATGACCTGGCCATGGTCTCTAATCCTTCTAGAACTCTGAGCCAACAACATTTATGCATCTTTATGGACACCGTTCTTGTACCTCCCAGGACACATGGTCTGTTCACCCCACCCTGCATTTTGTTGCTCTGCTATGTTTTCTTTCCCCTCTCCATCTGCATACCTACGAGTTTAATAATATGGCCTACCAGATGGTAGTCACAATGGCTTAACAACTTCCATCTGGTATAGGCGCTTGTTGGTGTTAGTGGTTGTGTGTGCTCTCAAACTATAATGTATGCATCTCTTTGGCAGAGAAAACTTGTGAATCCCACAGCCATTTCTGGAGTTTTGTCATATGTGCATTCCCCCCCTCTAATGTGCATTCATAATTCTGTCCTCCCATTTTCGTGGTCTGCTCAGTTTTCAAAACCCTAGCATTGTCCTTCTTGCTTGCAACCCCTTCATATTTATACTGGCTCTATGTTATTCAGCTGTCAAGTCTCATTAAAATCTCGCATTATTCAATGGGCAGCATATTGGACCTGGGAGATCTGGCTTCAATTCCCAACTCCATCACAGGCAAATTGCATAGCTTTAGGGTGCTTCCAGATGGGAGTTTATTGTGGAATCAGCACTGCTCATGCATGAAGTTTTTTGCAGTGTCGACACGATGTCGTTGTCATCCGATTGCCAGCCTTTCCTTTCCTTACGTTTAATCCAGATTTCCCTTTACTGCAGAAAATCCAGTAACTATTAATAACCGCTTAAACATTTGCAATTAGTGCTGACATGGAAACTCATTAGAGCATTTGGGAGAAGAAGCTATTGATCACATGTGTGATGTTTTGGTGAGTGGTCTGTTCTACACCACTACTTCCATTTATTTTGTTATTTATTCATGGATAGTGCTGTGTCTTTATAAAGCGGGTTCTCCATCATGGAGAGCACGTGTTGCGGTGGGGGCCAGAACAAACCACCCTGAATTGTTGGGTGGGGGCTAAAGAGTTGGCCACTGTTCTGATTGGCCCAGGGCTGTAGTTGGGGGGAAAATGCATGTTTCAATTTTGCTGTTCGGCCATTGGGGTATAAAAGGGCAAGCACAAGGTTTCTGTTTCTCTTTGGCTGCATTTTCAGGATCACCCTCCCTCCCTCCCTGTTTCTAGGCCTCTGTGTTGACCTTGCTGTGCCTCTCATGGGGTCACCTGTTTTCAGGGGCCTGGTAGGAATTTTTCCATTTGGCTGATTGGCTGGTGCCATCTGGTTTTTGCCTACTGCATAGCAAATAGTCACAACTTGTAAGGATGGCGGTTAGACATTGGTTATTGTGGTTGTATTAGGGGTCTTGTTGATTGTGTTGGCCCCAAAAGTTAATGCCTGAGTTGGGGAAATTCCGGTCAGGAATGCAGGGGCTCGATGCATAGTCTGTAACCCCTGGCAGGGGCCAGGGCTGCGCGAGAGCCCCTGGGAGCCTGAGGGGAGAGGGGAGGGAGGACACAACCCGACCCCCTGTCTCTCCCTGTAGGGTTACCCCTGTTGACAAGGATAGTTTAATTCTGTCCTTAGGGGACAGTTGGAGAACCAATGCCTACGCAACCACTCACATATTTTGTATTTTAATAAAGTTGTGGCCAAATTCATGCCAAAAAAAACAAAACTAAAATTCTGTCTCTGTTGTGAATTATTTCTTGAGGGGTGGTTTTGGAGATCTCCACACGCAAATCTCCATAGTTTGAGATTCCAAGAAACTATAGCAGACCTGCACAACCTCTACCAGTCAGGTAACAAACAGTCCCCAAGCCATTTACAGTGGCTAGAGTCAGGAAATCTGTTTACCATAGAAGGAAGGAAGAATCAGAATTAGCTGGATTAATTAAGCTACAACTGTACTAGGGAAAAATTTAATATATGCATCAACAAATACCAGCACAGAGGGCAATGCTTCTGATGCCTTCCTACAAGATGCTCAAGGAAACTAGCATTGCAAACAGTGCTAAACTGCATTAGGATGGATAGATCTAGAATTATAGGTACCAAGATTCCAAAAGGCCAGAGGAAACTGTTTATGTATGCTACAATGGCCACTTTGATGTTACTAGCCCAGAGATGGAAGGAAGAGAAAGCCCCAACCAGAGAAGAATGGCAAACCAAGTTGATGGACTATGCCAAAATGGCAAAATTAACAGGAAAGCTCAGGAATCAAGAGGACAAGATTTTTTTAAAAAAAAAGAATGGGAAATGTTTGTAATGTATATACAAAATCAATGTAAACAGGTTAAAACATTAGCAGGATTTTAAATACACTTGTAATGTAACAGAATGTATAGATAACTTAGGAAGATGAAAACTTGGAGAAGTATTGATATGCAGTTGAAAATAGAATCAAAAGAACCCATGGATGGGATGGGGGGAAGTCAAGAGATTCAGAGTAATTTCGCTATTTGGATTCTGTACTGGTTTGTGGTTTTTGTTTTGTTTTGTTGTACCCTGTTTCTCATATTTTAAGACATACCCATAAAATAAGACATAGCAGGATTTTTAAGCATTCAAAGAATATAAGCCACACCCCGAAAATAAGACATAGTGATAGGCGCAGCAGCAATGCTGGCCACGGCAGGAGGAGGAGGAAAAAAATAAGACATCCCTTGAAAATAAGCCATAGTGTGTTTTTCTGAGGAAAAAATAAATATAAGACATGTCTTATAATATGAGAAACACGGTATGCTTTTTTTGTCTCTTTTTCTTTGTTCTTTTTGAAAATCAAAGAAAACGATTTAAACACAGAAATGTAATCAATAAAATAAAAATTGGCTCTGAGGAAAAAAGGATTGATAGATCTAACGTTACATAAAACTGATCTAATATACTCTCTCACACTTAACTGACTCTTGTAGGTATACATGTAGCTGGAAACATATTTTAGGAATATGTGTGTGTGTGTGTGTATATATATATATATATATATATATATATATATATATATATATATATATATATATATTGAAAACATACTGAAACGTCCTTTAATTTCTTGCTTTGGTCCTCTGAAAAACATTCAAAGGAACACCCAGTATCCAATCCACTGGAATTCCCACTGGAATTGTGCCCCACTGCAATCAATAGGACATAATTACTTATGAGCAGACATATAGAAGACTGCACTGCTAGACTGTTCAAGCAGGTCTCCTGTGCCTTTGAAAACAGCTTAAAATGTTAATAGCAATAGCCATTGAAAATGGAAAAGCTCTTCTTTACCTGGCATGAAAAGGACATTAGAACCAGTGGATGGGGTCAACTAAACTAGTGCAACTTCCCCACCCTTTCCCTGTTGACTCTGTGTGCTCCCCCCCATCCCCCCCAAAAAAATTCTTATCCAGAGGGTTGTGGCAGAACCCAGAGCAGATTTAGGGGGTGCAGAGGAGCACACAGGCAGAGGGGAGAGTGGGAATGTTCCATTGCACAGCTAAAAGTTGTTACACAAGGGATGTGGGTGGCGCTGTAGTCTAAACCACTGAGCCTCTTGGGCTTGCTGGTCGGAAGGTTGGCAGTTCGAATCCCCGCGACGGGGTGAGCTCCCGTTGCTCTGTCCCAGCTCCTACCAAGCTAGGAGTTTGAAAGCACACCAGTGCAAGTAGATAAATAGGTATTGCTGCGGTAGGAATGTAAATGGCATTTCTGTGAGCTCTGGTTTCTGTCACAGTGTCCCATTACACCAGAAACAGTTTAGTCATGCTGGCCTCATGATCTGGAAAGCTGTCTGTGGATAAACGCCGGCTCCCTCAGCCTGAAAGCGAGATAAACACCACACCCCTTTGACTGGACTTACCCATCCTAGGGTCCTTTACCTTTAGCTTACCTTACACAAGTATATTTCCTTAGTTGGGTACTCTACAATGCCATATGATTCTCCCCAGTGAGACTATTTCAAAAATGGAGTATCGCAACTGAAAATGCTCCCTACCTGCCTCACCTCAAAAAGCAGCAGGACCCTGACAAGCACCCCTCAAGATAGTCTGAATGTACTGGCAGACTCACGTCTGAGTAAGTGATTGCGAAAAAGTTGCAATGCACTGAATATTCATTTTTCTAATGTATGCTGCCACTTTTTTATATTTTAATGATATATTTGATTTTGCATGTAGGAGTGTTTCCCATTTATATTGTGCAACACAAAGCAGAGAAATAATTTCAGCTTCAACATGATGCTAAGTAAGTGAGGTGTTCAGTCAAAGTAGTACGAAGTAAACGGGAAAACAAATTATGCAAATACTGTAAACAAAAAAAGGTGTCTGGTCCTTGAGTGGGTACAAGACTAGTCAATTTCGCTTACCTGAGACTTGGCCCTGTTAATGCAGTTCTGCTTCATGTAGCATTGCTTATAATAATCAATAACAATAACAAATGAGGGCAGCCTAAAAAGCATTGCCATTGCAACATTTCCCAATCTTCTAGGACAATTATTTCATGTTATCCTTGCCTGTGAGTTAACTGAATGGAGAGGTGCTTGGTGTTAATGGTTGCTTATCCCTCCATGCCCCTCCCCTGTGCTTCATTCAGATACAAACCACACAATGTCTGACTAAAGTTTAATTATGGCATGTGGGACTTAAATCAATATTTCATAGGCCATTTGGATTCTTTCTAAAACCACCTCTGCTTAATTATATAAAGAGGGAGGAAATTGATTGAACACCAGTTTAGCCCTCACTGTTGATATATTTAAAAAGTCGATAATGTATTTCAAAACACCCCACCATTAGCAATACTGGCACCCTTTATGTAATGAACGTATTTTGTTGTATGCCTAAACATTCTAATTGTGATGTGTTCACTTTCTCCCAGACTCTTGAACAGAATTAACTTCTCTTTCCCATCACCTAGTACAATTGTCCTCTGCCATCAACCCCCAAAACACCCTTCCCCCTAGTGCACAACACAGTTGACAAATTCTCCTGAGGAAGTGTAGCAAGAAATGAAGATGTTTCAATTTATAGTTAAAAGCCATGATGAAGATAAAGAGAACAATTTCTCCTTTGTTCTGCTACTGTGAACCCTGAAAAGCTATAACTTTGATTTAACAGGGGTGGGGAAATTGTAAATGATAACACATTCCTTCATAATAACACAATACAGCTTGATTTTTTGATAACGGGCACAGTGTTCAATGGGATAACTACAATACCACAAAATAGTTTGCAAGCTGATAAAATACTTCTAAACAGCTTACATTTCAAAGAGTGCCCACTAGGTTTCTATCACATGGTATGCTCTGTATCTTAGCTGAACTTGCATTGCGTCTAAAATACCATCCAGAGGTGGACCATTTTATTATATGAACATTAATATCTGCATAGATATAGATCTATAAATGTCAAGCCAGGCCACTTTAAAAATAATCCAAAACGCAAACAAGATATATAAAGGAAACAAAAGTTTATTGTTTTCCTAAAATGTATTCAGGTCAGTGTTTCTTAAACCTTTTCAGCATGCTCCTTTAAATTCACACCATCTTTCCTCTGGGTCCATCAACCATCTGTTCCACCACAGCCTATTGATGTCACTGGATTCATTTTGGCACCTATTTCATACATGTTTGCTTAGCCAAGGCTATTCAGAGATGTACTGGTAGAAGTTACATGTGCTTTAACTCTTTTTAATCACTGTTGATTTCAATCATCTTTTAAATGTTTTTAATGCCTTGTTTTTACCAATATTTTTTATTTGTTTCATACAATGTTTTATACAGTGCTTGATTGCAGTAAAAAAAAAAAACCCCGCAAAGCAGGGGATATATATATATATACACTCACACTTCTTCTTCTTCTTCTTCTTCTTCTTCTTCTTCTTCTTCTTCTTCTTCTTCTTCGGCAATCACTCATAGCGAGTAAGATTGTCTTCCATAAACACGGTTTTAACAATGGGTCCGTAAGTGACTGTGGGGGCCAATTCTGGATCCACATGTCCTTCCACAGTGGGGACATTGGTTTCCAGGTGGGAGTTGATCAAGGTGTGGATTTGCCAAGTGTGCCTTCCTCTTAGCATGTTTCTCCCTTGCGTTCTGAGTTTGAGTGTCTTCAAAGTCCATGGCACCTTTGGTAAAGGCTGTTCTCCAATTGGAGCGCTCGCAGGCCAGTGTTTCCCAGTTGTCGGTGTTTATACTACATTTTTTTTAGATTTGTCTTGAGAGAGTCTTTGAACCTCTTTTGTTGACCACCAGCATTACGCTTTCCATTTTTAAGTTCGGAGTAGAGTAGTTGCCTTGGAAGACAATCATCAGGCATCCGCACAACATGACCAGTCCAACAAAGTTGATGTTGAAGAATCGTTGCTTCAACAGTGGTGATCTTTACTTCATCCAGTGCACTGATATTAGTTCGCCTGTCTTCCCAAGTGATGTGTAAGATTTTTCAGAGACACCGTTGATGGAATCTTTCGAGAAGCTGACAATAAGGAGGGGAGGGGCTTTGTCTTTTATTACTGCCTTTAGTATAACACACAGCCTAACAGTCTTATCCATATGGATTTCCACCAAATTCTGCTCCAGGCCAGATATGTGAAAGGCCTTTAATAGCTGCATTCTGTCTTCTAGGATGAGAAGTAAGAAAAGTCATATCAAAGTTATATTATTGATTTGCAGCCTGTTGCCTGCACCGGAGGAAATCCTAAAATCCTGCAAATTTATCCTGCTGCCCAGAGGCAGGGAAGATCCAGACTGTATAAGCAACATCAGAAGAGCGGAGAAGGATCAATAGCTTGACTAATGTGTTTGTCATTTGCGAACAGAGATAGCCTGCACTATCAATGTAAATTATTTCTAGCTTGATTAGAATGAATTCAAGGGAAATGTGCCATCACTTGTTCACACTAATATCCGATATCTCAGCTAAGCCACCACAAGAAAGGTCAGTGCTGATGAAGACCCAGTCATGGATGAGGAGTGAGTCCATTACTCCTAGGTAATACTGTAACATTAAAAGTGAATTAAGGAGGGGAAAACAGGATAGAGAAATGCCCACATTTTTTCCAAAGCATCCCACTGATAAATGGATCTGATATAAAATAAGGCTGACTTGATTGATTCACTAGCTTCTTTATCGACAATATACAAGTCCCCTCCCTTTCTGGTTTATGCTTTCCTCATCTCCTACTTCCTGTATTTGAAACATTTGTTCAGTACAAATTAATACAGTAGGAGTGACCCTTCCCCCCCCCCTGCAAAGAAGAATTGTGCAAATGAAATTGTAATCAGCTTTTAAACCCCTTCCTGGGATTTTACGATTTGTTTGCTTTTTTCCAGCTGTAGAAACAATGGCCTTTTTACGGAATAATGAACATAGGAGGAGAGATTTCAAAACACACAGACAGACAGACAGACAGAGAGGAAGCAGGCATACATTAAAGTTTGTATTCACATGCTATAATGTAGCATTTAAACATACTTACAAAGGAGACCAAATCAATGTCAATCTGCCATTTGTTGGACAATTGATCAGACCAGCCCTTGGGAATGGTGAAGACTGCATCCCCAAAGTGGATTAATAGGCAGAATAAAGGTTCTGAAAGCAATCCTGCTTTGCAATTGGGAATGCGCAAACGGGATTTGGATGAGTGCATGGATCACAGAAGGAAAGGAGAAACACACAGTCTGTTCCCATATTGCTCCAGCCATGTGGAGCACGTCAAGCAAGCAAGAGGCTAATCATTTTCTCTCACTTGGGAGATTTCAACAATTCACACACATGCAAATTTCAGCTGCCGAGACTTTTCCTCTTCCACTTCGGATTTCCTTCTTGAAGGTGTGGGTTTTTAAAAGCATTGTAAGACTGGGGAAACCAGTCGGGAATATGCTTTCTGGGAAAAGTACAGGTATAATGGACATTTCTTAACGCACTAATGATGAATTGAATTTGTACATTGTGAAACCATAGCGGTAAAAAGAAAAAAAAAGGTGAGGAGAGGAATAAGAAGTCATCTAGACACTCCCTCATTTTTCCATGATAAACTTAGTAACAACTGTCCAGAACTAAGAATCTTACAACTCTAAGCTGGAATCCTATACCCACTTACCTGGGAATAAATATGATTGAATTCAATGGGACTTGCTTCTTATTTATACTAAGTAAGTATAGGCTTCTACTGAAAATCATTTTCTCTTCCCCTAAAGAAAATATTTTGATGTATGCAAAGCAGTGAGCAATGGTTTTTTACACAGGACCTAACTACATGTTACACATGAATGCATGCTAGTCAAGTCCCCCAATGGGTGGGTTTTCCCTTTGAGTGGAAAGGCCAACTTTGAGCAAAGAAGGAGCAGGACTAAAACTTATGCACACTATCCATTAAACATACATTTCTGATCCAAATTGCCCCAGTTGTCCACCCCCCCACGGGTTTCCAGGTACATACTTACTCTCACAAACTCAACTTCATAGAATCATAGAGTTGGAAGAGACCATAAGGGCCATCCAGTCCAACCCCCTGCCAAGCAGGAAACACCATCAAAGCATTCCTGACATATGCCTGTCAAGCCTCTGCTTAAAGACCTCCAAAGAAGGAGATTCCACCACACTCCTTGGCAGCAAATTCCACTGCCGAACAGCTCTTACTGTCAGGAAGTTCTTCCTAATGTTTAGGTGGAATCTTCTTTCTTGTAGTTTGAATCCATTGTTCCATGTCCGCTTCTCTGGAGCAGCAGAAAACAACCTTTCTCCCTCCTCTATATGGCATCATTTCATATATTTGAACATGGCTGTCATATCACCCCTTAACCTTCTCTTCTCCAGGCTAAACATACCCAGCTCCCTAAGCTGAAATGATAAGGCATCATTTCCAGGCCCTTGACCATTTTGGTTGCCCTCTTCTGGACACGTTCCAGCTTGTCAGTATCCTTCTTGAACTGTGGTGCCCAGAACTGGACACAGTACTCCAGGTGAGGTCTGACCAGAGCAGAATACAGTGGTAATATTACTTCCCTTGATCTAGATGCTATACTCCTATTAATGCAGCCCAGAATGGCATTGGCTTTTTTAGCTGCTGCATCACACTCTTGACTCATGTCAAGTTTGTGGTCTACCAAGACTCCTAGATCCTTTTCACATGTACTGCTCTCAAAATCCACACCACAAGTCTATGCATGTTTACTGACAAGTAGGTCAATGGGTCCAATTCCTGGTTAAGTGTCCATAGGTTTGCAGCCCCACCACTACGAGGTTTAGGTCGCAATCTAATATTTGGAAGCAAGACCCACGGAACTCTGTGATACTTAGTAGGCATGTGTAGGAGTCCAATGTTCTGCATTCTGCATGGCAAATACAGGACAGATGTTTTGGTAATTAGATTGGGACATGTGGGCACAATGGTACATTAATTAATTAAATGTTCATTGCATATTTTGGCAAGACATCACCCTCAGTCTGTTCCACTTGGTACTGTTCTGTGGAACCGAAAAAGGTGTGGAAATCATAATAAATTCCTCAGCGGCTCTGATATAGCTCTTATCTACAGCACTTGTGACTAGGGCAGGAAGTCTAAATAATGAGAGTGAAGCAGACGCCAATGGGAAATCATATCTTAAGACGAACCCACTAAAAACCTATTCAAAAAGAAACATTTTGTTTCACATAATACACAGTTGACCTGCAACAGAATTACTTATACAATCAACTGTTTAAGTAAAGGTAAAAAGGTAAAGAAACCCTGGACAGTTATGTCCAATCAAAGGCAACTATGGGGTTGCAGCACTCATCTCGCTTTTGGGCCAAGGGAGCCAGCGTTTGTCCACAGACAGCTTTCCGGGTCATGTGGCCAGCAGGACTAAGCCGCTTCTGGCACAACAGGACACTGTAACGGAAGCCAGAGCGCATAGAAACACCATTTAGCTTTCCCACCGCAGTAGTACCTATTTGTCTACTTGCAATGGTGTGCTTTCGAACTGCTAGGTTGGCAGGAGCTGGGACTGAGCAACAGGAGCTCACCCCGTCGTGGGGATTTGAACCACCGACCTTCTGAGCCAAGAGGCTCAGTGGTTTAGACCACAGCGCCACCTGCTGTGATACTCTTTAAATATCAACAGCTGCCCTACTGACATTAGCATTAGTACAGCTAGAGGACGGCAAGATGGCAGCGAGTTCAGGGCTCCATTGCATTGTGCATTGGCAGAGCCAAGGCTGTGTTCCTGCCAGTGTGCCCACGCAGCCCCAGCTCACTACCACCAGCCCAGAAAGCAGGAATAATACCTTTGGGAAGGCAGCTCCACTGCAGTGCCCCCCTGTGTCAGAAGGAAAAGAGGACTGTTCAGTGCTTTCGGGTAGGGTGTTCAGGACACTTTTATCCTTTGTTATAGGTTAACATGGGAGAGACTGGAAATAGATGGTAATGCATTGAGTAACCCTTTGCCCTTGGAAGCCTTATAGGAAGCTGTTGCAGTGAGTAGAGGGACTGTGAGTAACATCATGGGAGGGGACTAAGCTGAAATTATGAAGCTCCTTGTTATTTTTGCTATTGGGTGCTGCATGACACTTAAGTAATCTTGTTATATTTATAGCATTGAAATGTGAGGGAGTTTTGTAAGTTACTATATTTTTGTTTTGCTTCATTATTGTGAAATTGTTTTTGTAGTGTTGGAAATGCATCCCTGTTTCTTTATTGTAAGCTGCTTCGGGGATTATTTTTTATGGGAAAGTGGCATGCAAAAGAAAATGAATGGGTGGGTGGATATTGCAGCAGTGCCCTTGACTGTTGGACATTTCCTCAAGCATCTGGATCTGTCCGATACTGGAAGAACATAGAGCAGAAGAAACAAAAGGGCTTTAAAAAAACCCTAAAATTATTCATTTCTAGGGAGGATTTTTAAAATTACAGAGCATGCAGAGCTTTGCTAAGCAATAGCTGGAGGGTGCATAACTATAACAGGCTACATGCATTTAAAATGTGTAAACAAGAAGAGGGAATAATTACTTAATAAGGCTCAAAGCATGATCATAAATGATAGTAGCAGCACAGAGGTAAGCAAAAACAAATGCAGCCTGAAAAACAGGGATTTGTTTTTCAGATACTAACAAGAATTTCTCAAGGTCTCACCCTCCCCTATCTCCAAATAATATATGATCCCTGTGTTATTCTTCCCCTAGGACTCACTTAGCCGGACCAGATAGGCAGCAAAACTAAAAGATCAGTGTGGAAATGAGAATAGCCAGTTCATTAGATGGTATTCAACAGTCGCAACAAGCAGAAGATTGCTTGCACAATGGGACTTTCAAACTGCCTCTTCCCCACTGGGCAGCCCCTGTCCCCCCTCCCATAATGCCTCTCCTGGAGGTCAAGGGACTCTTGGGAAAGGCTTAGACATGACAGTGGGTAGCTCCAGTGGGAAGAGGAAATCTGAAGGAAACTGATGAAGAGCGTTCCCATAAGTGACACTCCTGGGGGTCCTCAACTGAAGATTAGGGCTAGAAGGCCAAGGGAAATTGGCTAGGATGTAAGCAAGTTCCACAGTGTTTATTGCTTATGTGACACAGAAGCTAATATCAGGTGACTGCAATTTCCACATTCTGGGAGTATGGGTAGAGCATGAGCATATTTGCAAGTATGCCATCTCCATTTTCAAAAAGGAAGACCCAGG
Source organism: Zootoca vivipara (assembly GCF_965207765.1). Classification (NCBI taxonomy): domain Eukaryota; kingdom Metazoa; phylum Chordata; class Lepidosauria; order Squamata; family Lacertidae; genus Zootoca; species Zootoca vivipara. The sequence goes on along the minus strand of NC_142593.1, from coordinate 9,028,876 downwards.
TAACTACTGAACAGTGAGCTTGACAATGATACCAGGAAGCTGTGATTACTAAGACCCAGCATGGGTTTCTCAAAAAACAAGTCACGTCAGATGAATCTCATTTCTTTTCTTTTTCATAAAGTTACAAGATTGGTGGATCAGGGGAATGCTGTAGATGTAGTGTATCTTGATTTCATCGAGGTTTGTGACAAAGTCCCCCATGATATAGGTAGTCTCACAGAGAACTGGTAAAATGTGAGCTGGACAAGGTAACTATTCGGTGGATTTGTAGCTGGTTGACTGGCCCAACCCAAAGAGTGCTCACTAACAGTTCCTCATTATCCGGTCGGTGTGTGTGTGTGTGTGACAAATGGTCTGGCAGAGTTTTTATTGCACACATTTTCCTTGCTGTACTGTATACCGAACTGAGTTTAAATTTTAAATTGGGCAAAATTCCACAGGCTTTCAATTTTGGGAGCTGCCCATTTTTAGCCTGGGCTATAGATGCCTTATATTCCTGCTCATATTATGCATCCATTTCCATGACTCATATTATGGCACATTGAATTGGTTGACCCCACTGTTCTGGAATCCTTTTCAATAAAAGTTATGGCCTGCTTAAACACCATTTGATGTGCCCTCGCCTTCTCTCTGTTTCCCTCCCTCAAAATATACCGAGACATATAAACTACCTTTTCTTTGTGATCAAAATAGGAAAGTTTAGAAGGTTCAACAGTGAACCCATTTCCATACCTTGTTGTTCCCCCGTATGTGTTCTGCTCTTGTCTTTATTATCTTGCTTCTTTCCCACTGTCACAAGTATTCCCAGGTCAACATCCTCAGGCACTGCTTCCTCAGTGACATTCAGCAATCTAGACACACATGAAATGATACCACTTGGCCTGAAGGTATTAAAGATAACATTAAAGGCCAAAACATGATAGAGAAAGGATGAAAGAGAAAAACATTTTTCTGAACCTGCAAAGATAACTTGTCGGTTTAGTTTCCTTTTAAAGTGGGGGAAGTCAATACTTCCATTTCTAATATGCGTTTTTTTTTTCCAAATTCATCATAGATTTGTGTGTGAGAGAGAGATTGAGACACTTCACATTTATTTGGAAGTAAGTTCAATTTAAATCACCTGCACTGAGCATCATTTTCTAATTATATTCTTCTCATGTACCCAGATTCATTACACACACACACACACACACACACACACACACACACACATATATATATATATATGGTGTGTGTGTATATATATATATATATATATATATATATATATATATATGCCACCATTTAATGTTTTTTTAAAAAATTAAGGCAGACACAAAAGCATTATTAAAATGCAATGAAGGAACTAAATATTTATTCAGTAACAGCTGAGTCAAAAACAATTACTACGAAATCTTCAAAACAATAACTAACTAACTTCACTCTTCATTAAAACCTTAGATAAATAAAATGATGTTAACTATACAAGCGCCAAATACCTTTGGAGAAGGTTTTAGGAACATAGGAAGTTGCCTTATACAGAGTCAGATCATTGGTCCATCAATTTCAGCATTGCTTACACTGGCTGGCTGTGGTTCTCCAGGATTCAGGCAGGATTCTCTCCCAGCCCGACTTGGGCATTAGCATTTAGTGAAAATTTCTCCTATGAACACACTTCAAGGCAGTTTTGACTTATGTACATTTTTGCAAGATATTCCATCTAATATAATGCATTTTGTATGTTATTTTCACTAAGAACTTCATCTTTATGCACAATTTCCCTTCATTTGTGTTTTTGGCTGTTGTAAACATTGTTTGGTTGAAGAACTGCATCATAAAATTTGGATAAGTGTGAGGGGTGGCCGTGTTTCGATTCACAATGTGAATCAGAAAGTGTAACATGATCGATTTGCCTTTAAATGCAAACTGAATAGAATTTCTCTCCCATCCCTGCTCAAATTGAAATGCTAAACTAGAAGACAGAGGCATCAGATTGTGTGTTTCATGAGCAAGGATTATTACAACAGATGTGTGGCTTACTAGGACCACATGTATCAACAATGAAATTCCCATACAGATTTTCCATTGGCCATTTTGAAAAAGAAAACACATTAGACATTTTGGACAGAGGAACTCTTTGCTTTTTGCTCAATGTCATAACAACTACAGTTGTGCATGCTGAAATCTTAGTTTAAAGGATGCCCTGTCATACTCTGAAGATTTCTTTGGGTTTTCAACCTACCTATAATAACAAGCTTTAATTAATTTTATCTCAAGAGCTACAAACCCAAGTTAACTCTATTTTAAACCCCATAAAGGAATATATTTTCCTGACGCGTAGAGTTGCCGGCCAAAGTTAAGTTAATTCAAAAGTAAATTCCTGCTGACTGCCTCGGTACTTCACACTTCAACTTCAGTAATTGCTCCCCAAGCATAATTGCTTACATGCTAATTTTAGATAGCAGAAAAGACAAACTCTACATTGTTTAACCATCTCGTCATTTTCGGGGTTTGTTGCTCTAATTGCATTATTAATTGAGAAGAGATGATAAATTGGTCAATAACAAGGATCAGATTGCAGTTGCATGTTCATTTGGAATATTGATGGTCATGTAAAGTGTTGTTCTTTCAAAGCAATGCTTAAGGTAAAGTATCCATACATCCCATGCTATTCCCCCCTCCCCCATTCAGACACTGAAAACTATACAAAGTCTTGCTTACACTAATATGGAAAAGAAGGATGCTGTTGACATTGCTGTTGAGTGAAATACAAGGGAATTCCCACTTATGTGGGGGTTCTGTTCTCTGCCATAATAATAATAATAATAATAATAATAATAATAATAATAATAATAATAATTTTTATTTATACCCCGCCCTCCCTGGCCAAACCCGGGCTCAGAGAGGCTAACATCAAATGTGTATCACATTAACATAAAATCAGGCAATCAATTAAAATACATCCTAAAATCAGCAAGCAGCACATTCTACCCCTGCCCCATTCCGCCCCAGTCTGTCCCCGCCCTCTTTCAGCACCCAAAATGGTGTGCATCAGCAGTTGCGCAGATGCTGATTGTGCACAATTGGGGGAGCTGCCTGTATGTTAAATGTTTCAAACTGATGATCAAGGAGGAATCTGTTCTATTTAATGATGTAATCACCAATCCATTGAAACTCAAAAGCATGACTTTCTGGTAATTATAGGGGGAAACAAACATGCTACTAATCAGGATGTACCATGTTTCATAGCATGATCCCAGAATCTTGAACTAGGTTTGAAATCTTCAGAGTCTGCAGATGGGTTTATTCAATAAGTTGAGGAGCTAGGTCCTTAAATTATGGTGATATTTTTCCATAAGGAGAAGGGTTTTCAAAACTCAAAGCTTTGGGACCCTACCAAATTCTCTATCACAGCTACTGCTCTGTAATTCTTCAGTCATCCAATCATGTGTACTGGAAAATTTATAGCACTTAGTGGATCAAGAATGGGAGCTTCAAGTTGGACCTTTGTGTCCATTCATTTCCTACTTTTCTTACTCCCATTGCATTAACTAACACCAGCTAGAAATTCAGCAGAACCGGGCACAATCCTTGTTTTGTCACTTCCTCCCCATCTTAAGTTTAATATTCTCCATTGTCTCCGATGTTTCAAAGAATGAATCACAGTCAACATTCTCTCTGTATAAAGAAAATGTACTTTCCTGACAGGTTTTCAGATGTTAATTCCTCCATAGTCACCACATCAACTAGCAAACACATTCAGCATATTAAAACTGAGGCTCCCTTGTCTTGATATGTCTGTTGATTCAAAGGAAGACTCTCTGATGTCTCTGAGATCTATCTACAATAATGCAGTAATGAAATGTGAGTTACTTTCGGATGACGCTTGTGAGATTAATGTGTCACTTCAATCTAGAATCACACAGAACTAAGAGATTTAGCATTAAGGCTTCACTTTGTTGGAAATCTCTGTAGAAGCCGGAGATTACACAACAGAAGAGAAACCTTAACCAATATATTTTAAAGTGACACAAATCACACACAGAAAACAAATTAATCAGATTTCATAAATCATGCCCAGATATCTGTGCTCTGTCTCTCTCTCCCTATACTTTAAGGTTGCAATCCTATTAAATGGAGAAGGCTCCATTTAATAACAGAGTAAAGCATGCATAGGTTCGTGCTGCAAGATGGGGACACCAAGAAAGCGAGGACACCATATTAGAAATAAATTGTTGTTGTTTAGTCGTTTAGTCGTGTCTGACTCTTCGTGACCCCATGGACCAGAGCACGCCAGGCACTCCTGTCTTCCACTGCCTCCCGCAGTTTGGTCAAACTCATGTTGGTAGCTTCAAGAACACTGTCCAACCATCTCGTCCTCTGTCGTCCCCTTCTCCTAGTGCCCTCAATCTTTCCCAACATCAGGGTCTTTTCCAAGGATTCTTCTCTTCTCATGAGGTGGCCAAAGTATTGGAGCCTCAGCTTCACGATCTGTCCTCCCAGTGAGCACTCAGGGCTGATTTCCTTCAGAATGGATAGGTTCGATCTTCTTGCAGTCCATGGGACTCTCAAGAGTCTCCTCCAGCACCAAAATCCAAAAGCATCAATTCTTCGGCGATCAGCCTTCTTTATGGTCCAGCTCTCACTTCCATACAGCACTACTGGGAAAACCATAGCTTTAACTATACGGACCTTTGTCGGCAAGGTGATGTCACCTTGCCTCTGCTTTTTGTCTCTGTCATCATCATCACATCACCTTGCCTCTAGAAATAAATAGGTCACAGCTTTTTTATACTTTTCCATTTAGTAGCCAATTAATAGTAGTAATGATGATTGTTATTTGATTCCTTACCATGCTGTTTCAGCCATATTGAACAGGCTGTGCCCAGGCACTTTTTGCTACCAGCTGGTCTTTGAGCTCTGTCTTTTTTTCCCATGGATTATCCTGACTTGTGGCTTTCTTACAAAGCAAAAGCCTTTTCCAAGCTGACATTTAAATAAAGATGTATTTTCAATGAGACAGTCATTTTTTTCAGTCACATTATGATGATCTCGTTTCAGTACTGGAACCCGACTGAAAAATGACCAAACGAAAATTTATTCCAGATTTTTTAAAAAATATTTTCTAATAAATTATTCAAATTATTTTTCACTTCTTTCCCAGACCAAGAAGGCTTGTTATGTCAGCTACTCCTCTGTGCATTTCATTAGCACTTGGAATTGATGTGATTTCTACATGCTTTCCGCTTTCCCTGAATAACTAATTAGACATTACATATTTTGAATCAATCAAGAACATGCTTAGCTTACCAATACACAGCCGTTTTGCAATACAAGGTTATCTCAGATTTATTTTGCAGTTATTTTGGCATTTACTGAAAATGATCAATTGTTTACATATTTCTCAATTAGAAAAATGTAGGCAGAACATTTGAGGGCAGGTTTTTGGTGAAATGCTGCAAGAAATATTGAAGTCTGGTCTGCTTTATTTAGTCACTATAAGCTACCATGCAGTTAAAATGTCAGTAGTGGCATAGGGCCGGGGCCAGCACACTTGTTCAGCAGGGGGCCGGTTCACTGTCCCTCAGACCTTGTGGGGGCCAGACTATATTTTGGGGCGGAAATATGAATGAATTCCTATGGCCCACAAATAACCCACAGATGCATTTTAAATAAAAGCACACATTCTACTCATGTAAAAACACGTTGATTCCTGGAACGTCCGCGGGCCAGATTTAGAAGGTGATTGGGCCGGATCCGGCCCCCAGGCCTTAGGTTGCCTACCCATGGCATAGAGTCTAATGCTAGCAAAATAGAAGGATGAACCAACCTTTTGCACTGGTATTAGAGTCTGTCTGTCTTTAATTCCAAGAAGTTACAACTGATGCTACTGTGTCAGGTTCTTATTTAATAATAATAATAATAATAATAATAATAATAATAATAATAATATATTATTTGTACCCCGTCCATCTGGCTGGGTTTCCCTAGCCACTCTGGGCGGCTTCCAACAAAATATTAAAATACAGAAATCCATCGAACATTAAAAGCTTCCCTAAATAGGGCTGCCTTGAGATGCCTTCTAAAGGTCTGGTAATTGTTGTTCTCTTTGACCTCTGGTGGGAGGGCGTTCCACAGGGTGGGTGCCACTACCGAGAAGGCCCTCTGCCTGGTTCCCTGTAACTTGGCTTGTTGTAGCGAGGGAACCGCCAGAAGGCTCTCGGTTCTGGACCTAAGTGTCCGGGCAGAATGATGGGGGAGGAGATGCTCCTTCAGGTATACTGGACCAAGGCTTTTTAGGGCTTTAAAGGTCAGCACCAACACTTTGAATTGTGCTCAGAAATGTACTGGGAGCCAATGTAGGTCTTGCAGGACCGGTGTTATGTGGTCTCGGCAGCCACTCCCAGTCACCAGTCTAGCTGCTGCATTCTGGATTAGTTGTAGTTTCCGGGTCACATAGAGCGCATTGCAGTAGTCCAAGTGAGAGATAACTAGAGCATGCACACTCTGGCGAGACAGTACGCAGGCAGGTAGGGTCTCAGCCTGGGTACCAGATGGAGCTGATAAACAACTGCCCTGGACACAGAATTGACCTGCGCCTCCATGGACAGCTGTGAGTCCAAAGTGACTCCCAGGCTGCGCCCCTGGTCCTTCAGGGGCACAGTTACATCCTTAAGAAAGGATGAGGAAAGAATGGGCAGAGAGATGGATTGCATAGAAAAGAAACCTATGAGCAGAAGAAAAGCAACTGTCTTTGAACTGTTACAACTGTTGAACAATTCTTATATTTGCATTAATGCAAGAGGTTACACAAGCTCTCAAGCAGGAAAAAAAACATTTTTGAATTAAGATTCACTTACATGGCCCTGTACCATAAGGTGAATGGAAGACATCATTCTGTGAGCAAAGGGGCATTTGGGTCCAACCCCAAAGTAGCTGTTGCCCCAGATCCTAGGAGCCTGTATAGGCTGGCAAGCCTGGTTGCCATTTTAAGATCAAAGTTGCTTTGACTCTGATTTGCTATAATCCTGCAGTTGTGAAGCTGCTGTTACTGTACAATGATGATTTTGAGTTGATTCAGACAGACAGAATGAACCATTTAAAATAAACTTGTTCTCAAAAACTCAAAACATTGTGCCCCGTAAGCCAAACCTGAAGCCTTGGCAGTCAAAACTCCTACTCTGAATTGTTTTCAGACTAAATAACGACTATTCGTTAACTGCTATTTTCCAGCATCCTGTTTTCATCATTTTCTCGACCTGTGGCAGCAGCGGAGAAGACCCGTAGCATGCATGAATGTAGCAACCTAGAAAACATTGTTGGGTGATGGAGAATTCCACCATGGAAATCTTGGTCATATCTTAGCCCCAAGCAGAAGAGATGGATTCTCCAACATGAGTTTGTGTCAACTGTGTGGTGAATTTATCTGGCAAATCAAGTAAATTTAGTGGATTGTACCACAATGCACTTTAACCCTGAGGGGATATAGGCATTTGCCAAGGGTTTCCCCCCCACCATGGTGTGAATGTAATGGTACATTGGTGTAGTGGAGAATTTCTCTGCTTTTTCAGAAGAGATGGGTAGCAAGGGGAATGTAAGCAGGACAGTATCCCCCCCCCTCACCTGTCACTCCCACCTAGAAATGGAGGAGGAAATTCGTTCACTTTGCATTTAAAGGCAATCCTACCTTAATAATAATAATAATAATAATTATTATTATTATTATTATTATTATTATTATTATTATTATTATTTATACCCCGCCCATCTGGCTGGGTTTCCCCAGCCACTCTGGGCGGCTTACAACAGAAAAAGAAAATAATTGATTAAAGATTAAAAGCCTCCCTAAACAGGGCTGCCTTCAGATGTCTTCTAAAAATCTGGTGGCTGTTTTTCTCTTTGACAGCTGATGGGAGGGCGTTACACAGGGCAGGTGCCACCACCGAGAAGGCCCTCTGCCTGGTTCCCTGCAACTTGGCTTCTCACAACGAGGGAACCGTCAGAAGGCCCTCGGTACTGGACCTCAGTGTCCGGGCAGAATGATGGGGGTGGAGACGCTCCTTCAGTTATACTGGACCAAGGCTGTTTAGGGCTTTAAAGGTCAGCACCAACACTTTGAACTGTGCTCGGAAACTTGCTTGGAATTCATAAATTCCAAAGGAATATGAGATGAGAAACACAAACAAAATGGAAACTTCCCTGAATTTTACAGTCAAGTAGTGTGTACAAAAATGCATGTATTAAGTTAAAGTGTGCACAAAAATGCATATATTATTGAATATAACATACTAAAGTTCATTACCTTAGGCCAGGAAAATTGTTGTGAAAGTGTGTATTATGAACTTGTGTGTGCTAGAAGGAATTTGCACTGAATGCTGATGAATTTTCACAAATACGTTTTTTAAAAAATCGCAAACTGGTGTGGAAACGTGGAGAATATAAGATTGGAAAAATGAGAAACTGAGTTCAAAATGAACTTGACAGATCTTTCCAACCCTACTCTCACTTCACTTTACTGGCTATCCTACTTGTCAATCGCACATCTTATAGCTCCGTTGACTTTCTTACTTGTCACTTTTTCTCCCCTTGCTTTGCTGTCCTCACATTTGACTTTCTTTGCAACAGGATGCCACAGTTTTTATTTCTTTCCCCTTTTCAAAATGCCCTTAAAATTATACTAAAGGCTTTGAACAAAATAAACATTTACTAACTAATGAAACAAGAAAACTTTTTTTTAAAAGCAACATGATCGGAAGCTGCGACCGTTCCTCTCAAACACACATATCCAATATTTATATAATCAATGAGGGTGACAAATTGAATTAAACAGTCAGGTTGCAAGTATCTGCTCACCGATGAAAATCAAAGTATAGTACTTTAATTAGCTGTGATATCAGCCATTCCCACACACTGGTGCATACTGGAAAGTCAAATGAACCTGCCTTTCCAAGAATGAGCTTTGCTTCAGTAGCCAATGAATAAAGTCTACATGGTTTTATGGTTACCAGCTCAGGATATATAAGAAGCAAGGAAACAAATATTTGTAGAAAGATATGAGCCATGGTTGTATGAGATCAGAAATTAAAATTTTATTAGTTCCAGATCACAATACTTGTACATTTTACATCAGTTCCTGATTTTTTAAAGTGTCCTGTTTAGGGATGAGGAAGAAATTTAGCTTGGTTTGCATCTTTATGCGAGCATACCTAAATCATACTTCCTGAGAACTTTAAAACTTGCACCTCTCCAAATTTTGGTTCTCCAACCAAAAATGTGTGCACCAAGTCATATATTAGGAGCTAGCATTTGTTGAAATAAAAGCAATTACTGGGGGGGGGGCACTTTTAAATGCTCAGAGCTGGCCCTGCTCAATCTTTTCAAGAGAGAACATACTAACTTACAGTTCAAACAGTTATTTTTTATTAGCAGCCAAGCTCGTAATAATGAGATACTGGCAGAATCTGGAGGGTGCTTCTTTGACAAATTGGTACAATCAAGTATAGCAACTGGCACTTGTAGAAAAACTGACTAACAAATAAAATTGGTCCCAGAATCGAAGCATAAAGACTCTTTTGCAAACTGATTGGTATAGCTTTATTGGTACATGGCTAAAAATGAAAACGGGGGACTCCACAATATAAAACTTATTGGTTAACATAAACTATATATTGCCTTCCATAAAAAGGGTTGTCTGGAATAGGAACTCATTATGTTATTTGGATAGTATTTTGGATGTGTTGTTTAAAGTTCATCTTCAGGCTTAGGATGGGATATGTCGTTTTATGTGTGCACGATGTTATAACGTTGTGATGTAACATAAAAAAATTAAAAATCACATATTAAGGGTAAGTGTGCATAAAATGTATATATTCATCAAAATAACATAGGAAAGTGCATTATATTAATGAAAACTATGTGCAAAGTGTGTTTATTAGGAGAAGTGTGCACTAAACCGCTGACAAAATTTTGAAGGTCTAAAAATGCTATTCACAAACACCTTGGAAGTTTTGATAACTGCTTCGAGGTTTTTGACGATTAGGCAGTATATAAATCCCATTAATTAAATAAATAAAGTGGAAAGGTGGTCAGCTGATTTTAAGATTAGAAAAATTAGAAACACAGATTTTTGTGTGTGTGAAATGAACACATTTGCCCATCCATAATCATGATCCATTGCAATGGAACATCTATGGGTATCTTTGTGAAGTTTCCATGCAAATCTATATCTACAATGGCAACAGCACCACTGGAAAGACTCCTACAGTATGTGTAAATACACTGGTATTGATGGGAATTAATACACCGGTATTAATTCATTTCTGTTCTCATGGCAAGAATTTATGTTCTGTTTTACTTTTGGAATATATATATATATATATATATATATATATATATATATATGAATATGATAAGAATAATACTGGAGAAAACTGGGTATTGAAACTTGCTCAATCTAAATCATATATCCCAGTTTACAGTGGCCCTTTAAAGTACGCTTCACGCAGAGTATACACAGTCAGAAGTCGACCTGGCTAAAAAAACACCACCAAGAGCGTAGGGAATTATCTCCCCTATATGAAACTCCTTACTACCTGCACACTTGTAAGAGTATGCAGATGAAAATACAAACAGCTGGGTTTCTTTAACTGAAGAACAAACTGACTCTAAAGAGACTTTAAACTAAAGATGAATGCTTTCTCTCTTAGCAACGTTATCTACCCACATTCCAACCTTCAGCCCATTCCAAACCTCCCACAAACTCCCACATAACTCCCATTAAACTACCCAAGAATTAACAGCAGACTAGCATTATATCTAAGCAACTCTCATACTAAAATTCAACTAAGGAATCTCTTAAACTGAGAGTCTCTCTTACTAAGATTCAACTGGGAATCTCTTAAACTGAGAACAACTGAGAATCAACTAAGTATTCTCCAACTAAGGTACTGATCTCACTGAGAGATACAGTTTTCCTAAAAGATACATTCCACTGAGAGAGTGATCTACTAAGAGATGAATCAAACTGAAAGATCTAACTAAGAGATACAGAAGGCTTTATGGTAGAGCCTTATATACAAGGAGCAGAGCCCACGCCTGTGAGCAATTAACAGAAATCACCGGCACCTGTTTCTCTTAAACAGACAGTATTTACATTAGACCGGCTCTAAAGTAACGTGACTATTCAAAAAATCCAACATTTACCACATATTTGCTAACTGAGAAACCCATCTCCTTTCATTAAAAATGTATGCCAGCTGACATGCAAACTAGGAGCTCCATTTTGGCCTCTGTCCAAGTGCCGTTTGTTGCAAGTTTATTCTCACACCAAGTGCATAAGGATTTGAGAATAACTACCATAAATAGAAAAATGTCCTTTTTTTAGGAAAAGTATATAAATATTAAAGGGACTTTGAAGCCTTGCTCCCATGCAGTCTTTCTTGTTCCTCGCCAGTTGCACAACAGTCAGAAAAGCGCTTGACACAAATGTGTTCAGAGTTTCATCAATTACTTTTCCGCTTCAGATTGTCAAGACCTGTGATAAGTTCCAAAAATTTGTCAACTTCTTCCCATGATAAAAAGCATGTCAGGAAAGCCCATCAGAATCCACCCGAATCATCAAAGCTATTATCTCGCAATCAAACTGTCACCAAAGCAGTCATAAAGGAGTCAAGTGGGTTTTCAGCCACGACCATCGCCATCTCTCAAAAGAGAAACTTAAACATGAAAAGCAACTTAGAATGGCATTACTTCAATTGCACTTGACTTTGCATGGTAGAGAAAGCTGGTGGGTTACACCAAGGTAGGACAGAGCCAGTGAATTTCTTTATCAATGACTTGGATGATGGGCTTGAAGGCATCCTGAGCAAGTTTGCAGATGACACCAAATGGGGAGGGGTCGCTAATACCCCAGAGGACAGGATCACAATTCAAAATGACCTTAACAGATTAGACAACTGGTCCAAAGCAAACAAGATGAATTTTAACAGGGAGAAATGTAAAATACTACACTTGGGCAAAAATAATAATAATTAAAGGCACAAATACAGGACGGGAGACACCTGGCTTGAGAGCAGTACATGTGAAAAGGATCTAGGAGTCTTGGTAGACCACAAACTTGACATGAGTCAACAGTGTGATGCAGCAGCTAAAAAAGCCAATGCATTTCTGGGCTGCATTAATAGGAGTATAGCATCTAGATCAAGGGAAGTAATAGTTCTTAGTGTTTTTAAGTGTCAGGTGTAACTTCAGCCTGAACACAGCAGAGTTTGCGCAGGTTTTTCCGGAAGCTTCTGGCGGTAACTTAAATGACTAGACGTCTGGACGCAGAGTAAAACTATATACAGGATTTATTAAAATAAAGAAAACCAGAGTTTCTATGTACAACTTTAGAACTCAAAAACAAAGTAAAATAAATCTTCCTCTCTGTCTCTCTCTCAACCGATACAGCACCTCTCCTCCTACACTGACCACACTCACCACACACGTACTGTGCTAGCTTTCTCTGATAAAAGGTCTCAGTGCTGATCCCAACCAATGAGAGCGCAGTTACTAAGGCAGAAGTAGACCTTGGCTTTCTGCCCAGTGTTAATTGCTTGTCCTAGAGTTGATTGTGTGAAGAAGCAATCTGATGGTTTCTCACGCTACTAATTTAGCAAAACCCGAACCATAGTACCACTGTATTCTGCTCTGGTCAGACCTCACCTGGAGTACTGTGTCCAGTTCTGGGCACCACAGTTCAAGAATGATACTGACAAGCTGGAACGTGTCCAGAAGAGGGCAATCAAAATGGTCAAAGGCCTAGAAATGATGCCTTATGAGGAACAGCTTAGGGAGCTGGGTATGTTTAGCCTGGAGAAGAGAAGTTTAATCAGCCATCAGTGCAAAGGCAACTCAGGATTTGCAAAATCTTTTTTCCCCTTTTTTTAAGGGAGGCAATAATCAAAAATATGTTTTCCACTTAAATGAGAAGAAGAATTACCGCGTTGGGTTTTTTTTTTTTTTTAAGGTTCTTGCGTAAACTTTTTACTTTTCTGTTTGTCTGAAAACCTTGATGAACCAAAGTTGAATCAGACATGATGACTGGAGTTCATTCTTTCTGTGCAGATTCAAGTCAATCAAAACGTTAAAGAAGTCTTTTTTTCTGAACTACTTAAAATAAATTATGTGTCTACTGATGTACAGAATCATATATGTTTGAAGCAAATTTTGTCCCAGTTCAAAAGAATCATCATTCAAAAGATTTATGGAACAAAGAAGCTAGGAAAATACAAAGCTCTATCATAAAGTGATAATGTTCTTACATTGTTAAAAAGTCTATTGCTTTAGGGCAAATCAGCCTGAGAGTATACTTCTGTTCTCTGTTTACTTACAAAATTAGGCTACTGTTCTGCCTCAAACAGTTCAGACTTTGCGTAGTATATCTTTTCCCTCACTAGGCAAAGAATACTCCCAACTGGTTGCTGTTTAAGCCCCGTAAATGTTCAGAGTCTAACTCTTCCCCTTTTTTCTTCACAAAGGGATTGACAAGTTTTAGGTTATGAAAGTGTTTTAGTGCAGAGCTGTTAGTTTGAAAATAAACACCAGTAAAGCGCTGCCAATAGTTTATACCAGATGAAACCCTGCAAAATAATCAGCAAATTCGGGTCCTTCTCACTACAACACACTATGAATTTCATGAGTAATTTTCAACTCCAAGTTTGAAAGCAGACAAACCACTGGGCGTTCTCAAACTTGAAATAACAAGATGCAAATGCAAATTGGTTTGTGAGCATGGGTCACACCACTCAGATTAACAGGGGGAATTATTTCAAGCAACAATGACACTGACTGCTGTGAATGAAAGAATGAAATAATATAAAATCATATTGGGTAATTGAATTTTGGAACAGAAAAACATAAGAATATCCCTACTGGACCTGGCCCATCTAGTTCAGCATCCTTTTTACTCAGTGGTCAACTACTTGCCCATGGGAACCCTGCAAGTAGGACCTGAGTACAACTGTGCTCTCCTCAGTTGTGATTTCCAACAACTGGTATTCAGGAGGATACTCACTCCTACCATGGAGGCAGAGCATAGCCATCACACTCACTGATAGCAGTGCTTTTTTCTGGAGGGACGCAGGGGGCAGCCTTCTTTATGGTCCAGCTCTCACTTCCATACATCACTACTGGGAAAACCATAGCTTTAACTATACAGACCTTTGTCGGCAAGGTGATGTCTCTGCTTTTTAAGATGCTGTCTAGGTTTGTCATTGCTTTTCTCCCAAGAAGCAGGTGTCTTTTAATTCCATGACTGCTGTCACCATCTGCAGTGATTATGGAAAGTAAAATCTCTCACTGCCTCCATTTCTTCTCCTTCTATTTGCCAGGAGGTGATGGGACGAGTGGCCATTTTTTTGATGTTGAGCTTCAGACCATATATTGCGCTCTCCTCTTTTGCCCTCATTAAAAGGTTCTTTAATTCCTCCTCACTTTCTGCCATCAAGGTTGTGTCATCTGCATATCTGAGGTTGTTGATATTTCTTCCAGCAATCTTAATTAACAGAATTAAAGATAAAGGGGCCCCTGACCATCAGGTCCAGTTGTGTCCAACTCTGGGGTTGCGGCGCTCATCTCGCTCTATACGCCGAGGGAGCCGGCGTTTGTCCGCAGACAGCTTCCGGGTCATGTGGCCAGCATGACAAAGCTGCTTCTGGCAGACCAGAGCAGCGCACGAAAATGCCGTTTACCTTCCCGCCGGAGCGGTCCCTATTTATCTACTTACACTTTGATGTGCTTTCGAACTGCTAGGTGGGCAGGAGCTGGGACCGAACAACGGGAGCTCACCCTGTACGGGGATTCGAACCGTCGACCTTCTGATCAGCAAGCCCTAGGCTCTGTGGTTTAACTCAGATTAACAGAATTAGTGATAGATAATTAACAGAATTAGTGATAGATAAATTGCAGCAGTGTTTGGCTATGCACACAGAATGGCCTGAGAATCAATCAAAGGGAAGGAATTCTAGATAGTTCTTCACTGGCTGGGATTCATTTAAAGCAAAATCTTGTTTCCTTGCCTCTTCCTCAGTTTCCAACTCCAGATTTGAGGACCCAGAAGCAAAAGGTGATGTGCAGTTGCAACTGAGTTTCAGTCAAAAGAACCACGTCATTATCTTATGATGCCATGTTTTATTTGAAATGACTGAGGGAAGCGACCCATCCTGTACTCCAGGGGTAGCCAGCAAGGTGTTGTGGCTGAGGTGAAGGGAGTTGTAGTCCAGAACATCTGGAGGCTAACAGGTTGGTAGCCATTGCTATCAAGGGAAGTATCTTCTTTCCTTGTAATTACCGTTGTTATGACAACATCTGATTCAAAATCACATCAAGCAGATGGACATTGCTCAGATTAAATAGATTTTTAAAATAATTTACTGGTTCATTTCTAACAATTACAACAGCTTTTTATCTAGTACATTTCAAAGTTTATTGTGGGAAATCCTGATCTACCTCAAAAGTAAACAAAGGAACCTTAAAATCCTTGGTCTAACACAGATCCAAAATGAGTAATGAAGTTTTAGCACTCACATTCACTGCCAAGGAAGATGAAAAGAACTTTGAACCTTGGCATATTTGCTTACTTTCATGAGTAATAGATTCCATGAAGTTTAAAGGCCATTAGGAAGCCTAACAGCTCTCACAGCCCATCCACCCATTTGTCACCATCTATTCATGCCTCTCCCAAGTAGGAAAATGCAGTGCAACTATAAATATGTTTTCTGAATAATTAAAATGCAGCAATAATTTTAATATAGCCACAAGACAAAATGTCCCCATAGCTCTTCTGTTTCAGCTTTGTATTTCTTGCTAGAACACTGGCATGCATTTCTTGCAAATAGGATCATCTTAAAAGATGGGCCTGGTTGCAGGCAGGCCCTCATCCCAGCTCCCTCCCTCCCCGACGTGGGCGGAGTAGTACCCTCATGCCAGGGTGGCACCACGATCACCCCAGGCCTCTTGGCCAATCATTTTGAGTGGGGTGATCGTGAGGGGCTATAAAGACAGCAGCACGACCTGCTTCGCGCTGCCAAACACCTGCCCACCAGCCCTTTAATTTAGGTGTCCTCTGGCCTTGCTTTGGACTTTGCCTGTCTTGGGACGGAGACCGGGTAGGAATTTTTCCCATTTGGCAGATTGGCACTGGCCATTTGGTTTTTGCCCACCTCTTAGCAATCGTCACAACTTTGTAAGATTTGGTGGTTAGGCATTGGCTTATTGATGTGGGGGGGGAGGGGAGGTCGGCCATCGCCTGCCCCTCCATTGACCAAGGGTATTTCGTTAAAGGAATCCGGGGACTGGGTTCTGTCCAAAGTCAGGTTGACGGGCTAGGGCCATGCCAGCCCTCTGGGAACACCGAGGACAGCTGCAGGCAGGTTTCCCCAAAGTGCCTTCCTCTTTTGGTGGTTTACCCTTACTGACTTCCTGCAAAGGGGGCAGGAGTCCAATATAGTCTTTTGCCAATGCCTAAGCCAATACCGCTCACATTTGCAGTAATCAATAAAGTTGTGGCCTCAGGGCAGTCTCGAGCAGGTCGGACGCCCTGGCACTGAGGCGTTGAGATCTCTCTGGCGCCCCCGCCCTCGCAGCATGGCTTCCGCGCGGCTTTGCCGCACAGCGCCCCGCCTCCCGACCCGGCGACCTAGCACCCCACAACACCGGGACTCTACATGGAGCCAGCCCTGTGTGGCCTAAATTTTGCCCATTAACCTTAAACCGAAATTCTGTGTCAGTGTGAATTCCTTTATTCTAACAGGGGGGCTGACTTGGGGGCCTTGACACGCAACTGAGGTTGGACAAGGATGGCTGCCATTGCGGGGAGGTCTGGGGAGGCCTGCCACTGCTGCAGGGAGGCCCAGTGAGACCTAGCCTCTCAAGATTGGGGAGGCTTAGTCCGATCCTGTTATGTATTGAAGTTCTCACTCTGGCCACCAGGGGTGTTGTGTATATAGTTTTCATTCAGTTCCACGTCAGTTAATTTAGGCGGGAAACCCTGGGCTGTTGTTGTTACAATGTTGACAGCCGGCTGCCTATATAAAGCAGGCCGGCTAAGCTGTTCAGTTCAGTTCCAGCTCACTTACAAAAGGACTACTTGGTGAAATCGCTGTGTTGTCTGATATGTCCATGCACTACTTAATAGATTCCAACTTACTTAGAGTTGGTGCCTATGCTCTGCACAGACTTAGTGAAAACAAATCAGGATGAATGCTGAATAAACAAGCCATCTGGAAAAGCCCCAGGTTTAAAGAAGGCAACTGATTGCACAGGTATCCCAAAAGCTTCACTGAAAAGCACCGTTTGGAGATATATGAAAGCTTTATCTGTAATTGTTAGATCCTTAATGACTCATAAAGGTAAAGGGTAAAGGGACCCCTGACCATTAGGTCCAGTCGTGACCGACTCTGGGGTTGCGCGCTCAATTCACATTACTGGCCGAGGGAGCCGGCGTACAGCTTCCAGGTCATGTGGCCAGCATGACAAAGCCACTTCTGGCAAACCAGAGCAGCACACGGAAACGCCATTTACCTTCCCGCTGTAGTGGTTCCTATTTATCTACTTGCATTTTGATGTGCTTTCGAACTGCTAGGTTGGCAGGAGCAGGGACCGAACAATGGGAACTCACCCCGTCACAGGGATTCGGACCGCTGACCTTCTGATCAGCAAGCCCTAGGCTCAGTGGTTTAACCCACAGCGCCACCTGGGTCCCTTGACTCATATACACAAGCATTTCCCTTATGACGCTAAAGCCAGATGATTGAAGCTGAGAGCTATAGGTTGCAGAATGTCCCATTTCCTTTGTTTTTGATAACTAGTGAAATGTTTCTGTGGATCAAAGCTTTGTGCAGATCCTTCCATTCCCCCTTTTCATCTGTGAATGAATCAAGGTTGCCATAGATTTCAAAGCAGTAGGCGAGCAGATGCATAATTAGTGTTTAATAAGTCGTCATAGTTTCTGAATCTAGAGAGGCCTGATTTCTTCTGAAGTTCACACCACACTTTCTAAGGTTCATCACAGTATCTCAGAAAGCCTTATGAATACTTGAAGGTGTTAAAAAGTCCTGCCCAGTCTTCTGTTTCCAGGTGGCACTATCAGTTCCTCTCTTGGTTCAAGCAACTCATATTACCAGTTTGACAGGTGGATTTAGTTAACTGAAGAAGTACGGTACATATTTCTGTGAAGCACACCGGAGATGAAAGCCAGGCGTCACCTATTGTGACTGCATTAAATTAATTACTGTTGAACTTGAGCAAACTGCAAGGTCCATTGCAAGAGCATCTTCCCACTAATAAATTAAGAGCACAACTTTGGGAAGAGAAAAAGTAGAGTTACAATCAGATTGCCTTCAGTTATTAAATGTCTTTATTAATTAGGTAACGCATGGGCCTTTAAACTCTAATTACTTTCCTTATCTTTGATAAAGTAAAGTAGCTATCTCACTAATCTGCTATATTGCTTATCTGCATTGAAAATGCTTTTTAAAAATGTTCTTCATAGGGGGGAAACGTTCAACAAGCTAAACTCTTGCATGAAGGGAAACAGTGCAGTTGTGAAACTTATACAGAAAATCTTACTGTAGAAGCTTCTGGTAGCCAACAAAATCTTAAAATAGGGCTATAAAGGACTACATATTGATCTCCTCATGGCCTTTTTATTGATGGTTCCTTGGTATCCAATTTTATAATAACAAAAGCTCATTTTAAGAATCTGTTAGAGCTTCCGTCCGGCTCTGTCACACTGGCTCTGCATTACTCATGTATGTGTCTTTTATTTGACTTTCAGGGAAAGTGATGGGGAAGGAGTTTGCACTGACAATTTGTTAGTATGGGCCTATCGTTTGAGGGCAAGCAGAAACCAGAAGTCATGAGGCAAATCAGTAGGTGTAACTCACGGCCAAACAACAAATTAGGAACTAGAGGACAAAATCATTGAGCATGCCAGAAATCAGGATCCATTTCGGATCCATGAAGAGGCAGAGCTCAGAATCTGGTTTCTCAAAAAAGGCTCAACACGGGAAGCTTGTTTGGGTAGGACCAATCCAAGGTGAGGGTACTTCCTTGAGGAGCTGTCACCTGTAGCTCAGTGACTCACCACATGGTGAAGGTATCTGCAGATCTGAGCAGATACGGGACAGTTGTGAGGCATAGCATCTAAAGGCTATGCTGAACGCTGCTGGTTTCATAGAAAGTATATGCACTAGTGCGGGGTAGGCAACCTAAGGCCCGGGGGACGGATGCGGCCCAATCGCTTTCTAAATCCGGCCCGCAGGTGGTCTGGGAATCAGTGTTTTTTTACATGTGTAGAATGTGTCCTTTCATTTAAAATGCATCTCTGGGTTATTTGTGGGGCATAGGAATTCATTCATTTATTTTTTTTCAAAATATAGTCCGGCCCGCCACATGGTCTGAGGGACGGTGGACTGGCCCACAGCTGAAAAAGGTTGCTGACCCCTGCACTAGTGAAATTCTGGGCTTGGTTTTTTTTAAAGTACAGTGGTATCTCGGGTTACAAATGCTTCAGGTTACAAATGATTCAGGTTACAGACTCCGCTACCCCAGTAATAGTACCTCGGGTTAAGAACTTTGCTTCAGGATGAGAAAAGAAATTGTGCTCTGGTGGCGTGGCGGCAGCAGGGGGCGCCATTAGCTAAAGTGGTGCTTCAGGTTAAGAACCGTTTCAGGTTAAGAACGGACCTCCGGAACGAATTAAGTTCTTAACCAGAGGTACCACTGTAGTTGGGAGGGAAGGAGAATTCATTGACAAGGGAGGGAGGGAGTTGTATCTTCCTATCTGACAAATGTGAGGTGCTGTTTAACTGAAATTCCTTAGATAGCTTGCAGCTTAGTATTGAAGGAGCAAAAGATGGGCAGCTAATTTTGGTGCAGGCGCGTTTATTAAGAGCAGATTACCGACAAAACTGCCAAGTGATGGCCACAATTTTTTCCTTCTTTTAAATGTTCTTGGGAGCAATATTATGTGACGACATTGCATCGCCACATCTTTAGAAGATTCCATTTTATTTTCCCACAAACCGCAGATAGACGGACGCAATATCGCCACATGGCATCAATCCCAGGGGCTTCGAGTGACAGATGTAAATATTATTAAGTGGCCATCTACCCACATAGCTGCAAAACCATCCTGTTAGCCATGCACTGCTGCAGACTCCATGAGAAGAGCACAACAGTTGTCTTATTAACAGGTGATGTGCAGTCCTAGCTCTGAGACCAGCTTACTGAACTGGTTGAGGGCTGGAATGCACCCAACATAAATCCCTCTGAATAGGAGGAGCAACGGTTGCCGTTCCTTTTAACCCTTTGCACACCATATACCACAAGGGAGATTGGCAGCCACTGGGAGAAAGTGCGGTGGAATCCCTTCGTTTGCTTAAATCCTCCCATTTTGCGGCTCATGAATGGTTGACAAAATGGGGTACAATTGCCCAAGTTCTCCCAAGTTGGTTTAGCACGAGACTTTCATGAAGTGCACAGAGGACAATTTACAAACACACATAAATTGTGTCCTCCAAATCATGGAAAGCCATGTGTTGCAGTGAGATCACCCAACTGCCTTCTTGTTGCTGGGGTAGCCCAGTTTGGATGACCTCCGCACCTCATTGGTTGTTCCTTTGTTTCTGGGGGAAATTTTCTGTCGGTTGGGGTTTGATTGGCCACTAAGGGGCCATTTAAGGGGCTGCATGAGGCAAAGTACTTTCTTTTTCGCATCGTGCAACGGATCATCTGCCCTCCCTCCCTATAATTTAAGGTTGTGTTTTTGACCTTGCTGTGCCTGTCTAGGGGTTGTCTTTCTTGGAGTAGGGGCCCGGGAGGAATTTTGCCTCTTGGCTGATTGGCTGGTGCCATTTGGTTTTTGCCTACCATGTAGCAAATCGTCACAACTTTGTAAGGTTAGGCATTGCTTCATTCTTTAGTGGAGGGGATTATGGATTGGCTGCGCCTTCTCCTCATTTTTCTTGCTGCTGCTAGGGAATTCCGTTAAAGGAATCCAGGGGCTCGATTTGCTCTGTCCGATCCCCTCTCAGGTGTAGGGCCATGCCAGAGTTCCTGGGAGCATCTGGGGTGAGAGGCGGAAATATGCCTCTGTGCTCCCCCATTATGTTTTAACTTACTGACCTCTGGAGGTTCCAGTTGTCAGTCCTGTTCCTGCCGGTGCAGTTTCAGGTAATCCGAACCATAGCTGCCAAGTCTCCCATATTCCCCGGGAAACCCCCGTTTTTCCAGCCGTTCCCAGCTGGAAAAACGGATTTTCCCGGTTTACTTACCGGCCGGGGGAGGCTCCTTCTGCGCATGTCTGGAGTCTCTGGACATGCGCAGAAGCGATTTCTGGCGCGGCTGCCATTTTGGAACTGGGCGGAGCATGCTCAGAAGCGACTTCCAGTGCTGCTCCACCCAGTTCCAAAATGGCGGCAGCGCTACTTCCGGTCTGCCGATCCCTCATTTTTTCGGCAGGAACTTGGCAGGTATGATCCGAACCAATGCCTAAGCAACCACTCACATGCTGTAATCAATAAAGTTGTGGCCAAATTAATGCCAAAAATCTTAAACAAATATTCTGTGTCCTGTATGATTTATTTTGGAGGGGGTTTGGGGGTCTTCACACACAAAGGGCCCAGTTGGCCTGCTGTCGGCCTCAGTGTGATAAAAGGGGAGCATATGATATCTTGTCACCATCAGCTTTATCTAAAATAAAAACTATTTAAGACTTGCCAAAATGCGCAAATATTTGGATGGCCAACATCTATGAATGACCTTGCTTTTCAGAAGAAAAAAAAAGGTTTTGAGCTGGAAAAAATCTTTTCCCACCCAGGCAGAATTGCTACATTTATCCACCCCGTACTAAGTCAGGCCTATCAAAAGCAAATTGTCTTTTCTGCTGACACTTAATTCTGGATGATGCATCATGATCCGGGGCACATGCTGAATAATGGAATGGTAAATAATAATAATGGTAGTGTCAAGATGTTTCATGCAAGATCCCAGGGATTTGTACCCTAAAATAATGTAACTCTTTGGCTATGGTGCTTGCACAATCTTCTGCAGAATGACTTTGTCCTCTCTCCCCCCCCCCGCCCCCCCTTCTTCCTTTTCCTCTATTTTCTTCATGACTAACTTCTGAAATCATGATATGGCATTAGCCTAGAGGGTAGAGCAAGCCTGCAAAGGTTGAATACAAATCAAATCGAATACTGTACTTGCATGCATATCTCTGGTTTATGATTATCGGCACAATACATAAAATAAATATTTTTGTGGCACTCACCTGGGAGAAATCAGATATTGCCCTGTTTAAATCCAGTTTGAAAGGAAATGAATTTTAAAGACTTTAGAACACTTTTAAACAAACTATTGCAAAATGCATGAAAGTCTTATGTATTAAGTTATGGTTCTGCCATTCATATTATTGCCATCAAGGGGCAGCAAGACTTCCCATTAACATCCTATATTCAGAGCTTTATGCCTCTGCAGTAAAAATGCACATTGAACTGAAAAATGAAACAAGCAGATCTAGCTTGACAATGTTTCATTTCAAAAAATAAATTCAAAACTGTCCATCAAAAAGCTAATGTTAACTCTGAAAGAAGAACCAAGCCAACGAGAAGAACTAAGCAGCCATAAATCTCCCAAACACAACTTTGCATAAATCAGTTCCTCTTTGGGGAAGACTGAATTTTGCATGCTGACAGCTGCATAGAAATTAAGTTCCATGAACTTCAAACTAATCTCTTAAATCTGCTTACATCAGTGCTGAAATTCTCCCCTTACCCATACAATATACATATTAAAGACCAACTAAGTTTTTATTTTGGTATGAGCTTTCGTGTGCATGCACACTTCATCAGACACACTGAAACAGAAGTCACCAGACCCTTATGTATATTCAGAGGGTGGGGGTGATGGGAATGGGTGATGGGCTGATAGGAGTGGTAAAGCTGTAGGTGACTGTTAACGACTGTTAATGACTGCAATTGGTCTTGCGGGGGGGGGGAGAGAAGCAAGGGCTGAGGTGCTAAGGAAAGCTTGATCATGTATAATGAGATAAGAATCCTATGTCTCTATTCATTCCAGGTGGCTCCATGGTTTTAAGCTTGCTAATGAGTTTCAATTCAGCAACTTCTCTTTCCAGTTTGTTTCTTGTCTTGTGATTCCTGATGTCAGTGTCCATGTTAAGTCTGGTGGTTAACATGGACCAGTGTCCATGTTAAGTCTGGTGGTTAACATGGACTTAACATGGACACTCAACCAGAGCCTGCAATAAACCCAGATGCCAATTTTCCTGCCACATACACCCGGACAACACAATTACTGGCCCCAACAATGCCCAACATACCATCTCAGGACTATTTAATTGCTCATCTTCTAACATTGTGTATGCTATCAAATGCCAACAGTGCCCTTCAGCTCTCTATATTGGACAAACAGGCCAAACCCTACGCCAAAGGATAAATGGACATAAATCTGACATCAGGAATCACAAGACAGAGAAACCAGTAGGAGAACACATCAATCTCCCAGGACATTCTATACAAGATCTCAAAGCAGCTGTTTTATTACAGAAAAATTTCAGAAACAAACTGGAAAGAGAAGTTGCTGAATTGCAACTCATTAACAAGCTTGCTTCCCCCCCACCCCCGGCAAGACCAATTGCAGTCATTAACAGTCGTTAACAGTCATTTACAGGTTTACCACTCCTATCAGTCCATCACCCATTCCCATCACCCCCACCCTCTGAATATACATAAGGGTCTGGTGACTTCTGTTTCAGTGTATCTGATGAAGTGTGCATGCACATGAAAGCTCATACCAAAATAAAAACTTAGTTGGTCTTTAAGGTGCTACTGAAGGAATTTTTTTATTTTGTTTCGACTCAGACCAACACGGCTACCTACCTGTAAATATACATATTGTTTGGGCTGGATTTTAATGACCAGGTTGGCATGTAGTGGAAGACTTCTCAGTTAATTTTACTAGAGGTATTTTATTGTGCTTCTTCCATTGTTATTTCTACCCTTAGGAGAGTAAAGACCACACATCAAAATGAAGGAGAATGCTTACCGAAGTAAATATGTATGAAAAACTGTGCTTTCTTAAGCAAGTTCCCAGACATCTTGTAGGCTGCCTGTTACAATATTTAGAAAAGGAAGAGCAGATAACACCAGCTAGCAAGGCAAATTAAACATATTCAGCCTTATATGTAGGTTTCACACGTCAACCGCATATTCTCAGCCTAAATGTAAAGAGTTGCCATCATTCTTTGCCCAACATGAAGTTGAAGGTTGGCTCAGATGCTCCTTTTATCCTGTGATAATGGTGATAGTTGTCATATAATGGAGACATAACCCACACACAGCAGTTTCATACAATAAATTAAGAACACTTGTGCAGAATATGAGTAGGTTATAATTTTATTGATTACAGATCCAAGTAGGCTTTGGCATGGGCATTGGATATGTATCCTGAATCAGTGAGCCCAGGTACAAAGGTAAAGGTAAAGGACCCCTGAAAGTTAAGTCCAGGCACGAATGACTCTGGGGTTGTGGCGCTCATCTCGCTTTACTGGCCAAGGGAGCCAACATTTGTCCACAAACAGTTTTTCCGGGTCATGTCGCCAGCATAACTAAGCTGCCTCTGGTGCAACGGAACACCAAAACCAGAGCAGTGCACGGAAACACCGTTTGTCCGCAGACAGCTTCCGGGTCATGTGGCCAGCATGACAAAGCTGCTTCTGGCGGACCAGAGCAGCGCACGGAAATGCCGTTTACCTTCCTGCCGGAGCGGTACCTATTTATCTACTTGCACTTTGATGTACTTTCGAACTGCTAGGTTAGCAGGAGCAGGGACCAAGCAACGGGAGCTCACCCCGTCGCAGGGATTCGAACCGCCGACCTTCTGATCAACAAGCCCTACGGTTTATTGGTTTAGACCACAGCGCCACCCGTGAGCCCAGGCACTGGGTTATTATTCCTTCTGGGTTAATTCTGGGTTAAAGATCACCCTATGACACACATCAGCTGTTGCTGTTAATATCCTTCTTTCCCCCCAGACCAGTACTTGATACTAGTCAACATCATATTTTTTCCCCATAATGTTGCTATTATTTCATTTCAAACATTCTGCCGCTTGGAAAGTGCTATGAGGCAGAGCCTAGATTGACTGGGGATTTAGCCTACATATGCATGGACACATTCTCACAGACACATAATGGTATGGCTTCTAACCGGCAGTGCCTTGCACTAACGCCCTCCCCGGCAGAGGCTCCCCTGCCTTGCACTAACACTCATGGCAATAAGCACAAGCTCTATTCACATGTTACAGGCATGTTGGGCACACACACACTGATGCAGGAGCACGGTTGCGACCCTGACATTGTACGCCTGTCCAAGCCCTGCCACAATTTCCATGTGATGAATCTGCAATAGAACCCTTATGAATCAACCACTGCTCATGAATAGCAGTTCCTCTGCAGGTGCCTTGGCTCAGGTCATTGAGACTGGGGCTAAGGCTAGCCTAAGTATGCAAAGCTGGGGGTGAACCTTCTGCTTCAATAGGTGAGCGAACTACCAGGGCCGTCCCTAGGCCTGAGCAGGGTGGCGCAAGGCGCCAGGGCGCCTGGCCATCAGGGGCGCGGAATGGGCGCCGAACGCTGGTGTCTGCCTCCGCGTGCCTCTGCTGTTGAGCGGCTTTAGGCAGCTCTCCGGAGGTGCGCGGGGAGCGCTGGCCTGGGGCCGCCTGAACAGCTGAGAGGTGCAACGCGGCAGCCTCAGGCTCGTGCTCCCCACGTGCCTCCGGAGCTTCGTGCAGGGAGCAGGAGCCTGGGGCCACCTCCTCCACGCCTCTCAGCTTTTGAGCGGCTTCAGGCTGCTCTCTGAAGGTGCGCAGGGAGTGCGAGCCTGGGGCTGCCTCCTCCGCGTCTCTCAGCTCCCCGTGTGCCCCTCCTGCCCGCCTCACTCACAGGGGGCGCCGGAGGGATCTTGGCACCAGGGTGCCAGATATGGTTAAGACTGTGAACTACCCATATACAATGCATAAAAAAGGGGCTACATTCTCCAGTTCATATGCAATGACCACCTTTTATAAAGGCTGAATGCTGCAAGGCACATTACTAGTAGGTTGTGCAGATGCAGAAATATTCAGCACTGTGCTTCTTTCTCCAAATGTTTAGTTTGTTTACTTAGTTAGTTATTTAAAATGCCTGTCTGCTGCTCTCTGTTGCACACAACTCCTGGGGGAGCTCATGAGATCATTTTTAAAAGTTCAATGAAATGCAATCTTAATATCTCCAAATGCACAAGAAAGCAATAAAAACATGCATTTAAACCCAGCTTCAGAGACATGCTTCAGAGACATGGGACCCAGGTGGCGCTGTGGTTAAACCACTGAGCCTAGGGCTTGCCGATCGGAAGGTCAGCGGTTCGAATCCCTGTGACGGGGTGAGCTCCCGTTGCTTGGTCCCAGCTCCTGCCAACCTAGCAGTTCGAAAGCACGTTAAAATGCAAGTAGATAAATAGGAACCACTGCAGCGGGAAGGTAAACGGTGTTTCCGTGGGCTGCTCTGGTTTGCCAGAAGCGGCTTTGTCATGCTGGCCACATGACCTGGAAGCTATATGCTGGCTCCCTCGGCCAATAATGCGAGATGAGCGCGCAACCCCAGAGTCGGTCACGACTGGACCTAATGGTCAGGGGTCCCTTTACCTTTTACCTCAGAGACATGCTAGAAAACCTGGGAAAATATTTGCCTGACCTCCTATTTTGCACCAGGGGAGCCTCTGCCGGGGAGGGCTTTACCATTCTAAGCAGTATGCAACAAGCACAAAACATTAAAAAAAACAAACCTGTAGAACAATAGAACAAAACCAGAGATAAGAATCATATCAAAACGCCAAGGGTTACAGGGACCATTCTTATGGATTATTAGGGAGAGCATCTGCAAAATGAGATATATTTACAAGACACAGAGAGTGAGGAAATGATCGTTTTTCATGTATGGCAGAGGAAAAAGAATTCCAAAGTACTGGGGTAAGGGTGGGAAACGCTGCTTTCAGAAATGTGCAAGTGTACCAAAGATGTTTGCTAGTGGAATAATAAACAAGTGAAGGAGAAAGTTGGTTCTCTCTTTACATTTCTGACTTTATCAACAGTCTTTCCATGAATAATTCAGAGGTCACAGCAATGCTAAAAGCTGGTCAAGCCAGTCAAACCCCTTTTTTTATGAGGTGATGGAAAAAGTGAACATAGAGGATGCTTAGGAAAGAAGAGGAACTGCTAGTAAGTCATTATGTTGATGCTCCAGCTTCCAATAATCAAAATTGGATTATTAATATGGTGTACAGGTAGTAGTAGTAGTGAAAATAAATGGCAGTTCAAGCTTACATGGCAAGGTAGCGGATTGCTTCATTGTGGTCCAAAGAGGCCTCAAGATGAACTATTTTAAAAATCTAATTAACAGGTTGAAAGTAAAGCATACGTCAGAGTATGGGTTATAGCTGAAGTACTTAACCCTCCCTCTTCTCTTTGTATAAAAGCCAGACTTAAGAAAAATCTTGCAGCGAGTCACAAATGATAGACGCCTTGTAAAGTTAATGATGTTATAACTATTAAGCGCTATTTATCTAGACTTGGACATGGCTAAAAATCATTAGGGCAAATTTGCATTGCATGAACAACATAAAAACTATACAGAATTCCAAGAGTTCAAACATTAATTGGAAACAAAGTATAGCCTTGGGGTATTGGAACAAGGCTTTAGTTTCATTAGAAGCTATTAAAGCAGATGTTGAACTTCATTTTATATATAAAAAAGTTGCTTGTAGACATCCAAGATGAGAGGATGTTTATTCAGGAAACACTTTTTGAGGAAACAAAAAGCTTCATGTACATGTTGAAAAGGAGTGTGTTAAGTTTTGCAAACCGACTCTTGCTTTCCACCCATGTAATAATAATAATAATAATAATAATAATAATAATAATAATAATAATAATACATTGTTGTTGTTGTTGTTGTTGTTGTTGTTGTTGTTGTTGTTGTTAATACCCCACCCATCTGGTTGGCTTTCCCCAGCCACTCTGAGCAGCTCCCAACAGAATTAAAAGCACAATAAAACATCAAACGTTAAAAACTTCCCTATAGAGGGCTGCCTTCAGATGTCTTCTAAAAGTCAGATAGTAGTTTATTTCCTTGACATCTGATGGGAGGGGATTCTACAAGGAGGGTGCCACCACCGAGAAGGCCCTCTGCCTGGTTCCCTGTAACCTCGCTTCTCGCAGTGAGGGAACCGCCAGAAGGCCCTCGGAGCTGGACCTCAGTGTGAATGATGGGTGTGGAAACTCTCCTTCAGGTCTACTGGGTCGAGGCCATTTAGGGCTTTAAAGGTCAGCACCAACACTCTGAATTGTGCTCAGAAACGTACATTATGTTTCGTGTCCCTCTTGGCCTAAAATGTGTTCTGAGTATCACAAAATCCAAAATGAACAGAGAACAACCTGTACCTGTAGGACAGAGAACCATGAAACTAGTTGCAGGCAGTAACCTAGCCCTCCCCAACTTTGTGCCGCTGCTCCCCCACCCCCGCCACCAATGTTTTGGACTACAGTTTCCATCGTCTGTGATTTGATGGGAGACTAATGGCTTAACATAGTGCTGTGTTTCTCAAAATCACCCACTGAGCTTTATTCCTAGTTCAATACTATAAACGCTACACCACATTGGCTCTTCTCAATTATGAAACCAACACTGTAGATTTTGTTGGACTACAAATCCCATTACCCTCGACCCTTGGTCACACTGGCAGAGGCTGATGGGAGTTGGAGTCTAGCAACATCTGAAGGGCTGAAGGTTAACTATCCCTGCGGCTGAGCCAATGAGAAGGAGGTCACAAGGCATATTCACAATTCTAACACTTTCCAAAAGGGACCATTTTGAATGATGGGGGCACATAGCTTTCTGGGATTTACGCATTGCCATGGGGCCAGATATATGAAACACAGCTGAGTTAAAACCATCTGTTTTGTGTCGTAGCAGCCACTGTGGCAGCTGGAGCTACCCTCTGGACACACTGGAATTGTTGCAGCTTACCCGGGGTGCGGTGGGGCAGCAATGAAGCTGGGGCCTCATGAATGTACCAGTGGGAATGTGGCACTGGGTTACCCAGAACATCAACTCAATCCTAACCTTCTCACCACCCTGCTTCATCTCCATCCATGTAAGCTGCAATGGTGCCAGTCAGGGCCAGATTTAAATCTGATGAGGCCCTAAGCTACTGAAGGTAATCTGTCCACCTGTCCTTTGTCAACAACAAATTGTCACTGTTTTGTGTGTTGAATATATGCTATATGGTAACTAATGGACCTCATAGGTATCTAAAGCCATTTGCACATGCAGAATGTAGCCACCCTACATTTCTAGAAAAGAAATTGCAAAATTTTAATAAAGGCAGATTGAAAAATGGTTTTGAAATCTTGGCTGGATAACGGAATTGCTGTATCGAATGGGGGAAAGAATCCAGGGGAGAGGAGGAGGTATTCAGGAAAAATAAGGTGAAGACATATGAGTTTAGAGATTTGAACAATTATTTGATTTTACTTGTTGGGGAGGGGAAGAAATGGCATGGGAAAAGAGAACATGATTATTTTGTGGAATTAGATTTATGAAGTTTAAAAATTGATTTTAGGTTAGTTAGATAGTTGGGTGGAGATCCGCCTTTATCTCTCCTTGTCTTCCTGGAGCCTCTTGGTGGCGGGGGGGGGGTTCGGGGGGGAGGGAGGGTGAGGTGGGGATAAACTCAACTACAAAATGGACCACCTTCGGTTGTCCACCTTTCATGGGACTCTCTCGTGGCAGGAGGGGACCCGTGGAGGGTGGGTAAGAGGAAGGTGGAATATATGTTAAGAAGGGAAAGGGATAAGTTTAGAGATTAGGTATAAATGTTGGAATGTTTGCTTAAAGAATAAGAATTGAAATTGGGATGAAGAAATCTGCTATGATTATTAGTAGGAAATTATGAAAATTAGGAAGAAGGGATTTGAGGAAGTCACCAAGATAATGTTAAACAAAGTAAGAGATTGAAAATATGATGTATATTTTTTGCTTGTTTTTTTTTTGTTTCGTGTTTTTTTAAAAAAGATTTTAATGTACGTATGGATAAATAGTTGGCTGGACACCAGCCTGCATCTCTCCTTGTCATCCTAGAGCCTCTTGGTGGCAGGGGGAGGCTCTGGGGGAGGGAGGGGGGTGGGGACAAACCCAATTATAAAATGGACTACCTTCAACTGCTCACCTTTCATGAGACTCTCTTGTGGCAGATGGGGGCTTGTGGAGGGGGGGGGTGGAAGAAGGGGGATATTATGTTGTGTATGTTTTTCTTTATTATGTAAAATCAATAAAAATTATATATATATATATATATATATATATATATATATATATATATGTAAACCAGTGTTATTTTAGCGAACAGGCTAGCAGGTGGGGCCCATTACTTACATCATAGGAGCCTATACAACACAAAACACTTTTGTTGTTGTTGTTGTTTAGTCGTTTAGTCATGTCCGACTCTTCGTGACCCCATGGACCAGAGCACGCTTTTTTATCTTATTGTTTGGAAATGTAAATCCAGGGAGTTTTTCCTTTAATTTTTTTTGGGGG
This sequence comes from Zootoca vivipara, assembly GCF_965207765.1. Lineage (NCBI taxonomy): Eukaryota > Metazoa > Chordata > Lepidosauria > Squamata > Lacertidae > Zootoca > Zootoca vivipara. Next base: position 8,998,206 of record NC_142593.1, on the reverse strand, counting down.
GGGGGCAAGAGAGTGGGGCCCTAAGCTATAGCTTGTTTAGCTTATACATAAATCTGGCACTGGTGCCAGTGTTGTGAGAGAAGCTCTCCCCACCCCACCTCCAACACATCAGCCTCTTCTGGTTTCATGTTTGCTGTGGCACAGAGAGGGACAATTGGGAAGGCAGCATGGCCAGTGGAACAAGGGCAGAGTAAAGGTTGCTTATATAAGCTTCCCTCTGTTCCATTTGTGAATCTACCTTTTAAAGCATAGTTGGCTGCATTTTTTGCTGACGCTTTGCACCATTTTTTGCATGGTTTGCAAAGGGAAAAAAACTTAATAAGGAGTAGTAAATAGTAAAGATGCCAAACTCAATAAGCTAAAGGGGACTGTGTGACTCAGTCAGATGACACCTTCCCAAGCTTGTGAGTTATCCAAATCAATTTTTAGATGAACATTGAGCTTCTATTTTTGGTGCATAATTTCCAAAGTCTTGTGTTTTGATTTGAAGGCTGGCATCGGAGATTTACGTTTGGTATGCAGAAACTTTCTGGAAATGTCCGCCTTTGTTATTTTTTTAATTACTTGGCTTATGATTGCGAGGGAAATCATTACAAGAAGGGAGAAGGAGCTTTCCAATGCCTCATTATAATGAACAAAAAGAAGGGGGGGAAACAAAGAAGAAAAGACAAAAAGAAAAGACCCTCTTGGTAAAAGCCTACATTTGTTGTCTTATTGGATCATTACTGTGGTATATGTTCAGCTGATGAAAAGTGCTTTTCCAATGAGAAAATGATTAGACTGATACGTGAGTCTGCAATGATTTACTAACTTGGAGAGGCAGAGGTGTGGCAGAGGATCTTAATTTTCTCATTTGAACTTTCTAAAAAACAACAACAATAGATTAACAAATCTGCCCACAAGTGGCTGATGTCTTTACCTTCATGTTCAAAATTATATTTCAACTTTCCACAAAAGGTACTGAATTTCTCGCGGTGCAGGTACAAAGGAAGCTGGAAATAATAAACTGTTAGCTGCAAGTTGCCCTTAATTGGCCAGCGTGGATGCCAAGGGCCCTCCACTGGAGCTGTGCAGCCCTGCTGAGAGGAGGCAATTTGCAGCAGTAGAGCAGCAGGCATCGCCTGGGCAGCAGCCTTGTTGCTAGACCAACATGCCCCCATTCGATTGGTAGGAAATTGGCTGGAAGCCAGGCAATTCAAAGTGGCTGCACCTTGGGGGACGGTCGGTTAGGTTTTTCTTTTCAATTAGCACACCCTCCCAGCCTTTGTTTGTTGTGTGTTTTTGCTCCGCGCATATCTGGTCACTGTACTGGAGCCGAGAAGGAAGTTTTGCAAGTCTGTCTAGATTGGCAGGTGCCAGACACATCTGTCATATGAATTTTGCCATGATTTCGCAGGAAGGTTGAGTTAGAGATGAAGGTCGATGGAAACAATAAGGCTATCAATGACTATTATACAGGATGTCTTCCACAGAGGCAGCAGGGAGAGTTCTGTCCAGGGCTGTGGGCTTCCTAGAGGCATCTATCTGCCCACTGTGACAATAGGATGTTGGACTAGATGGGCCTTTGCCCTGATACAGCAGGACTTCTCTTACGTTCTTATGAAAGTAAAAGGACTCTGGGGTTGTGGCGCTCATCTCGCTTTACTGGCCGAGGGAGCCAGCGTTTGTCCGCAGACAGCGGACAGCTGGTCATGTGGCCAGCATGACTAAGCCGCTTCTGACAAACCAGAGCAGCGTACGGAAACGCCGTTTACCTTCCTGCCGGAGCGGCACCTATTCATCTACTTGCACTTTGATGTGCTTTTGAACTGCTAGGTTGGCAGGAGCAGGGACTGAGCAACGGGAGCTCACCCAGTCATGGGGATTGGAACCGCCAACCTTCTGATCGGCAAGCCCTAGGCTCTGTGGTTTGGACCACAGCGCCACCCGTGTCCCAGTCTCATGAAAGTAGCATGCCTCAAAATGACAAATTGCAGCTGAAACTGAAAATTGCTAGCTTCATCGTATAGGCTTCATTTGTGCATTGCTTTCAGTGTTCGCACCAGTGGGGAAAGGGTTCCAAAATACCATTCTTAAAATTGAGGTTGTTTGGAAAATGGTAGCAACCCTAGTGGCACCCACTGGAAGCTCCTCCCTTGGTAGAAGAAATGGGTTTCTTCTGCGTGCAGTTTTGATTGAAAACTTTAAGATAGTTGCTAAAGACAGGTGACCTTCCTACATTTTATTTTATTGGTTGTTTTATGCGGCTGTGGATCGGGCGACTGAACTGTGTTTCTTAAAGCTTTGTATTAAGTTGTGACGGTTTATTCCTCTATTATATGTTGCTTACAGCACTTTTATTGCAGGACAAGCAACAAATACCTTTTATAATTTCCAGAGGGATATTCTGCTGCAACAGGGGACAACAAACTCTTATTTCTTTTATGAATAAATTGAAAAGTATCTTACGAATGTGGAATACACCTTCTGATACACAATATAAAGCTTCTTAAGGGCACTTTCAAATGCAAGATGATACAGGAGACACTCTAGAAATATTTTAATCCAGACGGCATTATGAATTCAGCCTTGTACTTCTCAATTAAAAATATAATGATTCAAAATGCTTGTTATTTAATTGTATGCAAAGGCTTCTTCAAAAGTAGCTGTTAAATATTTTGTGTGTATATTTTGCCATTTGGAAAAATTGTTACATCTGAATGAATGCACTCTTTTTCTCTTTCTGTCTGGCATTGTACGTCTGGTCATCCGTTTTGTTTTCCTGGCTTCCTTTTCATGGCTGGTAATTAACTAAGGCAGAAAATCAAAAGAATGGAAAGAATGAAGAACAGATCAGAATTACATTCAATGATACAGTTTTGCTATGATAAATAGTCCCAGATGATATTTGATTGACAACATTAATCCTGCACATCTGGGAGACCATTCGCTGTAGCATTCTGAATTTAATTTTCACTTAATGCTGACAAGATGGGATAATTCTATAATTCTTCAAATGGAACCATTATTCGCACAGTCTTGCATAATATCCTGATTATGATTTACAATTATTGTATAAGAACAAAAATCCATTAAGCCAGCTTGCAAATCTCACCAAAGTCGAATGAACAAAATATATGCTTTTAACATATTGTTTTCTTTGTCTGGGGTTAGCTGCTGTTTTCAAAAAGAAAAAGAAAAAAGAAAACTGTTTAAAAAGCCCTGTCAACAACTCAAACATATTATGCATAATATACACACATAATTGTAAGTAAGAAGCTAGCAGCTGTGTGGCAAGCTTTAAGTAGAAATTTGTTTTTTGAGAGAATGGTTTTTATATCAAATTTATGGATGTGTTGTCTCTTCTCCCTGGGCAGCATCAAATTACATTGCTCTTCTCTTAAGATTTTATTCTCAAGGCCATTTCTGGAATGGCATCTATAAGGAGAGCTGAGTCAAGTGCCAACAATAAGAAGAAAAAACCTGAACATGATGGATAATTTAGAGGACAAAAAGCACTGTAGAAGGCCTGATTCTGTGTGTGTATCTGTCTCTGTCTCTGTCTCTGTCTCTCTCTAAATGAGTTTGAAATTAAACATACTGACAGATGGAAGGTGGTTGTATTCCAAAATCTAAAGGTCAAGACGGACAGTGGAGATCTACAAATACTGTAGTTGTCTGGCCAGTTAGAATTTTTGCAAATAGCAGTCGTGGGGGGAATAGGGATCCAGATAAGAGCTAAAGTTAGTGAAAGTAGCCTTTAATAGTAGTTGGTGCTGACCTTTAAAGCCCTAAATGGCCTCGGTCCAGTATACCTAAAGGAGCGTCTCCACCCCCATTGTTCTGCCCAGACACTGAGGTCCAGTGCCTAGGGCCTTCTGGTGGTTCCCTCATTGCGAGAAGCCAAGTTGTAGAGGGCCTTCTCGGTAGTGGCGTCTGCCCTGTGGAACACCCTCCCATCAGATGTCAAAGAGAAAAAACAGCTACCAGATTTGTAGAAGACATCTGAAGGCAGCCCTGTTTAGAGAGGCTTTTAATCTTTAATCGATTATTTTATTCTTCTGTTGGAAGCCGCCCAGAGTGGCTGGGGAAACCCAGCCAGATGGGCAGGATATAAATAAATTATTATTATTATTATTATTATTATTATTATCATTATCATTATCATTATTATCATTATTATTATTATTAAAATGAAAGGCACAAATACAGGATGGGTGACACCTGGCTTGAGAGCAGTACATGTGAAAAGGATCTAGGAGTCTTGGTAGACCACAAACTTGACATGAGTCAGCAGTGTGATGCAGCAGCTAAAAAAGCCAATGCAATTCTGGGCTGCATCAATAGGAGTATAGCATCTAGATCTAGGGAAGTAATAGTACCACTGTATTCTGCTCTGGTCAGACCTCACCTGGAGTACTGTGTCCAGTTCTGGGCATCACAGTTCAAGAAGGATACTGACAAACTGGAATGTGTCCAGAGGAGGGCAACCAAAATGGTCAAAGGCCTGGAAACGATGCCTTATGAGGAACGGCTTAGGGAGCTGGGTATGTTTAGCCTGGAGAAGAGAAGGTTAAGGGATGATATGATAGCCATGTTCAAATATATGAAAGGATGTCATATGGAGGAGGGAGAAAGGTTGTTTTCTGCTGCTCCAGAGAAGCGGACACGGAGCAATGGATTCAAACTACAAGAAAGAAGATTCCACCTAAACATTAGGAAGAACTTCCTGACAGTAAGAGCTGTTCGGCAGTGGAATTTGCTACCAAGGAGTGTGGTGGAGTCTCCTTCTTTGGAGGTCTTTAAGCAGAGGCTTGACAGGCATATGTCAAGAATGCTTTGATGGTGTTTCCTGCCTGGCAGGGGGTTGGACTGGATGGCCCTTGTGGTCTCTTCCAACTCTATGATTCTATGATTCTATGATTCTATTATTATTTAACATTTCCAGGAATTTTGCAGTGTATGGCAGAGTACTCAGATGAGGACAGGATTCAGGCGACTTCCCCAGGAGGACTACCTCATTTACCTTATTGAGAGCCATCCAAGCCAGACAGCAGAGCCCAACTAGCATCATCTGACTCACGGAATAAGTCCTCTATTTCCCAACTCATGAAGAATCCAAAGGCTGCAAAGAAAAAAGCCACGGGCTCCTTAACAAGCTCCAGGGAGATGGAGCCTACCACACTTGAGGCCTGGCCAACCTACATAAGGTTTTACTTGGAGACGTAATGGGGGCTGTTCAGCTAAATTTTACCCAGAGTAGACCCACTGAATTTTTAAGTTAGGCCCATTAATTTCTCTGAGTCAATCTTGAATACCACCCAGTGCCTTAGTGCTTTAGCAGGGCCCTTTGGAGCTGTCCAAGGTCCTGCGTACTCTATTTAACTGAGATTTGTGACTGGCATTGCCTGCTTCCCCTGCAAACCTAAAGCACTCACAGGAGTGGACAGTGTACCCCATTTCTGTGATGAAAATCCTCATAAGAGCATAAGAGCCCACTGCATACGGCCAATGGTCTACCTAGCTTAAGATCCTGTTCTCAACAGTGGCCAACCTGTGGGGAAACCTGCAAGCAGGATATGAGTGCAACTTCGTACCATGGTGAAAAGATAGTGTCCTCCACATTACCCTAGAGCAGCACAGAGAGCTCTTCCCTTCAACACCTCACCACCGTTTCCTGTTCCCTAGCATCTCATAGGTAACCTGGTCCCGAGTTATTAAGGGCTTTATATGCTGATAGGCCCGGTAGTAAATTTGCAACCATTGAAGTTCCTCCCAACTTTTTGGAAGGTATGCTTTTTTTGAAAGCTTTTAATCCCAGCCAAACTAACAACTTTCCCTTCCCTCATAGAACCTGAGTGAGTGAGTAACTGACAACTGTATTATTCCCCAAGCAACTGACTGCTCTGAGTCATTGAACTAACTCAGCCAATCATTGTTGATTGGTATAAATGCAGCAGGTATATGTTAATATATGGAATTTCTATGCAGGAAAGGAAATACAAAATGTTACCAGTTGAAACAGAGAGATACTTCACAAAAGAAACTGAAAACATGTTTCGGTAGTTCATTCATTTATAGGACAACTGCCAGAATTTAAAGTGACTTGGTTTTTTAAAGTTGAGAAGTCTAACTCAGACTTTCAGTGTACCATGAATTTGTTGCTCCAGCTCCACCCATTTGACAAGAAAGCTTCACATAATGAGCAGCTCGTAAACAAGAAAAGCATGCTGAGTGTTCAATGATACAAATTAGAGTTGATTGGCTAAAAGGGGTACATTGATTTCTCGCATTTAGAATAAGCTACAGACCTTTTCTCTCCTTTTGCTCAATGAAATTCTTACTTAACAAATGAAATCATTAGGTACAACACAGAGTATCTATTATCTTGAAATGTGATTCAGTTATTGCATCACCTACTTACAGAATATATCTGATGAATGTGGAGGTCTATGGGAAGCTCTACTTCCCCTGAACTAAACTTGTCATGACATTAAAGAAATAAGAAATGTTTGATCCTCACTTATGTCTTCTGTGTGTGTGTGTGTGTGTGTGTGTGTGTGTGTGTGTGTGTGTGTACTCTCACCCCTTAATATTTATTTTGAAAAGAGATATCCTCATTTATTTTATATAATTCAAAGTGGGTCACACCAAATGCATTAAAGAATAAAAATCAAAAGGCAAACTAGTGAAAGAAGAAGGCACAGCAACAGAAATGGAAAAGTAGTGAAGAAGATTTAACCATACTAGAATGGAGTTATTGGCCATGACAGCCATCAGGAATGAGCAGCTTTCATTTTTTAAAAAAAGAGGGGAAGCACCTCAATTGTTTGAAAACTCAAATGTGAGCTCATGGTGACAAAACAACTTGCCAGATGCAATCTAGCAGTGGTGCATGAGTCAGTGCAAAACTTAAGTGGGTCCCTCACCCAACATGTTTGCCACTTCCAAACAAAGGAAGTGATGATGGTCTACAATAGAATAATTTTTTTTATGTATCTGTGAAGTTATACATACGGCAGTGTGGTGTAGTGGTTAAGAGCGGAAGACTCGTAATCTGGGGAACCGGGTTCACTTCTCTGCTCCTCCACATGCAGCTTCTGGGTGACCTTGGGCTAGTCCCACTTCTCTGAAGTCTCTCAGCCCCACTCACCTCACAGAGCGTTTGTTGTGGGGGAGGAAGGGAAAGGAGAATGTTAGCCACTTTGAGACTCCTTAGGGTAGTGATGAAGCGGGATATCAAATCCAAGCTCTTCTTCTTCATCATCATCACCATCTGTGTATGAACTGAGAAACATCTTGAAATGAGCAGAGTTTACAGGAGCAGGTCAGAGCCCTGCAGATTTGGAAGTCCTGTGCGCAAACTCCAGTGGGAAACCTCACCTTGAAGACAAAAGACATTACAGTTGTTTTGCACATGGCAGAACCAACTGCTCTCACAACCTTCCACGCCATTTGAAAAACATGCTGAACTTATTATTATCAAGTCACCTTAAAATATATTAGTACTGCTAGTAAACTGAAATGGTAGATTCTCTGCCAAGACTGAACAACAGAATACCTTCGGAAGGATAGCAATGGACCACACTATTGAAGGAAAAGTTAATTACAAACAGACACAGGTGGTATAAACACTTCAGTGCTTGTAAAGGAGCACTTGCCAGGTATTACATTAGAGCAGGCTGCAGAAGTGCATACATTCATCACTTTCAGAATATGATGGATGTTATAGATAACTGGTTTATCCATCCAGGCCTCATAAGGTCCAGAACTGAACATGATGTGTATGATAGACATGTTCCAAATCATTTGGCAAAATCCATTCCCTTCCAAGAAGCGAGAACTGAGTAGTTTGTCTGCTGGTCGGCTTGCCCCGCCAAATGTTGTGAGTGACCTTTTAAATGCCAACAATAGCAAAGAAGAAGCTTACCGCAACTTTCAGGTACGGAAAAACTGGTACATAAATAGAGTTACAACTAAAAGCATTATCAACCCTCAATAGAACTGTACAAGTTGTAGCTAAGGGAAGGGAACTCATGTGAAAGCTGACCGAGCTCTTTTGGGACAGATGGTTTTGACTGCACAGAGTCATAATTTGTCAATGACAGACGGCTGAATCATCCACTTGGACCAATTCCTTGGCCATTAACAATGTGTGCTGGTTCACTCTGAGAAACAATGAAATCTACCTTAGTTGTTGAGCTTGAGAAACTAGCACAATCTGCTTAAATTATTCCAGAAGGTTCAGCGTGTTTACTTATCGCATGAGCATCATACTAAGAGTGAAGTGTGAATATGTCAGATGTTGTGAGGTAGCAGACAATGTGTTTAAAAGATTTCGGTTAGAAGGTCATCAAAGCAGAAGGATAAACATGTTGCAAACCCATTTCATCAGCAACAAATGCAGAATTAAGGCACAGCTGCAGTGATGCTCAACTGTACAAAAGCATTGTAGCAAGACACAAAATAGGATTCTCTAATAAAACAGGATTCTCTAACCTTTCTGCGTGGAGAATGGAAACAAACAAACAAAAGAAATAAGAAGTAAATCCAGGTGAAAATCTTAGTTGCAAATGCAGACAACAGTACTGCAAATAATAATAATAATAATAATAATAATAATAATAATTGTTGTTGTTGTTGTTGTTACTCAGGACAAAGTTATGCAGCTTCTATCAAATCAGAAAAAGTAAGATACTATTGTTCCATGCCCATAGGAACATAAAAGAGCCCTGCTGGATCTGACCAAAGGCCCATCTAGTCTAGTGTTCTGCTCTCACAGTGGCCTACCTGATGCCTACAAGCAGGAACTGAGTACAACAGCACCCTCTGCCACTTGTGATTCTCCAACATGCAACCAAGGAAGGCCACAAAGAGGCAGTCTGCATCTAATCATGGACATTATCTTGGAGCTGCCTCCACAGAAAACTAATTGCAGTGGCCAACTAGATGGAGAGTGCAAAAATCTCATTTGATAACAGGGAAAATGTCCTCTGAAAGGGAAACAGTTCCATTACAAAGTCTCCAACCTACCCAACTGAGCAACACCTAGATGCTTCACATCTAACACCCAAGATTCCTCAAGTTTCTATTGCCAGCAGTGGAACCACAGCAGGAGCAGGAGAGAACTCATCCTTCTTTTGATCGAGTGAACGTGCCACAGCGGAAACCCTGTACCTATGTTAATTCTGTTACGTCTTAAGACGGGGCCAACCCCCTCAGCCATTTGTTGAGTGATTAGGACAGGAACATTAGGACTGACGCAAGATCGTTTGCTACTCATAAGCAAGCCTTTTTTAGTTCAATGAGGCTATAGCGCCCCACAATGGCCACAGCGAAAGGGGCGGCAGGATTGAGGCCTGGGGATCAGGCCTGAACCTGGCCCAGTGTTAGCAAGTGATATCTGTGAGGTGGCTGTGAGGTGTCTGTGAGACTGGAATGAGACCCAGCTAAGTTTCATCCTGTCCCCACCCTCAGAATTTCCCATTTTTACTGGGCTCCATCGGTGATGGTATCACCAGCAGGCCTCCCACCCACATGCTTGGCAGGAGATGAGAGAGTTAAGTAAAGGGGTTTCTTCACACAAACCAAAGTATATGACACCATATAGGTAAGTGTGTATAGGATGAGAGCTTAGATCAGGCATCCCCAAACTGCTTAGATCCATTTCCATCACAAAGTCTCCAACCTACCCAACTGAGCAACACCTAGATCAGGCATCCCCAAACTGTGGCCCTCCAGATGTTTTGGCCTACAACTCCCATGATCCCTAGCTAACAGGACCAGTGGTTGGGGGAGATGGGAATTGTAGTCCAAAACATCTGGAGGGCCGAAGTCTGGGGATGTCTGGCTTAGATGTAAATAAATAAAGGAAATAGTGTCAAAGGACCCAAAAGGTTCTGAAGTCCAAAGCTGCAAATCAAAAATTCAATTTCTATTTGAACTTGCTTGCAGACATTTATAGTCCACAAATGATACCAATTAAAGAGTTACTACTGAGACAGAGTTGTTTACTAAATGAAGAAGCAGCAAGGTTCCAGAATAGAACTCCTGTTATCTGCTTGAAGGCTACGTTGTCTGTGCAGCAACAAAAACAAAGCAAAAGAAAAGAAAAGATAATGTCTACAAAATAACAATTAAAGAGAGTAAAGATGCATAATTAAACACGAGGTGAAATTTGATTTCCTGTTGAAATGCAAATTAATATTTATTAACACAAATTTAGATCCAGAAAGGTCTGTTTAATCAAGGTGAGAGGCAATTTTCATCAGTTGCTCTTTCAAATGGTAAATATGTATGAGAAGATTAAGTTTCTCAGTCACAGGGAAATTGTAAGAAGTGCAATAAAAATGATCGCCCAGCAACCTGCAGATAAAGCACCTTTGCTTTACTAACCCTTTGTCAAGAAGGATGCTATTGGACCTGAGATATATTTTACATCGAAGCAGGGAAATAAGAAGCCCAAGCGATGAGTGCTTGTAGTCTGCTTCCCTGCTTCTCTGCAGCAGGTGAACCAGTTCTGGGAAGGAACAGAACAGGAAGCCATTATTTCATGCTGATTTAATAGTCCAAGTTACAGCAGAGTAATTTATGCACAGTTGTACTTCTGACTTTGCATTAGGAACACAAATGGCACTTCAGCTCAGTCCAGAAATAAATGGTGCTTCATAATGCTTGGAATTCTTCCTTGCAGTGGAAGTAATGAAAATGATTTCAGGCCAGTGTCTAATTTGACCTCCTATTAGGATCCGTGTCTCATACAATTATTGTCATAACAATGCTAATAGGGCAATAAAATTATGACTTGGTAACTTAATGGCAGGTGGACAGAACACAGCACTTTTACCGCAGTTCTCGGTTTCCCGGAAGACGTCAAAGCAGACTTTTTCAGAATCTGTACAATGCCAATATGGATGAAAGGAAGGAAGAGGAAGAAAAAGAAGGGAAGGGAAGGAGCCAGTGTTTTTCTTTTCTTTAAAAAACCCCAAATGTTTAGGGGTACTCTCATTTCGACTCAAGAAAATCACCATTTTATAGTTCAAATCAGGGAAAATAAATACAGTAAACGGACAAAAGTACAAAGAACATGCATTACCTCATAAAACACCGCACATCCACATTCTACACTGCTTCACACATTAACAACGAAACTGACCAATCACCGTGCTAGATTCCAACTCCTACTTCACACATTAAACGCTCACTTCCATCTGAGACTCAGGAAACACCGTGACAGGAAATGAGGGTGCCATTGGGGGGTAACAAAGGAACTGGCGATTCACTGTGCTATAGAATAAACTAAAAATAACTAATTTTTTAGTTTCTTCTCCCGTTAGATTCACAAAATGTTTATGGGTCTGTGTACCCCTGCGTACCCCCAGAAAAAAACACCGGAAAGATCAGTTGTACAAACTGCCTTCTGCTCACAGAGTTGAATACAACTCCTGGAAGGCCATGACTTGTTAAGTATCTCCTGCCTATAAAGCTTATTTTCTGCTTTTAAAGATGGACCTTTTCTGCTTTTAAAAAGAGATTGGCTTGCCAGCATTCCATCTAGTTTGGCCCTAGAGGAGATACTTTGCATATGCAGGGTTTTGTATGTACAGGACTGTGAAAAATGTCTGCCTGGCATCCTCATATCCTCCTTATAGTCGTATCTCTCTCTCATTAGGTAGAAAATACTCTTCTGACAGGGCAGTATATACCAGGTGGCTTGGGGCCCTTCTCTTCCACAGGCCAAGTGTTTAGGAATGCACCTTTGGGGCTAGGTAGAATGGGTGGTTTATGCTGTTCAAGTTTCTTCCTCCCAAGTCGAAAGACCTTGACAACAACTCCAAACACTTACTCTGTTAAGTGGTAGCTGTGGAAGCAGTACAGATTCGGCTGCTCGTTCAGAGGAACAGCATGGCGGGTATTCAAATATCTCATTTTAAACAAAAGGCACAGCAGTTGGGAAATGACGGCAATGCCTTTAAGTTAACTAAAACAGAGAGAGGAAAGGGGGAAATGGGTCTGGGAACAGGTGGCAGAGAAAAAGAAAATGGTTCTTTTATTGCTCCCTCTAATTTGCTCGCTGCCTTCCCTGGGAATTCAGTCAATTATTTCCTTTTATCCCCCTTTAATTTTAGTTTAAGAATTAGGATGGCTTGCAAACTGTTTCCCACCCAGCTGCCCCCAATACTTACTTGCCTCTTGCAATACTAATATTTAGACAGGAGTCCAAACATTCAAATTCACTTTGATGAGCTGGCAGCTAAAAGGACACTGGCTGATGGGTCACCCAGCCATCCTCAAAGACTGCGAAAACAATGACAGCTGTCGGCAGAACAGAGAACAGATTGACTAATGCTGCCTTTAGATGGGAAACCTGCAGATTATCAAGGTTGCAGAACTGTTTAGTCCAAAGGGGCCAGATCAGAAAGCAACAGCAGCACAACAGCTTTTGGGAGGATCAGCTAAGACATGGGTAGGCAAACTAAGGCCCAGGGCCCAGGGCCCAGATCCGGCCCAATCGCCTTCTAAATTCAGCTCACGGACAGTCCAGGAATCAGTGTGTTTTTACATGAGTAGAATGTGTCCTTTTATTTAAAGTGCATCTCTGGGTTATTTGTGGGGCCTGCCTGGTGTTTGTACATGAGTGGAATGTGTGCTTTTATTTAAAATGCATCTCTGGGTTATTTGTGGGGCATAGGAATTTGTTCATTTCCCCCCCCCCCCAAAAAAAATATAGCCCGCCTGCCCCCCAAGGTCTGAGGGACAGTGGACCGGCCCCCTGCTGAAAAAGTTTGCTGACCCCTGAGCTAAGACATCACAAAGTAGTGAACAAGCTTTTCAGTGCTTCAGAATTCTTCTTCTTCTTCTTCACGCTTTATGTTTAGCACAGCTACAAGTGGAAGGAGGGAGACGAAAAGCCATTTCAGAGCATGATGGGAACACCCCCAAAACTGACATTTGTAATTTTATGTAACTTCATCATCTGAGGCCCCTACATATGAGGTCCAGAGGGTGGCAACATGAGAACAGGCCTTTTCTGCAGTGGCTCCCTATTTGTGGGATTGTCTCCCCAGCGAGGTTCATCTGGCACCTTCATTATATATCTTTGGGTGCCAGGTGAAAATGTTCCTCTTTAACCAGGTCTTTGGCTGATTAATATACTACAGCCTTTTAAATGTGGGAGATGGCTGTGGTTTTGTTGCTTTTGTTTCAACTACAGTATTTTTTTTATTGTGAACCACCCTGAGATATTTTGATGAATATGAACCTACTTAAAAATAATAATAATAATAATAATAATAATAATAATAATAATACAGTCGTACTTTGGTTTTCGAACAGCTTAGTTCTTGAATGTTTTGGCTCCCGAATGCCGCAAACCCGGAAGTGACTGTTTCGGTTTGCGAACTATTTTTGGAAGCCGAACATCCTGCAGCCAATCAGAAGCCGCGCTTTGGTTTTTGAACGTTTTGGAAGTTGAACGGACATCCAGAACAGATTCCGTTCGACTTCCAAGGTATGACTGTAATAATAATAATAATAATGTAATTATGTTGGCTCCTGCATGGTGCAAAATAGTAGTAGAGAGGGCCTGAAAGACCATCCACCCTGCTACAGATTACTGCCCCCCAATACCATCTGACTGACAGGTCTCCAAGTGACTTTCATTGTGTGTGTGTGTGTGTGTGTGTGTGTGTGTGTGTGTGTGTGTGTGTGTGTACACCTTAAAGGAAGGGGGGAAATGGGGATCATATAAGACATTAATATATTATCTAACATAACCCTTTTGGGGGCAAAGCATGTAGACAACACACCCACCATATAACTAATAACAAAAAACATTAACCATACTCAAATAAAAAACAAGACAACTTCATTGCTCCCAAAAGTTTCCTGTGACGGGTTTTTCAGCAGTTTGGACTGCAGGTTCCTGAACCCAAGAGACGATTTTGTCAACAGAAGAAGCCATGTTGGAACTTGACTTTTGCTGTGTGACTGCAAGGAAGACTAGCCGTTGAGCCGTCGTAAAGTTGTGTGTTCAGCTGGTGACTTGATGGTTGCGTGTCGAGGTCACAAGACATCCCCCCAATAACTCACACAACACACAGCAATTTAAGTTTAAGGTTTTTGGCATTATTTTGGCCACAACCAAATGTGAGAGGTTGCTTAGGCATTGGTTAATCCATCTGTCCCCCGCCCTGGGACAGATCCGCACTGACTTCCGCTAGCCATCTAGGGAAGTCAGTAGGTAAACACCCCGAGGGAGAGGATGGAGCTGTGAATCAGGCACTCTCCCCTCCCTGAAATGCTCCCTGAGGCTCTTGCTCTTGTAAGGCCCTAGCCCCTTGCGGGGGTACAGACGAGAGCCCGTCGAGCCCCAGGATTCCTTTAATGGAATACCTCTATAAGCAGCAGCAATTTTTGAGGGGTAGGCCCAGCCTTTCCATACCCCTCCACCAACAAATTTTTAAACCAATGCCTAACCGCCAACCTTACAAGTTGTGACGATTTGATACGCAGTAGGCAAAAACCAAATGGCCACAGCCAATCAGCCAAATGGACAAAATTCCTACCGGGCCCCTGCCCCAAAGCTGACGACCCCAAGACAGGCATAGCAATGTCAATAGCAAAAGACCCTTAAAAAAGAGGCGGGTGGCCGGGAGATCTATTGCACTTGGCAAAAGTGAAACTGTAAGCTGCACACAGGGTTTTTTTTTTTTGCTAAGGCTGTCAACCAAAACTTGCAACATACTCTATACCCCAGCAACAAGAATGCCCCAATCACCAGACCCTCTAGACCAGGCATCCCCAAACTGTGGCCTTCCAGATGTTTTGGCCTACAACCCCCATGATCCCTAGCTAACAGGACCAGTGGTCGTGGAAGATGGGAATTGTAGTCCAAAACATCTGGAGGGCCAAAATTTGGGGATGCCTGCTCCAGACTAATCTGCCCAACAACCCAGGGGATGTCTTGTTAACCCTTCCGCAACTCGTGCTCTCCATGATTGGAGAACCCGTTTTGTCAATAAAAGCATATTGTTGAATGGGGCTTCAGCTGTTTCTCCTGCGGGCTTCAAGGTGAAAGGGTATCAGAGTGTCTGTTTCACTACCATACATTCCAGTGAAATGCAGACACTGAATCCAGAATTTGTACAACTTGTGAAGATGAGTAAGTGTTCTCCAGGGTAATGACTGCCATCGCGGCATGTGTCCAATTATTATTCCTAATGCTAAACAAATGCTGTTACTTCAAATTCATCTCTTAGATCTCATTTGAACACCACAGATGAACCTCTCTTTATGTTCCAGAGTGAGCTCAGAACAAAAGGTTGTTCTTATTCATGAAGCTGGAAAATAGCTATAAGCATGCAAATCCAGTCACAGGATGTCAGAGTATATCACTGCTTGGCTTTTGCCGCTGAATGGTTTTGGCATTGTAAATGTTGTTTGAGAGCATAAAAATTGACAAAACTGAACCAGAATGTCATCTGGCCATGCGACATGGACTAAAAGCATTTGACTGGAAATCTATATCACTAGCAAAAGAGAAAGAGACAGAGAGTGTGCAGCGTTTTTCATAAGCAGAGTTAATCTTTGACTGAAGATTGCTCAGCAAGCATATGAGAAACTAACAAACCTGGCCATGCACAGCCAATGTTGGCTGAGCCATTCAGAGCCATTGGAAATTTGTTATGAAGTCTTGCAGCAACAGACAGAACTTAAATCAATACCTGATCTCTGGCAAGCTCCTCACTATTTCTGACACACTTGGTATGAGACACAGTATAAGTGAAAGGCGGATCAATATCTTGCTAAAATTTGTGCCCATCTGATTTAATCTCTACAAAAATGAGAGTAAAAAGAAGAAAAAGGCATACATTATATGCAAACCTGGGAGGATAGGGGCATCAATCTATTGCAGGCCATACCATCTACCATCTACAATCATACTATACCATAAAATGAGTGAAAATACCCTTACCAAACTGAAGCAACTTCATTGGGCTATCTAACATGCTCTAAAATGCTTCCTCATTTTTTGGAGGTGGGGAGGAATGAGTCACTGATTCATGATTCATATATTCCTAGATATAAAAACAGAACAACAACAACAACAACAACAGCAACAACTTAATATTTCTACCCTGCCCATCTGGCTGGGTTTCCCCAACCACTTTGGGCCGCTTTCAACAGAACATTAATAATAATAATAATAATAATAATAATAATAACAGTTTAAAAACAATAAAATATCAAACATTAAAATCTTCCCTTCTAAAAGTCAGATAGTTGCTTATTTCCTTGACATCTGATGGGAGGGTGTTCCACAGGGCAGGTGCCACCACTGAGAAGGCCCTCTGCCTGGTTCCCTGTAACCTCACTTCTCACAGTGAGGGAACCGCCAGAAGGCCCTTTGGAGCTGGACCTCAGTGTCCGTGCTGTACGATGGAGGTGGAGACACTCCTTCAGGTATACAGGACCAAGGCCATTTAGGGCTTTAAAGGTCAGCATCAACACTTTGAATTGTGCTCAGAAATGTATTGGGAGCCAATGTAGGTCTTTCAAGACCGGTGTTACATGGTCTCGGCGGCTGCTCCCAGTCACCAGTCTAGTTGCCCCATTCTAGATTAGTTGTAGTTTCCAGGTCACCTTCAAAGGTAGCCCCACATAGAGCACATTGCAGTAGTCAAAGCGGCAGATAACTAGAGCATGCACCACTCTGGCAAGACAGTCCGCGGGCAGGTAGGGTCTCAGCCTGCGTACCAGATGGAGCTGATAAACAGCTGCCCTGGACACAGAATTGACCTGCGCCTCCATGGACAGCTGAGTCCAAAATGGCTCCCAGGCTGCGCACCTGGTCCTTCAGGGGCACAGTTGCATTCTACTCATGTACAAACACCAGGCAGGCCCCACAAATAACCCAGAGATGCATTTTAAATAAAAGGACACATTCTACTCATGTAAAAACATGCTGATTCCTGGGCCATCCAAGGGCTGTCTTTAGAAGGTGATTGGGCTGATCCGGCTCCTAGGCCATAGTTTGCCTACCCACAGACTAGGGGGAAGTCAATTTCTTATGTTTTGTTTTGATTTGATTTGATATTGTTATTGTTTTATTTTTGTTATATTAATGAAATGTTTTATATATATATTTAAAAAACCAAAGGTCTACTTCCCCAATGATATGCCACAAGCAGGAACGAAGGGCAATAGCCCTCTCCCACTTTGTTTTCCCAGCAACTGGCATTCGGACATATTTTAAAAAGACCTGCCTGTTTTAAGTGTTGAGTACAGTAGGAGTCATTTCCTCGGTTCAAATATTTCCCTTTCAAACTCCAAATCCTCATAAAACCACATCCGGATTCTGTACATACCACTGCATGTCATCAAACGCCATTCCTTGCCTTCCAGCCTCCCCATTAAGAGCGGCAGGGAGTTTGTCTTGGCATCTGATCTGACTTCCATGAATACCAAAAGGGCTGAGGCTTTTAAATTCTCAAAGAGTTCAGTCAGGCTTTACTAAGCACAATGCAGCTTCCGAAATGAAAAGCTTATACAGGTAGCTGTTCATCGGGTATAAATCCGCAGAGCATGGAGTGGTGCTTGTTTAGTTGGCAGGCAGCCTCTGAATGTTTTTGTTTTCGGTTTTAGAATTGGAATAATTGGAATAATACACTTGCAAGGCAATGGCAAAATAATACTTTGGAACAGTACCATCCTCAGGTGCAGAGGAAGAGCCGTAATTCTCAGGGTTAGAGCACCTGATGTGCATGCAGAAGATCCCGGCTTCGATCCTTGGCAACTGCAGATAGGACTGAAAAATCTGCCTGCCTGGAAATCTCAAGAACCACTGCCAAACATGATACACAGCTCTGAGCCCTAAACATTTTGTGAATCTAAGTTTGGCCTCATTGAGGGGCAGTATTTCAATATGAAGGGACCCAGGTGGCGCTGTGGGTTAAACCACAGAGTCTAGGGCTTGCTGATCCGAAGGTCGGCGGTTCGAATCCCTGCGACGGGGTGAGCTCCCGTTGCTCGGTCCCAGCTCCTGCCCACCTAGCAGTTCGAAAGCACATCAAAGTGCAAGTAGATAAATAGGGACCGCTCTAGCGGGAAGGTCAATAGTGTTTCCGTGCGCTGCTCTGGTTCGCCAGAAGCAGCTTTGTCATGCTGGCCACGTGACCCAGAAGCTGTCTGCAGACAAACGCTGGCTCCCTCGGCCTATAGAGCAAGATGAGCGCCGCAACCCCAGAGTCGGACACGATTGGACCTGATGGTCAGGGGCCCCTTTACCTTTACCTTATTTCAATATGAGTCGGAAAATGAGAGTACTGCCTAGTGCTATATCCAGGCATAAAGGTAAAGGGAACTCTGACCATTAGGTCAAGTCGTGACCGACTCTGGGGTTGCGCGCTCATCTCGCATTATTGGCCGAGGGAGCCGGCGTACAGCTTCCAGGTCATGTGGCCAGCATGACAAAGCCACTTCTGGCGAACCAGAGCAGCGCACGGAAACGCCATTTACCTTCCCGCCGGAGTGGTACCTATTTATCTATTTGCACTTTGACATGCTTTCGAACTGCTAGGTTGGCAGGAGCTGGGACCGAGCAACGGGATGGGAGCTCACCCCATCGCAGGGATTCAAACCGCCGACCTTCTGATCGGCAAGCCCTAGGCTCAGTGGTTTAACCCACAGCACCACCCACTAGAGGGTTAATTATAGCAATTATTTCTACATGTGATTCGGTATCTATTTGCTAACTTTGTGCAAAACTGTGCCCACTTTTTGGGAGATGCATTAAACGGCCATCCTATCAGCTCCCATCCCATTTGGGCAACAGATGAACTGGCTGTTATGGCTGCAATTCCAAATCGACTTACTAGGGAGTAAGTCCACGGTGTAACACATGGGACCTACTTCAGAAAAAGGGATTGCACTGAATGCCCCATTCTGCTCTGCTTTGCTACCCGTGGTTTCTGAAGCAAAGAGAAGCGTGGATACCCTCAAACAATGTTTTTTTCTGGGGGGATGCAGGGGTACGCATACCCCTAAACATTTTGTAAATCTTTGTACTTTTGTCCACTTACTGTATTTATTTTTCCTGATTTGAACTATAAAATGGTGATTTTCTCGAGTCAAAATGAGAGTACCTCTAAATATTTTTTAAGAAGAAAAAGCACTGCCTGTCTCTGTAAGAATATGATGCTGAGTCTTCTTGGGCTATTCTGTTCAAGAAGAACAAGCTCACACTATGGTTATTTTTACTTCACAGTCTGCACAGGTCTTTATATCACAACAGAAGCTATATTTTTGTGTGTGCTTTTGCCAGGGTGGAATGTGTCTTGGGGGTTGCATTCAAATAATTTTACCCATTGAAATCAATTGCTGTGGCTATCCTAGGCCCATCAATTCCAATGAGTTGACTCTGAGGGCAAACCTCTGTTTGCCCTGCCACTTTCCCCCGGGAAAACCCGCGGTTTACTGCTGAATCAGCAACCAAGTTTGCCGCAGGTTGCCATTTGTTCCAATTGAGCGGTAAAGAGTGAGTTTTCCAGGGGAAAATGCTTTCTAGGCATGGGACAAGTGGAATCGTGCCCTGACTAAAAATTAGTTGACTACAACCCACTGGAATGTAATAATCCTTGTTTGGGTGAAAGATGAAGAGGTTTGTGTGTAGAAGGCAGAAATGATTTCCCTTAATATCGAAAGGTAAGAGCCACATACATTGCTCCACTCACATTCCTCTCCTGCCATGCCCACCACTGGGATGTCTGCCCTTAGAAGGCTCTCCACAAGGAAATGTGGCCCTCGGGTGGAAATGTTTTCCCATCCCTGCCACAGCGTATTTCCCCACTGCCACTTCCCAGTGTTGGCTGCAGCTGGTGGGGGAATGTTCGGAGTTCTGATATCAGGATGTGATGGAGTATGTTGAATAAATATAAAGGTAAGGGGACCCCTGACCATTAGGTCCAGTCGTGACCGACTCTGGGGTTGCGCGCTCATCTCGCATTATTGGCCGAGGGAGCCGGCGTATCGCTTCCAGGTCATGTGGCCAGCATGACAAAGCCGCTTCTGGCGAACCAGAGCAGCACACGGAAATGCCGTTTACCTTCCCGCTGTAGCGGTTCCTATTTATCTACTTGCACTTTGACGTGCTTTCGAACTGCTAGGTTGGCAGGAGCTGGGACCAAGCAACGGGAGCTCACCCCGTCACAGGGATTCGAACCGCCGACCTTCTGATCAGCAAGCCTTAAGCTCAGTGGTTTAACCCACAGCACCACCTGGGTCCTGAATAAATATAAATGGCTCATAACTCAGTGACAGAGGACCAGAGGACCAAGGTTCCAGGTTTGATCTCTGACATCTCCAGTTAAACATGATAGGGAGCCTGGAAGCATGAGACCATGGAGAGCCTTCTTACAATAGGTTCTTGTCAGGGCCATCTTTACCCAGGGGTGCAAGGGGTGTGGGGCACCCGGACGCCGAATTCTGGGTGGCACCAGGTGCCTGCCGCTGAAGCCACCTAAGCTCTTAACTATCTACCTGTTATGAAATAATAAATAATTTTGATCAAGCTAGAAAAACAAAATGCATATATTCCTAGGTATTACTGAAATGTATACCTACTGTTTCACTAAAGGACTTTCAACTTTGTGTGCTCCTCTACCAAAGATGTGCCGCACCAGCAGTGGCGCTTGTCATTCACAATGGTGCTGTGCACGCAAAATTAACTCTTACATCAAAATATTATGTTACGTGTTGTGTTGAGCTGCTATGCGGCAGTGAGGTCGGCGGCACCTTTGACACGACTGATGTTTTTCCTAAGAAGGTGCCTAAACAATACTTATATGTTTAAGTGTGGTGGTCTTGTATACTTAAGTATAAGTGTACAGTGGTACCTCGGTTTATGAACACAATTGGTTCCGGAAGTCTGTTCATAAACTGAAGCGAACTTTCCCATTGAAAGTAATGGAAAGTGGATTAATCCGTTCCAGACGGGTCCGCGGAGTACTCAACCTGAAGCGTACTTAACCCGAAGCATGGGTGTAATTGGTTCCGGAAGTCTGTTCATAAACTGAAGCGTTCATAAACTGAAGCGAACTTTCCCATTGAAAGTAATGGAAAGTGAATTAATCCATTCCAGATGGGTCCGCGGCGTTCATAAACCAAACATTCGTAAACCGAGGTTCCCGTAAACCGAGGTTTCACTGTATTGTAAATAAATGAGCAAATAAAAAAGTTTATTTCTTTTTCCTCCCTTCTTTTGTAAACAAGAGATAAGGCGTAAGTGTGGTGTCTGACATAAGCATAATAAAAGTTAATTTGGGGGCTAAACTAAATTTGGGGGCGCTGGGCAGATCTTTGCACCCCTGCGGTGCATATGCTAAAGATGACCCTGGTTCTTGTATACTACTGGTATGTATAGTATAGAAGCCCCAAAAGATGGACCATCTTTACTCCTTCTCATTAATGCCTGTTAGACAGCATTTACCTGGTTCTTTGTGGAGGATTGTGGATTGGACTGTATATGTTACATAATGGCTGTTGTTGAAAGAAATGAGAGGAGTATTTCTGCAATCTGCTCTCTTTGTGTAAATGGATCAGAGAAGATGAGAATGGTCCCTTTCTATCAGCATTGCAAGCACATTTGAAACTGGAATGGCGACACATTTAAAATCTAGTGTCATAACAATAGCGTTTGAGTGCTGATTAAGGAGGCCTTGCAAAACCAGCCTGCATATTTATGTGATAATGGGTTCATGAATTTGGGTAAGTACAATTGACTGTAAAAAACATCGCTATTGGTACATCCCTGCCGCTGATTGTGTGTGTGTGTGTGTGTGTGTGTGTGTGTGTGTGTGTGTTTTATGGCAACAGCAGGGAAAAGCTTTTTTATTTTATTTTACAAAGATGATAGCTGCCAAGTCCTTTTAAAAATACAGTTTCCAGGTCGAGCATTGACTATATCACAGGTCAGGATCAGGGACTGATTCAAGCATTTAGATCCATTATTAGAGATTTATCCTGCATTATTATGCAGCACTGTCTGTTTCAAGGAGTTCTATCTGATTGTTCGGCTATTATATGCACCTTATTTTCTTAACAATGAATAACTAAAATCAGTATCCAATGTGAAGGAACTATGTGAGAATTGATCTTTAAGAAATCCAGAGGTTTCAGCTGAAGAACAGTGGCTACTTTTAAAAGGCATGCAGATTGCTTTGGATGTAGAAATAATAATGACCTCCTAAGAGAGGAAACCCCCTCTATATGGGTAAAGCAATAGTTATAAAAGGTACATTTTGGACAAGTGCTACTAAGCTGAATGTGTCTTCAGATCTTTACTAATGGGGCTCTTGAGTGCCATTTTACATCTGGAACATGCCAGCTCAAAGATATCCTTCTCTACTGCCTGGAAGGCTTATGAGATATAGTACAGTAAAGGAATTGACCATATTTGCCCTAAGATGGAGATAGTAAATTGTGCTTTTACTGCAAATGAATGGATAGATTTCAAATTCAGAAGGGGGAGAACTTGTGTTTCTTTCCAAATACACATGCTAGTAATTGATAAATTTAGGTTGCAGAGCCCAAGGCTTCTAAGCTAACATGATCTCTCCAGAATAGTGCACCCTTTTCAGATGCGATTTAAGAAAAAAATATGGAGGTACACATGAATATCCCCCACTCAGTCTCTGTTCCAGTTGCCCTCCATGAGTTGGAGGATGAGCATATGAATCAGGGAGCCTCCAGTACTGGGGACAGTCCCCACACATTTTAGAAACCTGAGTTTCCAGGGTTCTAAGATGCACAGGATTCTTCCACCAGCACAAGACTCATACTTCACTTTCCAGATCATGGAGGACAATCGGCGATAGTACAGCTAGCATGCTTATACTTGGACTGATGCTCCTCTCATGTTTACTTAAATCACATTTAGAATGCCTGAAAAGAGTGTGTGTGGGTGTGTCATGCAATGTGAAATGGATGGAAGTTCACAACGACAGGTTTTGAGAATGATTTTCATAGGCAATGTTCTACATTTCCCTGCTATGTAAGCATTGCCTAGGTCGGATGAAATTCATACTCAAGACTTTTACTTCTTCTTCTGTATTTGTGGAGCCACAACTAAAATAATAAGTAAAAAAAAGAGAAACCCCTGATTTGCGTATTTATCTGGTTACATTTGGAAGCGAGAAAAAGAGAAAAACCTGATTTGCGTATTTATCTGGTTACATTTGAAAGCATGTTCAAGTAGGTGCCCCAAACATCAAAAGTTCATTTAATGGGTACCTTAAGGAGAACTTTTGGTTTGTTAGTACCCACACTCCAAGGGATTACCACCCCAACCTGGAGATAAGGATGAAGCCAACCATTTGTCCTTTTAGATCCCACCTTAAGATTTGTTTATTTTTAAAAAAATTCACCAGGCTTTATCAAGGTAGCATTGCTGGAGGCTGTTCATGTTGTTTTAATAGATGGATTTAATAAGTGCATTTTTCTATTAAAAATGTTTAGGGGTACTTTAATTTTGACTCAAGAAAATCACCATTTTATAGTTCGAATTGGGAAAAATAAATACAATAAATGGACAAAAATACAAAGATTCACAAAATGTTTAGGGGTATGCGGACCCCTGCATCCCCCCAGAAAAAACCCCACTGGATTTAATTATTATTCTTATTGTTTCCGCGCTTTGCTTTTATTTCTTTTTTGTCCACTGCGACAATATTTTCAAATGCTGGACGGTTTAGAAATTTTAAAAATGAAATGCAATGAACAAAGCATTTGTGAGAGAGAAAGCGAACTGTGCTACTGAATCACCGCTCTGCCAGATCTGTTTTTCCCATCCAATTCACCAAAATAATCAGCACGCACACGTTTCAATAGTACCTTGGCTAAAGGCCCAAAGCAATAACATGAAGTGAGATAAAAACACACTAGCTGTCCTGAACGGAACCATTTGATTTATTAGAAACTCACCCAGAATGTAGAAATACACTCAATTCTACAAACAAACAAAAATGATGGATCTAGCACATGATGTTATCCTAACTGGCAAAATATCAAAGTGGTCATATCTTACATGTCACAAAATGAAGGGCAATAGTTGAGGCAGGAATCAAAGATCTTCCTCTTAGCTCTTTTCTCTCTTTTGAGCATTTTCAAAGTCCATGACACCTTCAGTAAAGGCTGTTCTGCAATTGGAGCGCTCACAGGCCAGTGTCTCTCAACCGTCAGTGTTTATGCTACATTTTTTAGATTAGCCTTAAGAAAGTTTTTTAAACTCCTTTGTTGACCACCAGCATTACGCTTTCCATTTTTAAGTTCGGAATAGGGTAGTCGCTTTGGATGATGATAATCAGGCATCTGAACAACACGACTCTGGTGATCTTTGCTTCTTCCAGTACACTGACATTAGTTTGCCTGTCTTCCCAAGTGATATGTAAAAGTTTTTGGAAACACCGTTGATGGAATCTTTCGAGGAGTTGGAGATGGCATTTATAAGTGGTCCATGTTTCACAAGCATACAGTAAGGTTGGTAGTACAATAGTTTTGTAAACAAGCATTTTTGTTTCTCTGCAAATGTCCTCAAACATTCTGCACTTCAATCAGGAGAAAGCTATGCTCACAAGGCTCAGGTGATGCTGGATTTTGGCATCTATTTCGACCCTTGTGGAAAGATAACTGCCCACGTAGGAAAAGTGATCAACACTTTCCAACATTACACCATTGAGTTGGATTGGGGTGCTGCAAAGTGATTGTTTTGTGCTTGTCGGTGCAGCACTTTAGTTTTTGGAATGTTGAGCGATAGGCCAAATTTTTTGTAAGCTTCTGCAAAGATATTTAAGATGGTTTGGAGGTCATCCTCTGAGTGTGCACACACAACAACTTTTGAAACATTTTACAAGACTTTTACAACACCTTTACAACTTTTACAACTACAGCTCCCAGGAATCTTTGGGAGGGGAAAAAAGTGCTTTAAATGTGCTCTAAATGTATGATGTGTACACAGCTCAAGTTACACCAGAAGGGGAACATCCCCATTGTCCCTTGTGAGTGTTGACATGTAAAGAGCCTGAATGTCTGAACGGGCTTCATTTGTGTTTTTAAAGGACTCTGCCAATGAAATAGAGTGGTACCTCGGTTTAAGAACAGTCCTATTTAAGAACGATTTGGTTTACGAACTCCGCAAATTGAAAATAGTGTCGCAGTTTGTGAACTTTACCTCGGTCTAAGAATGGAAGCTGAGGCTCCATTACTTTGAAGCTGAGGCTCCAATACTTTGGCCACCTCATGAGAAGAGAAGAATCCTTGGAAAAGACCCTGATGTTGGGAAAGATTGAGGGCACAAGGAGAAGGGGACGACAGAGGACGAGATGGTTGGACAGTGTTCTCGAAGCTACGAACATGAGTTTGACCAAACTGCGGGAGGCAGTGCAAGACAGGAGTGCCTGGCGTGCTATGGTCCATGGGGTCACGAAGAGTCGGACATGACTAAATGACTAAACAACAACAACAACAACAACAACAAAGAATGGAATCTGAACGGTGGAAGGGCACCAGCAGCGGGAGGCCTCATTAGGGAAAGCATGCCTCGGTTTAAGAACAGTTTCGGTTCTTCAGGATATTGGGGAAGGGTGAAAGAATGTTCAGCCAACATTTACATTGAAAGGAAGGGAGTAGGATGTTTCTGTGCCAGGGCAAATAAAGGTCAAATTTCATCCTTACAGAACATTTTTACAATTTGCCTCCCATCTCTCCAGGACAATTCCCTTTCCTTTCATTTATTGAGGCTCTTGTAGGCAGTAGAGCTCCTTTGTAGTGAAAGTACCTTATAACAGAGTGGATCTGAAATCTAGGACTAAGATTAAGGTTGGATATTAATAAAGCCAATAATAAATTAATAAACCCAAACCCATTTCTTTTGGGGGGGTTCAACATATGATGGAACAGTAAACATGATCTGTATGTCAATTATAAAGCAGATAATTCAAAATCAGGACTCTAGAAAGATGTTCATTATCCCATGAAGATCGTTTCTATTCTAATTATCTGGGACTCAGAGTATATATGTCCTGCTTTGCAACACAGTATGGAGCACAGGCATTAGATTGGTAAGTCAATAAATGAAATATTTCACAATGAATATGGTGCAATTACATTGTAAATGTCTATTTACTCTCTTTTATTCCAACACATACCTAGTGGGAATGGTGTTTATAGTCCTTTTATAAAACAAAAGCAGATGCAACTGAGATCACTTAAAATTATCCTTGAAAAGAACAGATGGTGTCAAAGCAAATGTGAAGTATCTTGCAATTTGTGTGCTATAAATTGAAAATTGATTTTAGGACTTCCCTGCACAGGCAGACTTGCAATTTAAAACTAAGCAAATAAAGAAGCGCTTCTCCTTATTGTCGCAACAGGACCTCAAATTATGACATTTCTGGTGAAAGTCATTTGAACCCTTTTGACCAAATATCATGAGTCCCAGGTTCCTGTACATTGTAGTTCTCAGTAGCTTAATAGATAGCTTCCCACTTTATAAATTGCTTTGGTCCAAGAAGAAAGTTTTTTTTCAAGACCCTTTCCTGTTTCTATGCAATGAGAACATCAAGGGCTACAGATGTGCTAATCTTTATTAATGCTGTAATCCATTTAAATACTTTAGGGCCAATTCCATATTGATCTAAATGGTACCCTGTTTGGGGGGAAAAAGTAGAGCTGCGCTAAAATGCTCCTGTAGCATGAAACATTGACCTTCTGCTTTCAGAAATGCCTTGCCAAATACTCATTATATTTTTCACTTGCTTGTAGTCCAATTCATCTTCTGAATGTAATTTCTTCTTGTCACACTGGGACTTCAACAATAAAGTGTTACTTGAATCTTTCCAAAGTTTCCAAAATATGGTTTGCAGCTCAGCCAGGACTTACCTGTCTACAGGACAATATTCTTGCCCAAGCAAACTTGTATTTTTGTACAGCTTAGGCAAAACCTGAGATTTAATTGTCTCATTCTTGCATAGTGGCGAGCTGAAAGTGCCAAATCTTCAGGGCCAGCGCCTAGGTCTCCATCTCTTCTCCATTAGCTCATTCTTCATTTGTTGCCCACACTGGCAGTGGGAATGTTGGTCCACAAGTGAGAAGACTGTGTCTTTCTTTGGGACCTCCTGTAGTCACTGAAGACCCATCTGCACTATGTATTTAAAGCAGAATCATCCCACTTAACAAGTCCTTATCAGGATTCTGGCACTGTTTCTTTCTTTCTTTTTTTTAAAAAATAATTTTTATTAATTTTGAGAAAAAGAAAACACATACAAAGTATACAACATAAACTCTGTCCCTTCATTTTCCCTCCACCCACAAGCCCACCTCTGCCACCAGTGAGACTCATGGGTATTGGGGAACAAAGGGGTCCATTTTAAGCTGGGTTCGACCTCCCCCCTCCTTCCTCCCCCCTCCTTCCCCCCCCCTGCCACTGAGAGGACAAAGGCGGAGGATCTCTGGGGATTGGCTTATCCCCCAGCTATTTCTTCACTGTACTGGAAAAAAGAAAAACAAGGAAAAAAGAAAAAAAAGCAAAAATGAAAAGGGGGGAAAAAAAGAAAGAAAAAAAAAGGAAAAAGGAAAAATATTAATGGCTTCCACGACTCTCCTCCTCCTGGATTTCCCAACCTCTTTACATAGTTATGGCGGGTTTTCTAATCCAATTCAGAATCTTATTCTTATAATATTAACACAATCCTCCTCCTTCTTCATGCTGTCCCCCTCTGAGCCCCCCCCCTGCCACTGGGGTAGCCCGAGGAGTCCAGCAGTCAAAAGGTTCCATTTTTGTGTCTGGGTTTCCCTCCACCCTTCCCTCTCCCCTCAAGGCACCCCCTGCCACTGGGTACCAAGAGTAAGAAGGGGGAGACAGGCAGTTTTCCACCCAAACACCTCCTGATCACCAAAATTATTCAAAAACAAACTCTAAGCATATTTCCTCAGCCATTCTTTTTACTCCCTCCAGAAAGCTCTTAACCTTAAACTATAAAAATCTCTCCTCCCCCCCCCAATGTCCCTCCTCCCAATTGGATCAGCATATCCTTTAACAGGCCAAGATTCCGACACCGTTGTTCATAAACCAAAAAAAGTACCTTAAACTAAATTTTTTACCCCACACCAATTCTTTCCCACATCCACTTCCAGACCTCTGCTCCTCCCTCTTTCTGCCTTTCCCTCCCTTCACTAACACCATTCAACATTTCAGTCTCTCCAGGATTTTCACTTCCATCAATCTTCTCTTCACTTTGCTTCTCCTTGTCGGCCTCATCTCTTTGTTCTGATCTTTGTTTTTCATCATCCAACACATATTTTTTATGGTCTGAATCAGTCTCCAAATTGTCCTCAAATTGTTGCTCCTCACACACAATCTCATAATCAAAATTGTCCTCTAAATCTTGCTCTTGCACCTCATTCTCCTTTTCTGTTGGATTGAAGCATTGCCTTTCCTTGTAGATATCTTCCCATGTTTGTAGATAGCCCAGCACAGCCTCCTGGAAAGCTCGAGAGAATTTTGTTTTCATAGTTCACTTGACCACAGGCAGACCAGAGATAAGGGCAGAAGGGTACTGGAAAATTCCTCTCTACCACGTTGTCGGCTCCATCTTGGCTGTTCTTATCCTTTGTCTTTAACCTCATCAGATTTCAAATTTACAGTCCACTTAAATCCTTTTAAAATCTTTTGAATCAATTTTTCCAATTCACAGGAATAAAATCATCTTTCTTAGTCCTTTAACAATTTGACAGCTTTTGACAGCTGTCAAAGCGTCCTCCCCCTTGTTGCTGCTGAACCTCAAGGGGCAACGACACCGGGGGCTGGGGAGGTTTGGAAAAGTCTTTCTTTCTCTCGGGTCCGCAATCTTGAAAGAAGTTTTCCCTTTTCGGCTTAGGAATATTTAATGCGCCTCCCGATTGTCCATTTGGAAGAGACCGGCTTCCGTTACTTTAGAATCTCTTCCTATCTTCAAATTTAAAATTTTTAAGATCCGAATGGAGATTTGACTTACTTTGAAGAAGTCTTTTATTTCCTTGGAAGAATCCGCCGCTTGCAGGCTGAGGACTCGGAGCTTCACTTCAAGGAGGTAAGATGAAACCCAAAAATGGCTCCCGCGACTCCACTCCGCTGGCTCTCGATTGCTCTACTGAGCTCTCGGGCAGCAGAGGATTCGCGTCCGGAGCAAACAGATGGGCACTATGTCACCGGGACTCTCTACCCGGTGTTTTTTCGGGGAGTCCGCTCGCTCTGCGGACTTCCCCCCCCCTCCACGAAGCCAGGGACTTCGGAGCACGAAGTCCCTGCGTCCAACTTCACCAGCGCGACGAATCAGAAGCCTCTGGCACTGTTTCTTGGTCCTCATCTAGTCCACCACTGCATTCAGATGCCGATCCAGAGTTTTTGCCACCTCTCCAGATCCAGATGTTATGGAGAAGTAGAGCTGGGCATCTTCAGCATACTGGTGACACCTAGTTCCAAAACTCCTAATGACTGCTCCCTGCCAAAGCCTTCTCACCAGTCAGGTTTAATGAAAGGTCTTTTAAGCCAGTACTTCTGACAAGAAGGACAGCCTCAGTGTTGGATCAAAGAGTAACTCAAAACTGCAGACCAGGATATCCATGACCCCATTGACAAAAGATGTCACCACCACTCCATCTTGGTCAGACAACCTGCCAAGCTTCAGTACCTCGTTCTTTTCTGAGATAAATACCAAATCAGTTCCCACAAAAGACACACACTGTCAAAATACAGAGGCAACAAGTGAAAGGTCAGATTAAAAAGAGAAGTAGATTAGAAAGCAGTAGTAGCACCCTGAGAACTTGTATTTAATCACTGTACAAGCCATTCAGGAACATTGAACAGGAATGAGCACAAAGGGACCCTTTAATGACATTTAATGACCACCCATGCCTCTTCAATACATACAGCGCTCTCTCTCTCTCTCGCTCTCTCGCTCTCCTCCCTCCTTCCCTCCCTCTCTCTCTCTCCCTCCATACACACATACACAGAATGAGAGAGAGAGAGACATCCTCCAGGAAATCCCTGACAGGAATGACCTGAACGATTCTAAATGAACCACACAACTACTATTTTGATCCAACTACTAGGTTTAAAGCCTTTAAGTACAGACATACACACACCAAGAGAGAGAGGAGGAGAGATTGATTAAATTGACCATGGGCTATTTAATAAGATCAATAGCATAACATTTCTCCTTTTGTACATGCCATTCAATTTTGAATTTCAGTGCAAATGTGCATCAGTGCATGAGAAACAACTTTCAGGTCAGGACTTGTTTCTCTTTATTTGTTTGTTTGTTTTGCTTTGTAATAAAATAATAAAAAATATGAAACCAAAAATAGAGAGAAACAAGTCCTGACCTGAAATTTGCCAGGAGAAGTCCACACTTCTCTTTGAACTAAACCCATTGAAGATCTAATATTAGCTAGGAAACAGTGTGGAAGTCTAATAATAGAAGTCATAGAAGGGACCACAGGGGCCATCTAGTCCAATGCAGGAATCTTTCTCCCTAATGTGGGGCTCGAACCCACAATTCTAAGATTAAGAGTCTCATCCTCTACTGACTGAACTATGTATTAATTTCGCTCCAAGTTACTAATTCTTCCACAACCCTTCATTTATTGTGAGTGCTTTGGGCTTAACAAGGGATAATTGGGGGTCCCCCTGTCACTCTTTGGACTATTTAGGGGACCCACTTGGTCCTCCTTACCTTTTTGTGATATTTTGTCCAGTTACATACACAGATACAGGGAGGGGGAGAGGGGGAGAGGGAGAGAGAGAGGGAGGGAGGGAGGGAGAGAGAGAGAGAGAGAGAGAGAGAAGGTTCAAAACAAGTTTGAGCACCAACTAATAGCCAAGCTGGTTCTGTTTTCTGAAATCAAACCTAATTTTCTTGACTTAGGAAAGCTCATTTGTACACTGTTCGCCCTTAAAAGGGAGGTTTCTAACCCTACAAGTCAGTGGGTCCCTATTCTTCCTATTCATAGCTATACCATGGGAATAGATGGTTGATGTCAACATGGGACACTAACCTTGCCCTTGAATCACTGCAGACACTAAATCCCTCTTCAGGCATTTAGCCCGACAACATATGGGGTGGGGGATGTGTAGCAGACTGGGAGGTGCAAACCTGCCTCACCCCAATGCCCCCCAAGTGTACTGCCCTGATCCCTCCACTCCTGATCATTGCCTAAAATTTGGGAGTGAAGAAGCTGGGGCAGCTCACACATATTGGGGACAGTGTTGGCATTCAGGTCCCTGCCCCTCTGCCCTTGTTGCCTTTGTGTGATCAGGTTGAATGCTGGAAGAAGGCTCAAAGCACAAGTGTATCAGCCATTCAAAGATACAGAAACATAAGACCTTGGGGTGCTTCCAGGTGCCCTGTTTACTGAGCATTCATCCTGATTTGTTTGTGAGGAGGTTGGATCTTTCGGGGGAGTGGGTTTGTTCAGTAAGACTCCTCAGTCAACTCCAATTGCACAACCTGAATTTGGTGATATGGGATTGTATCCCATCTGAAAATAGCAACAGTCCAGAAGCATCAATGATACAATGTGACCACCCTGAGACCTGCAGGTATAGGGTGGTACAGACATACCTCGTGTCAGAAACGTGGCTCCACCGAGCACAGGAGAAGAGTTAGACTCAGAAATTGAACTAAGTGAACAAGTGACCCACTGGAGATGAGAGCAGTCGAGAAAGGGCAATTTGACCTCCCCCTTCCCGGGGAAGACTCTGTTAGCTCTCAAGGAGAGGAAGAGTTGGAAGACAGCCAGAGTGCTGCTAGGAAATCAGCAGATAAGCAGAGGTCTGAGTCTGTGTGGAGTGGAAGTGGAGAGGGGCAGGCCAGCCTCTCAATCCTCGTTCTAGGTGACTGGATAAGATCAGAGGGCAATGGAAGGGCAAGAGGGAAAAGGCAGGAGTTTGGCGTCTTTCCTGCTGTGGGAGGGGTGAAGATTCAGACTGACCAACTATCGTAAATGTGAGCAGGTGAGAAACCATGCTCTGGATGTGTCTTTTTGTAAATAAACGTACATAAAACTGCCGGAGAGTTGTTACTTCTTATTGGGGCTTGCTTGCCTGCCAGAGATCATTACACCTTGGAAGTCAAACGGAATCCATTCCGGAAGTCTGTTCAACTTCCAGAAAGTTCGGAAACCAAGGCAAGGCTTCCGATTGGTTCCAGATTGTGCAGGCATCCTGGAAACATTAGAGGAAGCCGCACCGGTTGTTCGGCTTCCAAAAGAAGTTCGAAAACCAGAACACTCACTTCTGGTTTTTGATCGTTCAGGAGCTGGAACGTTCGACTCCCAAGACATTCAGGAGCCAAGGTGCGACTGTATATGAATTTAATAAATAATAATGAACAGAGCTTTGCTCCAGCAACAACAACCACTGCATAATGAAAACATGGCAAACTATAATTGCCTTTTTCCATGGTCCCAAACAGGAAAAGAAATGGCATTGTAGTTTGTTATTTATTGTTCATGGCACTTTACTATCAAAAAAACCAAACGAACAGAAATTCAACCTGCCTTGATCCAGGATATTTCCATTGAGGATTGGATATGTCTTCCTCCCTCCAAAGTTTGCAGATGATCTTCAACTTTAAATACAAAGCCTCAGATAAATACAGGATTAGCTTCGGCTACATTCTCTTAAGTGCACACGTTTTGCGGGTGTCTTTTTTGTCTAAATGTCAGCGTTGTAGACAATTACCAGAAAAGCTGTCAACAAAAAGGAGGGCTTGCTATGGTTGAATGTCATCTGCAACTTGTTAGGATTCTCATCTCACCATCTGACAGATTTTGATGCCTTATCAAAGCAGCAGGACCCATTCAAGTAAGAAATCTTCCTTTTGAGGGGTGAAAAGAGAAATGAGGCAACACAGTAATAACTGTTAATGTGGCTTCCTCTTGTGACAGCAATTTCAATCAGTCTTTATTAAGAAGTGAATGGTGTAGGCCTGTACATTTCCCTTATTTTATTTTCAACAGCCACCTGGATGAACTCGGAAAAGAAGCCGGCACTTCATTCATATTCATGTTATGTACCCTTAAAGCTTACACACACACGCACGCACACAACTATGACAGTTACTGGGCTACAGAATCTATTCAATTGTTTTGTTTTCCCATCTCCTGTCTTTTTCCAGCTTGCTGTGGATACAAAACAGTGTCAAACCATATCATTGCCCCTGGAAGAATGAAGCAGCTGAAAACTTTGCTCTTTCAAAGTTTCCATTTAATTCTATGTAGAGTTCTTTAAAGGGCCACATTCACACAATACATCGAAAGCAGTATGATACCTTTAAACCCCCTTGCCTTCCCCCAAAGAATTCTGGGAGCTGAGAGTTGTTAGGAGGCCCCCTATTCCTGAGCTACAATTCCCAGAGTCCCCAGTGAAGAGGGATTGATTTTTAAACCACTTTAGGGACTGAACCTCTCAGAGGGAAATAGATGTTTCTTAACCATTCTCAGCACCCTTGACAAACTACAACTCCCATAATTCTTTGGGGGAAGAAGCCTTGACTGATTAAAGTGGTACCATGGTGCTTTAAATGTATAGCGTGAATGTTGCCAAAACAGAGAGGTGGTATATTTTTCTCTTCCTGACAAGGCTTTGTTTTAGTCACATAGTTCTTACATGCAAACCACAATCACTTCAGAATGAAGGGTAAATATCGAGCTATGCTTGGAAGGTGTTCTGATATGAAAGGATCTGTCATTGGATGACATACCGTATTTACTCGAGTCTAATGCGCCATCGAATCTAACGCTCACCTCAGTTTTCAGAACCTTGAAACCAAAAAAAGTATTTGCTGGCAAATGTAAATGTGCCATCGAATCTAATGCGCACCTTAATTTTCGCAACGTAATTTGGACAAAAAAGGTAGGCATTAGATTTGAGTACATACAGTAATCCTCCAACAACTCACTGCCAAAAAAAACCTCCTAAAGATCAATCCCTCCTGCTTTCCCTTCATGTTTTCCAAACTACTCTTGAGATCTTCTCCTTACCATTTTGTACGTTGCAGTGTTGTTTTTTGTTTTGTTTTTCAGTAGGAAGCCCCATATATATATATATATATATATATATATATATATATATATATATATATATGTACACATACATACACATACACACACACACACACACACACACACACACACCGTATCCAATTTGCCCAAAGCTTAAAGGCTGACCCCTGACCATTAGGTCCAGTCGTGACCGACTCTGGAGTTGCGCGCTCATCTCGCATTATTGGCCGAGGGAGCCGGCGTACAGCTTCCAGGTCATGTGGCCTGCATGACAAAGCCGCTTCTGGCAAACCAGAGCAGCGCATGGAAACGTCGTTTAAATAATAATAATAATAATAATTTATTATTTATACCCCGCCCATCTGGCTGGGTCTCCCCAGCCACTCTGGGCGGCTTCCAACAGAAAAATAAAACACAGTAATCTATTAAACATTAAAAGCCTCCCTGAACAGGGCTGCCTTCAGATGTCTTCTAAAAGTCTGGTAGTTGTTTTCCTTTTTGACATCTGTTGAGAGGGCGTTCCACAGGGCAGGCGCCACCACCGAGAAGGCCCTCTGCCTAGTTCCCTGCAACTTGGTTTCTCACAACGAGGGAACCGCCAGAAGGCCCTCGGTGCTGGACCTCAGTGTCCGGGCTGAATGATGGGGGTGGAGACGCTCCTTCAGGTATACTAGACCGAGGCCATTTAGGGCTTTAAAGGTCAGCACCAACACTTTGAATTGTGCACGGAAATGTACTGGGAGCCAATGTAGATCTTTCAAGACCAGTGTTATGTGGTCTCGGCGGTCGCTCCCAGTCACCAGTCTAGCTGCCGCATTCTGGATTAGTTGTAGTTTCCGGGTCACCTTCAAAGGTAGCCCCATGTAGAGCGCATTGCAGTAGTCCAAGCGGGAGATAACCAGAGCATGCACCACTCTGGCGAGACAGTCTGCAGGCAGGTAGGGTCTCAGCCTGCGTACCAGATGGAGCTGATAGACAGCTGCCCTGGACACAGAATTGACCTGTGCCTCAATGGACAGCTGTGAGTCCAGAATGACTCCCAGGCTGCGCACCTGGTCCTTCAGGGACACAGTTACCCCATTCAGGACCAGGGAATCCTCCACACCTGCCCGCCTCCTGTCCCCCACAAACAGTACTTCTGTATTGTCAGGATTCAACCTCAATCCGTTAGCTGCCATCTGTTATCCACTGTAGTGGTCCCTATTTATCTACTTGCACTTCGACATGCTTTCAAACTGCTAGGTTGGCAGGAGCTGGGACCGAGCAACGGGAGCTCACCCCGTCGCAGGGATTCGAACCGCTGACCTTCTGATCGGCAAGCCCTAGGCTCTGTGGTTTAACCCACAGCGCCACCTGCTTGGATCCACTCAAATCAGCCCAATTCTGTTCAGGCTTCAGCTGAACCCCTTGCACACCCCTAGCTTTCAAGGCCCTCTGACCACAAAGGGATTCGTAGTATTAGCCACAGAAAATGAAAAGGAAGCAAGAAATCAGCTAGGCATTTAATGCAGACCTGCGTTTCACAAAATAGGCAATTGTTATCTCTCTAATTTATTTTAAAAGTTCCTGCACACTTAAGCATTGAAGCTATTAATGGTTTTATAGAGCCATTTAAATGCCTTGCATATAATAACCTTTGCTATTAAAGTTTCTCCTCAAAACTAATCTTTTCTCATTTCCTACTTCTCTGCAACTGGCCCTTTTTCCCTTTGCTTGTTTGCAATGTTGCGGTTTAGTTCCTTCCCCCCCCCCACCTGCCGACACATATCCCATTTGTCTGCCTTGACTTGCTGATGCAATGCTTCTGTTTGCTTTAGGGGAAAAAGGGCAATGCAATCCATTTAAACGAGGAAAATATTTTCCATAACCGTATAGTAGGGCATATCTGCTTATATATGCGGAGGGGGGAGCCATTTTTGCAAGAACAACAACAAACAACAACAAATAAACCAATCCATTGGGGCTCTGGAGAAGAGGGCAACCAAAATGGTCAAAGGCTTGGAAACGATGCCTTATGAGGAACGGCTTAGGGTATGTTTAGCCTGGAGAAGAGAAGGTTAAGGGGGTGATATGATAGCCATGTTCAGATATATGAAAGGTTGTCATATAGAGGAGGGAGAAAGATTGTTTTCTGCTGCTCCAGAGAAGTGGACACAGAGCAATGGATTCAAACTTCAAGAAAGAAGATTCCACCTAAACATTAGGAAGAACTTCCTGACAGTAAGAGCTGTTCGGCAGTGGAATTTGCTACCAAGGAGTGTGGTGGAGTCTCCTTCTTTGGAGGTCTTTAAGCAGAGGCTTGACAGGCATATGTCAAGAATGCTTTGATGGTGTTTCCTGCTTGGCAGGGGGTTGGACTGGATGGCCCTTGTGGTCTCTTCCAACTCTATGATTCTATGATTCTATGAGTGTTGAGGGAGCCATACTGGATGCTGAGAGTACAATACTGTGTGTCATTCAAAGCTGAAGATTAGTTCATCTGGTCCAAGTCCAGGTGCCATCTGATCCTGACATCCTGGTGTTCTCCTCATGCAGACCTAGCTGGTTCCTTGCAGTTTCTGAGGCAACACTAATGCAGGTGTGTCATGCTTCCTGTTCACCCACAGCTCTGTCTCATGAACAAGAATTACTGCATCCCAGCCAAGTCAGGTAAACAGCTCTATCTATTCCAGACAACAGGAACTGTGAGACACCAGCATTTCTTACACCATCTGGATCACTAGTATGTCTAAGGAGGCCTCTCTGTGGAACAAAATATACACGGACTTGTTAAGTATAATAGTTTAATTGACAGTGAAATGAGAATGCTTAAATGTGTATTAGTGAGAAGGTTTAACATTGGGGCTTTTCCACAGTCATTTTCTAAAGAACCTAAATAGGTTAACAGTTACCTGTCGATTGTCTTCTGTTACTCTAAAACAGGGGTCAGCAACCTTTTCCAGCCATGGGTCCCTCAGACCATGGGGGGGCAGACTATATTTTGGGGTGGGAAATGAACGAATTCCTATGCCCCGCAAATAACCCAGAAATACATTTTAAATAAAAGGACACATTCTACTCATGTAAAAACACACTGATTCCCGGACCGCCCGCGGGCCAGATGGAGAAGGCAATTGGGCCGCATTTGGGCACTGGGCCTTAGGTTGCCTACCCCTGCTCTAAATTGTTGTAACCTTAGATCAGGTGACAAAGGTATTGAGTTGCACATTCGCCATCTTGAAAGGGTGGTGGCTGGTCCATGGAGTGAGAATGTAAATGAAGCTCTCCTGAAAGAGCGTAAACGAAGCAGGCAGTGTGGAGAGACAGACCTCTGCTTCTAGGTCTGTTTGAATTATTTCATATTTTCTAAGATATTGAGGCTGTGTTGGAAAGCACAAGACCTTGTATGGATATTTGGGGTGTATCTTTGATGTCTATATTATGTTTCTGAAGAGTTCCGCCAGTAAAAGTTGGAATACTATTTTTATGGGTCTGGACAATGATTTGTATTCCAAAAGGAGTCAGTTTTTTATGGTTTTGGTCACTTCAACCTGTGTGCAATATTAATATCTGCAACAGGATGTTATGCTTATTTGGGGGGTTTCCCCCCGCAACAGTTTTCAGCTCATGGTGTGCAGCACATCTGATGGTCTGCTTTGGAGTGGGCAGCCTGAGGATGGCATCCTCAAATCTGGATATGGAATTAAGTGGATGCCATTGCTTAGAGCTCACTGTTGCAGTTTGTGATGGCATGCAAAATTGCAATGCCAGCTCATGTTAAGCAGAAGACCTGCTGACTGAGGAGAGAGATCAAGGAAAGAGCTTTCAGAGCTGGAGGGGGTGATTGTCACTTTGTATCACTGCCACAACATGTGTCCTAATAAGGCTCATTTAATTCTGTTAACCTTTTTGTACTGTATAAGTCAACTTCTGTCTTTTATAGCTTTTAGAATCTATTGAATAACAAGACAATGTGGATTTATGCAACAATACAAGTTTCCTAGTATACCCATGCAGACCTTGGGTATATAGATCAATACTTTATTTCAGGCACCAAATACCACTTTGAAACCTGTCTTCCTAAAGCAGTAGACTACCTACCCACTTCCCTCCCACCCCTTTTCAAAGCTGCCACTCTGCAGCCTCAGAAAGCAATGCCAAGGGGTCAGGACAACTGAACAATGTTGGGAAGCTCCCAGGTTGTCCTGTGATGAAAAAAGACCTTGAATCACAGAGTAGGGACCCATGCAAATGGCGGGGAAACCTGTCCCATGAGGACCCTAGACTGTTGGCAGGCTGGCCTGAAGGTAAATTAACTCCTAGAAAAGAAAGATCTCCGGCAACCTTACCTCTTCCGAGTGTGGTGTCCTCCTTGGGTATATAGTGAGCGGTTGGTTTTCTTCCTCTTAAGTGTGGGGATTGAACTGGTTGCCTAATGGCTACCAACCTAGCAGTTCAAAAGCACGTCAAAGTGCAAGTAGATAAATAGGGATCGCTCCGGCGGGAAGGTAAATGGCGTTTCCGTGCGCCGCTCTGGTTCGCCAGAAGCAGCTTCGTCATGCTGGCCACATGACCAGGAAGCTGTCTGCGGACAAACACCGGCTCCCTTGGCCATTAGAGCGAGATGAGCACTGCAACCCCAGAGTCGGACACGACTGGACCTGATGGTCGGGGGGCCCTTTACCTTTTACCTGGTTTTCTTCCTCTTAAGTGTGGGGATTGAACTGGTTGCCTAATGGCTATATGAGTTCATTTTTGCCTTTGTGGATTTTCTTAAATTTTCCTTGTCCTGTATCTGTTCTACCAAGAGTGCTGACCTTGGCAGAGGTCAGTTGAGCTCACCCATGATAGCGTGGGCTGAATATTGCATAAGAATGGAGCTCAGATGCTGTTTCAGCAGCAGCAAGACTCAACCTTACATAGGAGCTGCAGCTACGTCTTAGGAGGTAGCGCAGCTCAGCAGCTAACACTGCCTTTGCTAAGAAGAGCCTATTGATAGGGGCCAAGTGCAGATTCTGGTTGTACTAGGGCTTCCGGGCTCGAATCCTCTGAGTCAGAGGAGGGTAATGTGACATTCTCTTTTTTAAAACAAGTTTTATTGACTTTTTAAAACATAAACAGGGAACAAAAGAAAGCACTTCAAATAATGCTACACAGGTAAGTGGAGTCCGTTCATGCACAGAAGCTCAAAAAAGAATTAGGGACATCAACTCAGTCACAGTCAGGAAAACAGATTATTAGGTAATCACACTCTCTCCACCGGAGAGTAGTGTGAGAGCACAGGGGACAGCACAGGGGCAATAGATTTGTTTTCATAACTTATAAATAGGAACCAAATGCTGTCAAACTTATTACCTTTAGCAACTCCCCTAAATTGTGTCCTCCATCATGGAGAACACGTGTTGTGGTGAGATCACCTAAACTGCCTCCCTGTTGTGGGGCAGGACTGTTTGGATACCCACAACACCCCATTGGTTGCCCCTCAGTTGCTGGAGCAGAAATTAGGCCTGTTGGGTTGTCTATTGGCTGCTGAGGGGCTATTTAAGCTGCTGCACATCGCTGGGAGCTTTTTCTTTCTTGTGACATGCGCCAGATCACCCTCCCTCCCTCCCGATATTTAGGGCTGTTCTTTTGGCCTTGCTATGCCTATCTAGGGGCCGTCTGTCTTGGAGCAGGGGCCCGGTAGGAATTTTGCCATTTGGCTGATTGGCTGTTGCCACTTGGTTTTTGCCTATCGTGTAGCAAATCGTCACAACTTTGTAAGGTTGGCGGTTAGGCATTGGTTCAATGTTTTGTGGAGGGGAAGTGGTTGGCTGTGCCTGCCCCTCCATTGCTGCTGCTAGGGAATTCCGTTAAAGGAATCCAGGGACTCGCTTTGCTTTTCTCTGATCCCCTTCAAGGGTTAGGGCAGGGGTAGGCAACCTAAGGCCCAGGGGCCCAATCACCTTCTCAATCCGGCCTGTGGATGGTCCGGGAATCAGTGTGTTTTTACATGAGTAGAATGTGTCTTTTTCTTTAAAATGCATCTCTGGGTTATTTGTGGGTCATAGGAATTGGTTCATATTTTTTTTCAAAATATAGTCCGGCCCACCACATGGTCTGAGGGACGGTGTACCGGCCCATGGCTGGAAAAGGTTGCTGACCCCTGGGTTAGGGCTACGCCAGAGTCCCTGGGAGCATATAGGGTGAACTGGAGCCTGCACTCAACTCCGTGCTCCCCCAGTATGTTTTCCCTTACTGACCTCTGGTGGAGTCCAGTTGTCAGTCCTGTTCCTGTCACAGTGCAGGGTCAGGTAGTTGGGAACCAATACCTAGGCAACCACTAACATGCTCTGATTCAATAAAGTTGTGGCCAAAATTATTGGCAAAAACTTTAAATTAAATACTATTTTGATAGAACTTATTTTTCATAGACTTTAATGGGGCAGAAATCTTAATGACATTTGAACCACTTGACCAGATCTCCACCAAACCAAGGAAAGTGTGTGCTCTATAATAAGCCTGGATACAATGCATTAGTAGCTTTCACCAGAATTGGAAAAAAGGACATGCTTTGCTTTAACTGAGGGGGGGGGAGGATCAATTTTTAGCATTTTTTAACTTGCTGTGTGTGAGAGAGGCTTCCAGCATAACAAAAAAAAACAGCAAATGACAAACATAAAAAACTTTAGATATCTCCAGATGTCTTCTGAAAGTTGTCTGGTTGTTTATCTGTTGGGCATCTGATGAGAAGGTGTTCCGCAGGGCGGGGGACCACTACCGAGAATACCCTCTGGCTGGTTCCCTGTAACCTCCTAAACCACCAGAAGGCCCTTGGAGCTGGACCTTAGTGTCCAGGCTGAATGATGGGGAGTGGAGACACTCCTTTAGGGCTTTAAAGGTCAGCACCAACACTTTGTGCTCAGAAATGCACTGGGAGCCAATGTAGATATTTTAGGACCGCTGTTATATTGTCCCAGCCACCATTGAACATTATGATATACACACAAACACACAGTAGGCTGATTCCATCTCTGTCCCCTTGAGACTAACATTTGAACATCATAAACTGAGGGGGAAATGTACAAAACATCAGTTAATTGTATTGGGTTTAACTGGATTCTCATACTTTACTGGCAGCAAATATAACTGCATTAGGCAAGAATGGTTACCAGAATCCATAGTTAGCATCCAATGCCGACTTTCTCTGTTATGATTGTACTCCAAAAAATAGTCTGATGGAACAATGGGCATGCTCAAAACTTTGACTATACGAAGGACAAAGATTTCTGCCCAGATTGTATTGAGAAATAATATATATGATAAGTATAATATTGGAGAAAACTGGGTATTGAAACTTGCTTAATCTAACTCATATATCCCAGTTTTACAGCGGCCCTTTAAAGTACGCTTCACACAGAGTATACACAGTCAGAAGTTGACCTGGCTAAGAAAACACCACCCTTATATGAAACCCCTTACTAGCTGCACACTTGTAAAAGTATGCAGATGAAAATATAGACGGTTGGGTTTCTTTAGCTGAAATACAAACTGACTCTAAAGAGACTTTAAACTAAAGATAAATGCTTTCTCCCACATTCCAAACCTCCCACAAACTCCCACAAAACTCCCATTAAACTACCCGAGAATTAACAGCAAACTAGCATTATAACTAAGCAACTCTCATACTAAGATTCAACTGGGAATCTCTTAAACTGAGAACAACTAAGAGAGTGATCTACTTAGAGATGAATCAAACTGAAAGATCTAACTAAGAGATACAGAAGGCTTTCTGGCAGAGCCTTATATACCAAAAGCAGAGCCCACGCCTGTGAGCAATTAACAGAAACACCGGCACCTGTTTCTCTTAAACAGACAGTATTTACATTAGACCGGCTCTAAAGTAACTTGACTATTCAAAAAATCCAACAGATTGAGCCCTGTGCATGACAAATGACTCCGCTTCCATTAGCACTGCAGAGAAAGTGCTTCCTTTGTCATTTTGCTCTGGAAAGGGGGATCACAGGTTTGCAGATTCATACTTCAGTTATAGATTTATCATTTAGGGTCTTATGCAAAGAAAAGGAGATTTGTTCAGATTGGATTGTAGAAGTGTCTCCAACTGAGGCAGTGTGTGCAAAATGTGTTAAAAGCTAGCTTAGGACCAGCATCAGAGGCACTTCTTTGTATGAAATGCTAATCATGTGCACCTCTGCTGAACATCAGGTATCTGCCTTATGCAGCTGTATGCTCAATTCTAATGCAAACAGATCACTGCACTAGAAATCAGAGGGGAGAGGAGAGATAAAGTGAGATGTAAATTACCAGGGTGACATAGGGCGGGGAGTGAGGTGGGGGAGAAACATTAGGGATGCTATGTCCCAAAGCACAATAGCAATTATTAAATCTATTGCTTCACACATTTTGGACAAAGCGTGTTTCTGTGCATGTCTCGAACAGATTGCCCACAGACCCATGAAGAAGATTCAAAAGGCAAAGGATGGTAAAATGGTTATATTGATTAAATTTAACTATAGAAGGGTTGGAAAATCAGTTCACCAAATTATGATAGTATGGGCAGGTGGGCTTCAGTTAATGTCCAGAAGGGAAGCAAACTCCTGTCCCCTGGGCATGCTAACAGCCACAGTCCGTGGCTCCTCAGCCAAGCATTGGGAGAGCGTTCTCCCTCTATGCAGAAGGAGCCTTTTGTATATGAACCCAACATATACATCCAGGCCCTGCTCTCAGGCATTCACCAAGATGTGCACCCCATTTCTAAATGCAACCCTCAATAACTCCACTACCAAAGCCAACAACTATGGAAGGCAACTCAAAATGTCCTTGCCCCAGTAATGCCTCACGATGCCTGTCCTTACCCTCCCTACACTACATGCCAAACATACAGATTAGCTAATACACATCAAAAGACCAAAGAGAATAACCCAACAGTGTGGAAAAGGTGGGAAAGATGAGTCCTAAGGACCAATCAGGAAATCTCAAAAATCGTACTCGACTCCCAACAAGGCAATTGGCAAAGCACATCCCGCACAGGGGAGGAGGGTGATGCCATGAATGAGGTGTTGGAAGCACAAATTGTCTAAATAGCCAGGCAGATGCTCTTTGCATCTTGTGCAAAGCCCTTGTGATCCCCCAGACCCCATCCCCTTGGGAGAGACCAACACAGATCTTCTCCATGAACGGTATGGGTGCAGCAAATTCTCTCCTGCTGGAGTGCAGGAATGGCATTGTTGTCCCAATCAACCTGAGCAAAGTATCTTCAGAATCTAGCTACTCTGTGTAAGATGCTCAATGGAAACCAAGGAATCCAGACATCAGTACGTGGATAAATGCATATGTTGGGGGCAACCCAACATGTACACATACATGAAAGCAGAAACAGATTTCAGCTTCCAAACGTGTTCTATGTGGCAAAATTATTGTTTCCACATATAGGCTTGCATTACAAAATGAATGTCCTTGTAGATCCTAGCAGTCTTTTGAGTTGAGTGTCATTAGCAATCTTAACTATGTGTCTAAGTCCTACTGAATTCAATGAGGCTTACTCCCGGTAAGTGGGGCTAGGATTGCAGCCTAAAAAACTTACCCAAGACAGGCTTAAAATATTCCTGCATCACTCCTTTTTCTTATTCCTTAAGAACTACCAAGGAAGCAAGGAGTTGCAATTTACAACCCACTTCAGAGGAATCCTATGAAAAAAGCAATATTACAATTTCATATACATGGCCTTTTTAAATAAAGGGTATCTATTTGAAAATTGAGTTTTCTATTTTTGCTACTGTTGGGTGAGGCATCACAGGGGTGGTGTTACATGAAAGAAACTTTAATTGGCATTGCATGACTCATCTTCTTACTCACACCCATCTTTAATTCAATAGTTCGATTGCCCTTCTAAAAACTAGAAATTGAAAATGTAACCAAAGAGAATGCCTGACTTTCTATCAATTATATAACTCAATCAATTAATACCCTTCCCTCTGGTAAGGTAATCATAGAGTATCTGACCTCTGCAATCCACAGACTCATTAGAGGGGGGAATTTAGCTATGAACCTTATCAACTCCAGGATTCCACTATGGAATAGAAATGTGGTTTTTACGTTACACACATGCTGAGTAAATCAGATGTGACAAGCAAAGAGGATCAGGAGATTAGTCTTGAAATTGTAAGAAGGTTGGCTGTACTGTATCCCATCCTTCTAACACGTTTTGCCTGGACAATAGATTAATCAAGTGTCATTTCCTGTTCTCTTCAGTGTCTCTGTCCAGTACAGGAGGCATTAAATGCATAAGAATATCATGTCAAGCATAATAGAACACTGTATGATTCCGACCTTTTCTGTTCTCTGCACTTTGATTGGCTGGCCATTTTGCTCCCACCTGACAAGTGGGTGATGTTCTAAACAGGTAGGGGATGGAGTGGGAAGGCACAACAATATGCTAACTAAGCATATTACTTTCATACAGGTCAATGCATCATGACACATT
Organism: Zootoca vivipara; assembly: GCF_965207765.1. Taxonomy (NCBI): domain Eukaryota; kingdom Metazoa; phylum Chordata; class Lepidosauria; order Squamata; family Lacertidae; genus Zootoca; species Zootoca vivipara. The sequence continues at coordinate 8,953,667 of NC_142593.1, read as the reverse complement.
TAATTCGGCACTCTGCTGCCTTTCTCTTATAATAAAAAATAATAAGCGGGAATAGAAAAAGACAGTTATTTTCATCTAGTGAGCATAATTGGATTATAGGCATATTTTAACTTTATGTCAGTGTGACCTATGCAACTTCTTTCTCATCGGGGATGCTAAATCTCTGTATAAAAATTATTCTAACTTTTTCCTAAAATGTCTTCATTTGTGGTAAGGCTTTCATTCTTTCCCCCTGCCCTCTCCCACACCCAAATCACACGCTATGGTTTTTAAAGAAGGGTAGAAAGCTTTTTTAAAATTTTTGTTGTTGTTTAGTCGTTTAGTCGTGTCCGACTCTTCGTGACCCCATGGACCATAGCATGCCAGGCCCTCCTGTCTTGCACTGCCTCCCGCAGTTTGGTCAAACTCATGTTCGTTGCTTCGAGAACACTGTCCAACCATCTCGTCCTCTGTCGTCCCCTTCTCCTTCATGGATCAATGCCTTGTCGTGGCGAAGGGGCTTGAATAACTCAGGGAAGCTATGAGCTATGCCATGCAGGGCCACCCAAGATGGACAGGTCATAGTGGAGAGTTTTGACTAAACGTGATCCACCTGGAGAAGGAACTGGCAAGCCACTCCAGTATCCCTGTCAAGAAAACTCCATGGACAAAGACAACAGGCATACATAAAAAAAATTACTAGCCAAACTAATTTTCTCTCTCCTCCTCAGATTTCTCTCTCTTCCTTTTTGCTCACTGATTCATACAGCTGACAGGTAACCAATAATAACTGCTTATTCAGTTACTTGGTGAGAGCTTACAGATTTTCCATAGTGGCTCTACTCATAAGTGCAGAGGCCTGGTGTTCAACATGAGAAACTAGGACACAAAGGACTCAATTCATATGCCTGCAGTTGTCCCTCACATGTCCTTTTAACTACTCATGCAGGTGCTCAATTTGCTGTACCATCAAACAAAGATACTTACAGAAGATCATAGGACAACTTGCCAGTGGGGGGGTCTAGAAAACACTACTATCCCTTTTTATGCTTGACATATGGTCTACTGTATTTTCCACCATGTTGCATAGCTCACATCGACTGCTAAATGTGGAAGATAGATGAATCCTGCATCTTTTTGTCAGAAGCTGAACTGCGGTGGAATGGAAACAGCACTGAATATGACAAACGGGTCAGAATGGAAATTGGTGTCTTCTGGCAACCCTTGTCTTCATGCTCAAACAAAATAAATGGAAGTTCATACAGACAAATGAAACCAACAGGAGTCACTGGAGTTTCCAGCAGAGAATCTAGAAACATATAGAAGCATGAAGCTTTGCACACAAAAAGTCACAAGGTGTTCCCGATGATTCCACAGGTTCCTGAACAGGAGATTTTAGAAGCTTCCTAGCAACACAGAGTAGCTCCAATAGCTTAACTTACCGTATTTTTTCGTGTATAAGACTAGTTTTTGCCCTTTAAAATAATGTCAAAAATTAGGGGGTGTCTTATACACGGATACATCTCCCCCATTTTCTTAAATCTGAGTCCCCAAAAATAGGGGGTGTCTTATACATGGGGACGCCTTATAGATGGGAAAATATGGCCTTGGTGCCTCTAGTTATGAACTTAATTCGTTCCAGAGGTCTGTTCTTAACCTGAAACTGTTCTTAACTAGAGCCATGCTTTCGCTAATGGGGCCTCTTGCTGCCGCTATGCCGCCAGCACACGATTTCCATTCTCATCCTGGGGCAAAGTTCTCAACTCGAGGTAACTCTTCCAGGTTAGCCGAGTTTGTAACCTGAGGCATTTGTAACTCGAAGTACCACTGTGTCTCCAACCCAAAGTACCGTATTTCTCTCTCCCACTGACAGAGCCAATTGTTGCATATCCTCTGTTTTAGAAACTACAAGAGTGTTGTGTTCCACTTTCCAACACAAGCTCTATTAACTTGCATATGTTCCCCACCATCATATATGTTAGATATGTGAAAGAGTAAGCAGGATCATGCTTATTGGCCCCACCCCTTGACATCTACATGCTCCCTGCAATGTATGAAAGATGTGCTTATATGTCCACAGCTGTATGCATTGGTGCTCCAATGCACCACCCCACAGATTCATTTATATACCGTGTTTCTCATATTATAAGACACGTCTTATATTTATTTTTTCCTCAAAAAAACACACTATGGCTTATTTTCAAGGGATGTCTTATTTTTTTCCTCCTCCTCCTGCCGCGGCCGGCATTGCTGCTGTGCCTATCACTATGTCTTATTTTCGGGGTATGGCTTATATTCCTTGAATGCTTAAAAATCCTGCTATGGCTTATTTTATGGGTATGTCTTAAAATATGAGAAACAGGGTACTGAAATATTTGCATTGGTTCTCTGTGTATCCCAAGTAATGACATCATACCAGCACTTGAACCCAGCACCACAAAACCTGGAAGTATGCCCAGACACCAAGTCAGACACCGGTACGATTTTATTCCAATAACTTTAGCAGTAACGATATTGTAATGAAATTATTTTTTAAAAAAAAAAAAAACATGCCTCTGCAGTCTACCAATATATTTAAATGGAGCAATCCCCGGCGTTGCTAAATTACAACTCCATACACATATGGTCCAGACTCAAACCACTGACACAACCTTGATTATAGCAGGTTGAATTGTGTGGCTATAATATAGCTGAGCAAACGTTTCCATTAGCATAAATGTCACCTGCAATACAAACCAAGTAAAGCTGAACATTCGCTGAACACAGAGTAATTTGGGTGTCCTTCAGTTTTAATTTCATCACCTCTGATTTATGAAAATTTGGACACGGCTACAAACAATTGCATTTGCCAACATAAACAGTCATGTTTCCATAAATGATTCTGAAGTAATGTGGGCCTGTAGTCAAGTATGGGTGGTCTTGTCTAGGGGGGAAATAAAGGGAGGAGGGAAACAAATAAAGTTGAATGGATTGGCATTTACTGTTTTGGCTAATGTCTTTGAACTGATTAAGCATATCCATCACTTCCTAAGAGAGAGACATTTTTACTTCTGTTGCTGAAAGAGTAAATATTGCCCCCTCATGAACTCTACTACCCTCTAAGTTATACATACAGTATTACTAGAGCTGTGTATGGGTCCACCAATCTAATTCTGAGCCGTATCCAGTGCTTCAGATCTAACCTGGGACAATCCAGCACCAACCAGATAGGGATCCCAAAGTGATCTGGAGATCTTGCACAGTCATTCGGTAGGGGAGGGAAGAGGAGGATTCACTATCTCTGTTTCAATGGGACCTTTATTTGGAGGGTTTTCCAATCCAAGTGTGGTAAAAAGATAAAGAATTGTCACATCCACACTGCATGGCTTCCTCTAAAGCACGGGTGTCAAACACAAGGCCCGGGGGCCAAATCCGGCCCGCCAGACCTCGTCATGTGGCCCGCCGAGCGCCCCAGCCAGCGGGACCCAGCACCGGGACCTTGCTGCTGAAGCGCCGCGCCGACAAACAGCTGGGGCCTGGGGTGGGGGTAGAAAGGCGGCCGGAGGAGCGCTGCGTGGAGCGCCCCGAGCCACAGCAGGAGGAGGCAGCTTGCCGGGTCAGCTCCCAGCAGCACCGCACGGAGAGTCCCGAGCCTCTGCGACGCAGCAGTGCTCTGTAGCACTTTGAATCCTCCTGCCACGGCTCGGCGCCTGGAAACGACTGCTGCTGCAGCAGCAGCAGCACAGACAAAGCACCCAGCAGCACTGCGTGGAGGAGGAGGAGGATTCAAAGTGCTACAGAGCACTGCTGCGTCCCAGAGGCTCGGGACTCTCCGTATGGCGCTGCCGGGCACCGACCCGGCAAGCCTCCTCCTCCTCCTCCTCTTGCCTCACCTCCTCCTCCTCCTGCCGTGGCTCAGCCTCATGAACGTGAGCTCAGCAGCGGCTCAGCCTCATGAACATGCAACTCTGAGGCTTTACGCACGTCTCCTAAAACGGACACCCGCTGCCTCACGCTGCACGGGAAATGCTTTTTGCCCCTGGGTCCCTTCGTGCTCTTTTCTGGCGCTGAATCAAGGCGGCGACCCCCCTTCCCTTTCTTCCTTCCTCTCTCTCGTTCTTATTCTTTCTTTCCCTCTCCTCCCTTCCTTCTTTATCTCTGTCGTCTCTCCCTCTTTCTTTTTCTCTCCTTCTTTATCTCTGTCGTCTCTCCCTCTTTCTTTTTCTCTCCTTCTTTATTCCCTTCTTTCCTACTCTTCTTTCTCTCCCCTTTCCTTCCTCTCTCCCTCCTGCTCCCTCTTTTCTTTCTTTCTTCCTTCCTTCCTTTCTTCCTTCCGTCCTTCCCATCTTTCTTCCTCTCCTCATTCTTATTCTTTCTTTCCCTACTTCCTTCCTTCTTTCTCCCTTTCCGTCTTCTCTCCCTCTTTCTTTTTCTCTCCTTCTTTATTCCCTTCCTTATTTCCTACTCTTTTTTCTCTCCCCTCTTTCCTTCCTTCCTCTCTCCCTCCCACTCCCTCTTTTCTTCCTTCCTTCCTTCCTCCCCTCCCTCTCCCTCTCCCTCTCCTCAGAAACATAGGATGCTGCTTTATACTTCTGGCCCTTGAACCCTGGAACCAGGAGAGCAGCTCCAGTGAGTCAACCTCAGCCAGTCCCTTTGGTGAAGGGTGGTGGCTCACTGGCAGAACAGCTGTCCTGCATGCAGAAGGACCCCAGCATCTCCAGGTACCAGTAGCTCTGCAAAGCTCCTGCATGAAACCGTAGCGAGCCTCCACCACCCAGTGCAGTTAACAAAAATCATTTTTCAATAAATTGTACAATAATTGTACATTTGAATATCTACTTGCCATTATTCTGACTATGTTTCTGCTTTCAGAGCTAGTTATTACTTACATTATTACCAAAAAAAAAACAGTAATAATTGAATGCAGTGACAATAATTTGATAATAAAGAGTGGACACATAGTCCTACAGATACAACCGGCCCTTTGAGGGTGACCAAACTGCTGATGCGGCCCCCAATGAATTTGAGTTTGACACCCCTGCTCTAAAGGAATCCTGGGAGCTGCATTTTGTTAAGGGTGCTGGGAACTGTAGCTCTGTGAAAAGTAAACAGTGCTGCTCCCAGGATGGCTTTATTTGGGGAAAGCCATGTGCTCCTGCCCACCTAGCAGTTCGAAAGCACATCAAAGTGCAAGTAGATAAATAGGGACCGCTCCGGCGGGAAGGTAAATGGCATTTCCGTGCACTGCTCTGGTTCGCCAGAAGCAGCTTTGTCAAATCAAATCAAATCAATAACCTTTATTAGGCATGACAAATTCAGAAGCTTCAGAACAAAATTATGAATAAAACATTCACATTATAAACTTCATGAAATAAAATACATATTAATTGAATTAGTATTTTAGAACAATATATCAATTTTCAATTAGCATCCCCTGGTCCTCTCCACAGTGGCCCAATCTCTCTGCGTAAACCGAGCACAAAAACTCAGCCACCACTAAAGTAACTCCATCATTATTATCTGACAATAACCCCTGAATAGTTGGCATTGCTGCGATCGATGCATCCACCTGCAAAGCATCCAGCAATCGTCTTCTCGCATTAATACCGTAATTACAGGAAAAGAAAATGTGGTCCAATGTATCTGGTTCATTCTTCCCGCATTTACATAAACGTTCGGCTTTTGGGAGAGCTAGATATCTTCCTTCTGTCTCCATAGAGGGGAACACGTTGAATCTAGCCAACATGAAGAGCCTGCACCCTTCCTGACTCTTCAAGTTTGCCATATATCCCCCTTTAAAGTCTCTACATATTGGGAGGTTCAGGTGTAATGGGGAGCAGGTGAAGCAGCTTTGTCATGCTGTCTGTCTGCGGACAAACGCTGGCTCCCTCGGCCTATAGAGCGAGATGAGCACCGCAACCCCAGAGTCGGACACGACTGGACCTGATGGTCAGAGGCCCCTTTACCTTTACCTTTTATGTGCTTGAAAGGTATGGTGTAGATTTGCCTTAAGAAGGGGGAGCAGGTGCCTTGAAATTGCGCCACAACCACTTGGTACCTGAGTAGCAGACTGAGCAGGCCCATGTGGCACTTGGTCATAGTCCTGCATGCTAGTGGGAGATATATTATGTTACCATCTGAATTGCAGAAGTTAGTCCTCAGTTTGAAGGGCTGTCTGGTCCAAGAGAAAAAGCCATAAGAAGCGAAGAAGAAGAAGAAGAAGAAGAAGAAGAAGAAGAAGAAGAAGAAGAAGAAGAAGAAGAAGAAGAAGAAGAAGAAGAAGAAGAAGAAGAAGAAGTTTGGATTTCACTCCCCTTAAGGAGTCTCAAAGCAGCTAACAACCCCCTTTCCCTTCTTCCCCCACAATAAACACTCTGTGAGGTGAGTGAGGCTGAGAGACTTCAGAGAAGTGTGACTAGCCCAAGGTCACCCAGCAGCTGCATGTGGAGGAGCGGGGAAGCGAACCCGGTTCACCAGATTACAAGTCCACCACTCTCAACCAATACACCATGCAGGAGACTTCGCATTGCCCATTAGCAGTTCTAGCTTGGACAGAGACTGAGCAGCCTTATAGGTTACCTGATTAGTCTTCATTGCACTGCTGTTTAAATTATAGTCATTGTTTCTGAATTCTCATTTATACAAAAAAATTTCAGTATGCGAATTTTCAGTAAATCAGTATCCTCTCTTATGCTCTCTCCCCCTCTATTTCTGGGGTTTCCTACTTTTTGGCAATGCAGAAGTGGTCACCCTAGTGCAGCATCAAGTAGTAGTATAAAAAAGGATGTTCAAATTGACTTGTTTTTCCGGCTGGTCACCTATTAGATCCAGGTCTGGGCCGTGGGGAGCTGTATTCGAATCCACAGCTTGCCTTCTGCAATCCAGAATCCCCCAAAGCAAATTACTGGCCCTAGGAACTGGCAGAAACTACTGCTTTGTCAGCCAAGCCAGGGCAAAAGGCTAGATTCCTACTATATTTAACAGGCCTGGCCAATTCAGGTGCTTCATATAGCCTGCCAGTTTCAGGGACTGGTGTTGTGTTCCTTCATTCTTCACCATACCCTTAAGGGGCTTTAAAACCCAACCACACACAGTCTCCTCGCTAGACCAGGGCATGGATTCATGCCACGAAGTTCCTGTTTCATTGCTTTCTGTTCCAGGTTCATTGCTGACTGATGCCTCTTGCAATGTATAAGGGTGGATCTCACACGTCTCTGTCTGCAGAAAGGCAGAAGTTCCGTTTTAAAACAGTACAAGGATCAGGGAAAATGGGAGCCCATGAACATTCACCCATCCTCTCTTGGGGAGTCTTCCAGCATGCAAAGAACCTATTTTCACTAATGGAACCCGCTTATTATTCCCATTGTGTGAAACAATTTTTGGCTTAGGAGAGACACCATGAAAGCAGAGAGGTGAGCACATCAATGGATTATTCAGTCCAACTCTTTCACTTGAAAAGAATGTCCCAGACAGAAAGCATCCTCAATATGTCTCCCAAACCTTTTATTGAAAGCCTCAAACAGATTCAATACTCTCACGGGCTAATTTATGCCACCGCCAGGCTGTTATTATTGTCAGGATTTATTTATTTATTTTGCTTAATGGCTTACTTAGGAATTGCTTCTTAAAAAGATAAAGTATAAGTCCAAGAGGGCCACTTTGCATGCTGCAGAATTCCTAAAGAGAAACTTAACTTTTTTTAGTTTGTGCCTTATGTTGGCTTCCGCATGATCAACTTGTGCTCATTCAGATCAATCTTGTTCTATTCAATAAAAGGAATCATATGTGTACCTGTGTACACAGATAGTGGAGCTGTACCCCTGTACAGTTATTCACATGACATCTTCAGCAAGTGTACAGTTTGTGTACCAGTTTACACAGTAGGTGAGCTTGACAAGTGTACAGTCTTCCACACAAACACATTTTACATGCATGGAGACAGATTGTAGCTGTGTTCAGCGTCACAAGTGAACACCTTTAATGCTGCTCATCTTAACACTCTTTTAGAGCACAAATCTCTTTTGAATCAATGTATTTTGCTGCCTGACGTAAAGCTACAAACGATGCCTGCCCCCAAATCAAGGCACCGGAGGGGGAAAATATCCCACAAATGACTTTCCCTGGAAGTGAAAAAACCAGGAAAAATAAATGGAAGAACTAACAGTAAGAGCTGTTCAACAGTGGGATGGTCTCCCTCAGGAGGTTGTGGACTCTCCTTCCTTGGAGATTTTTAAGCAGAAGTTGGATGGCCATCTGTCATGGATGCTTTAGCTGAGATTCCTGCCTTGGAGGGGGTTGTACTAGATCACAGGTGTCAAACACAAGGCCCGGGGGCCAAATCCGGCCCGCCAGACCTCGACATGTGGCCCGCCGAGCGCCCCAGCCAGTGGGACCCAGCAGCGGGACCTTGCTGCTGAAGCGCCACGCCGACAAAGCGCCGACAAACAGCTGGGGCCGGGGGGGGTAGAAAGGCGGCCGGAGCAGTGCTGCGTGGAGCGCCCCGAGCCACAGCAGAAGGAGGAGGCAGCTTGCCGGGTCAGCGCGCGGCAACGCCGCACGGAGAGTCCCGAGCCTCTGCAACGCAGCAGTGCTCTGTAGCACTTTGAATCCTCCTCCTCTTGCCATGGCTCGGCGCCTGGAAACGGCTGCTGCTGCTGCTGCTGCTGAAGCACAGACAAAGCACCCAGCAGCGCCGCGTGGAGGAGGAGGAGGATTCAACGTGCTACAGAGCACTGCTGCGTCTCAGAGGCTCAGGACTCTCCGCACGGTGCTGCCGGGCACCGACCCGGGTAGCCGCCACCTCCTCCTCCTCTTGCTTCACCTCCTCCTCCCGCGGCTCAGCCTCATGAACGTGAGCTCAGCAGCGGCTCAGCCTCACGAACGTGCAACTCTGAGGCTTTACACACTTCTCCTAAAACGGACACCCGCTGCCTCATGCTGCACGGGAAATGCTTTTTGCCCCTGGGTCCCTTCGTGCTCTTTTCTGGCGCTGAATCAAGGTGGCCACCCCCCTTCCCATTCTTTCTTCCTCTCTCTCGTTCTTATTCTTTCTTTCCCTCTCCTTCCTTCCTTCTTTATCTCTGTCTTCTCTCCCTCTTTCTTTTTCTTTCATTCTTTATTCCTTCTTTCCTACTCTTCTTTCTCTCACCTCTTTCCTTCCTCTCTCCCTCCTGTTCCCTCTTTTCTTTCTTTCTTTCTTCCTTACTTCCTTCCTTTCTTCCTTCCGTCCTTCCCATCTTTCTTCCTCTCCCTCATTCTTATTCTTTCTTTCCCTCTCCTTCCTTCCTTCTTTCTCCCTTTCCGTCTTCTCTCCCTCTTTCTTTTTCTTTCCTTCTTTATTCCCTTCCTTATTTCCTACTCTTCTATCTCTCCCCTCTTTCTTTCCTTCCTTCCTCTCTCCCCTCCCTCTCCCTCTCCTCAGAAACATAGGATGCTGCTTTATACTTCTGGCCCTTAAACCCTGGAACCAGGAGAGCAGCTCCAGTGAGTCAACCTCAGCCAGTCCCTTTGGTGAAGGGTGGTGGCTCACTGGCAGAACATCTGTCCTGCATGCAGAAAGACCCCAGAATCTCCAGGTACTAGTAGCTCTGCAAAGGTCCTGCATGAAATCCTAGTGAGCCTCCACCACCCAGTGCAGTTACCAAAAATCATTTTTCAATAAATTGTACAATAATTGTACATTTGAATATCTACTTGCCATTATTCTGACTATGTTTCTGCTTTCAGAGCTAGTTATTACTTACATTATTACAAAAAACAGTAATAATTGAATGCAGTGACAATAATTTATGATAATAAAGAGTGGACACATAGTCCTACAGATACAACCGGCCCTTTGAGGGTGACCAAACTGCTGATGCGGCCCCCGATGAATTTGAGTTTGACACCCCTGTACTAGATGTTCCACCAGATGAAAGCTCCTTCCATCAGTAGAAGGAAGCCTTCAGATCCAACCCATTATCAGTTACAGACATATGTCTCTTTTTTTCAGGACATGTCTACTTTTTCATGGCTAGAGTCATCATAGCGATCTACAGTTAAAAGTAGAAGTGGGCAAATGTGTCCTCTTTTTTGGTCTTCAATATATGCCTGTGTCCAGACATATGTCAAAGCATTTGTTGGGAGACATTTTTGTTAGAGTTGCTGTTTGGCGGCTCAAAACAGCGCAGTATATTTCTGTCATCCAATACTTCTAATTTAAGAAGGCACAGGCTCCCTGCCTGTAGCCATCAAGATACAATAGCCGATAAGTGGAAATCACTAAATATATTAAGTCCAAATCATGAAGGTCTAATTTTATCTCTCCTGCCTGCACTGGATTTTCAACAGAGAATTTCACTCTAAGCAATAAGTCATGCAAGGCATCCAAGCTCTGTTACTGGTGCGATTCTGACTGTCAAAGCACATTTTGTGTGACACATCTTAATTAGCCCACTGTAGCGGCAGAACAAAACGTCCAGCATTCGTGGATTTTTTGTGGTGCCAGTTTAACATGCTGGATTGTTTTAACTGCTTGTGTGTGAAAATTAACAACCCCATGCATCCTACAGAAGTGGGTCACCTGAAGGGCAAAAGGAAACATCGCCAGACATTTATAATTGTACGTTTCTCTGGCACTGATGTCAGAACAGGAACAACCTCAAGGCAGGCACTGCTTGCAAGGTTATAGAGGCTTGACAGTTCCTTTAACCCAGGGGTGAGCAAACCTTATCAGCAGGGGGCCGGTCCACTGTCCCTCAGACCTTGTGGGGGGTGGACTATATATATTTGGGGGGGGATGAATGAATTCCTATCCCCCACAAATAACCCAGAGATGCATTTTAAATAAAAGCACACATTCTACTCATGTAAAAGCACCTGGCAGGCCCCAGAAATAACCCAGAGATGCATTTTAAATAAAAGGACACATTCTACTCATGTAAAAACATGCTGATTCCCGGAACGTCTGCAGGCCGGATTGAGAAGGCGATTGGGCCGGCAGCCCCCAGACCTTAGTTTGCCTAGCCATGCTTTAAGCTTTGACCTTCTTGGGAAAAAGAGGAATGTGAGTTGGGGCGTTTTTATGGTATCTACAAAGGAATTCTATATATTGATAGGTAAAGGGGCCCCTGACCATCAGGTCCAGTCGTGTCCGACTCTGGGGTTGCGGTGCTCATCTCGCTCTATAGGCCGAGGGAGCCAGCGTTAGTCCGCAGACAGCTTCCGGGTCATGTGGCCAGCATGACTGAGCCACTTCTGGCGAACCAGAGCAGCACACAGAAACGCCGTTTACCTTCCCGCCGGAGCGGTCCCTATTTATCTACTTGCACTTTGATGTGCTTTCGAACTGCTAGGTGGGCAGGAGCTGGGACCGAGCAATGGGAGCTCACCCCATTGCAGGGATTTAACCCGCCGACCTTCTGATCAGCAAGCCCTAGACTCTGGTTTAACCCACAGCGCCACCTGGGTCCTCTATATATTGATATAGAGTCCTCTATATATATTGATAAGATATGTGCACCCAAATTCTTAGAGCAACGAGAAAAGGCATGCAGACTATACCTAGGTCATGCTTCCTTTGTAATGAGGTCGCTGGAGACATATATACACACTGACTAGGTATAAGTGAAGACATAGCTTTAACTCCAGCTGGCTTCCCAATATTCACTTCCTCCCGATCATATTTCTATGGGAATATATCCAGCTCCCTGTGGGATGTATCATCATTGAAGCAGTAGAATACAACATTTCCTGTTCCCTAGAGTGGACACACAGAGGAATGTTGCTCCAGACAGAGAGGACTTCCTCTCATAGCTGCCCTGGAGCATCCTCCCCCTGTTTGTGATCAGGTAGATGGGCGTGAACCTAGCAGACCCTATAAAAGGGCTAGCCACGCAGCCATCTTTTTGCCCTTTTCCATTTTTCCTTTTGGACTCCTCTGCTAGCTCTTAGCCAGCAGTACATGGCTCATCCTTGCAAAGGATGGAAGCCATAAGGTAGAAAGTCTGAGGCCTAGCTCAGACTTCTTTTATCTACAAATGTAACTACAAGATAAAGCCTGCCTTCAGGACAGTACTGTGAACTGAATGTAAGCAAACTTTACCATTACTTTTAAAAGAAGACATTGTTATTTTTAAGAGGGAAATAAAGGGGAATATACCAGGAACAATCCATTCTGGACAAGCCAGACTGGATTGCTCAATTTATGCAATTCTAATGAATCTATCAACTTGCTATCAGCAATGTGCAGGCGAATGTGCTTAGCTACCAGCTCACTAGTGTGAGTGAGGAAGGATAAGATATAATCAATATATCCTCTCCTACTATCCACAACATTCCCACACTCCCAAAATGCTTTCACCGGGTTTCTTTTCCTTTTGGCCAGGCACTTTCCCCACAAAAACCTGCTCTTTATCACAGGAAACAATCCCGCAGAAAACCTGAATTGCTATTTCCTCCAATTCAGTGGTAAAGATTGGGTTTTCCTGGGCAAAGCAGAAGAACAAGAAAGAAAAAAAGTGCTTGGGCACGGTCTAGGAAAGTGCAGACCTTTGCCTAGAAAGTGTGGGGCAAAAGGTAAATTTGGATGAGCCCTAAAGCTGAGACTCTCCCTGTGACTCCAAACTGCCCTGTCCATTCTTCTGTTTCTCACCCAAAGACACATGGATGACACAATCTCTGAATATCTGAAGAAGTGTGCATGCACATGAAAGCTCATACCAAAATAAAAACTTAGTTGGTCTTTAAGGTGCTGCTGGAAGGATTTTTTTTATTTTGTTTCGACTACATCAGACCAACACGGCTACCTACCTGTAACAATCTCTTTTGTCATACTAACTTTTACCTTCCAGAAGTATCTCCAGCTATTCAGTTTCAATGGCAGCATATTTACTCTGGCTTACTGAAATATACTCAGAGTCGAGAGTGAATTTCATGCTCTTTATTCAGCTCATAGTCATCAAGGAGAAGAAGAGAAGACTGGCTCTTTTCCCAAAACCATCTGCTTATATACATTATTTACACAATGGGCCTTGCGTGATTGGCTACTTCAGGGCTACACCTGTGGACCAATCAGGTTGTGGATTGACTTCTGCCTGCAGCCTGATTGGCTGCTCCTGCAGGCCAATCAGGTTGCAGATTCACTTCCACCTGGAGTTGGATTGGGTAGCTCCTGCGGACCAATCAGACTGCTGATTCTGAATCCTATTGTTCTAGGATTCAGCTCAGTACATAACACTTACATAACAAAGGAGATACTTATCAGGCTGGTTTGGGCTATCTATTCAGCAGAAGACACTGGTTTGACCGTTTTTTGCACTTCTCTTCTTCAGACCACAAACTTACAACTAGAAGATTAGGATACTTGAGGAGGTCATTTCTCTCTCTCTCTCTCTCTCTCTCTCTCTCTCTCTCTCTCTCTCTCTCTCTCTCACACACACACACACACACACACACACACACACACAGCCCACAACACTGTGATTACTTTCTTTCCTTCCAGTTATCCAAATACAATATAACTGCAGTTATTCCTTTGTCAATGTGTTGGGAAGAAGGAACAGTTTATCTGTCCCCATTATACTCAATTCTCCTTGTCAGCTCTCTTTGGTCTGAAAACTGCTTCACGGGTTTCCTTCTGCGCAAAAGCTAGTGGTGAATTAGCAATGTGACATCAGAAAGCAATCAAGAGTGTTGCTATAACTCAGTGCCTCTGGCTGCTGTTCTCACCTCTTGCAAGAGCAGCAGACGGTGATAAAGTCCCAGTTTTCAGAGGTGCTGACCAGTCTCACTTTCAGTGCTGGAGCTGAAAATTGGGTGCTTTGTGCCTTGCCCCATTACAAGTGTTGATAAGGTTTCTCAAGTCCTATTAACTGAAGTTGGGATTGGCTGTTCTCTGTTCAGTTTGGCCATCTTGATTGCCATGAATGGTCTAGTCCCATAATTTGCCTAGAGCGTTATCCGATGATAGCCACGGTCTTTGCAAAACAAGTCAATTTGTAGTTGGGATTTAGAGAGAGAAAGAAGACAAAGATGAGAGTTTAGCTAGAGTTGCCTAAACTGGACTAAAACCTTAGAGGCACAGTAACAGTGGCAGAAGTCAATGGATTTGCTGGTTGCTGTAGGCGTGAATATTTGTTTTCCGTATCTGCTTGCATATTTGGAAATAAAGCAAATATTACAAAGACACTATATGTCTCGTGTTCTCTTGTCCAAAGGAAACTGAATCAGACCATATAGAACCACTGAATCACAAAGCTGTAAGAGACCTACAAAATCATACAGTACAACTCCATGCCAAAGCAGGAAATTCTCTAATATATTGAAATAAATAATAATAATAATTGTCCAGTAGCACCTTAGAGGCCAACTAAGTTTGTCCTGGGTATAAGCTTTCATGTGCATGCACACTTCTTCAGATACACTGAAACACCAGACCCTTATATATAGTGGGAGGGTGGGGTGGGTTTTTTCTCAGATGGGTAGTAGGAGATGGGTGATTGACTCAATGGGTATGGTAAACCTGTTGACGACTGTTAACGACATCAATTAGTCCTATAGGAAAAAGCAAGGGATTGCATGCAGATGACCAAAAATAGCTTTAGCATTAGCATGAGACAAGGATCCAATATCTCTATGCAGCCCAGTTCTCTCCATAGTTTTCCGTTTAATAATAAATTGTAATTCAGGGCAAATTTTCTAGATACTCTAAATCAGTGGTCCTCAACCTTGGGCCTCCAGATGTTTTTGGCCTACAACTCCCATGATCCCTAGCTAGCAGGACCAGTGGTCAGGAATGATGGGAATTGTAGTCTCAAAACATCTGGAGGCCCATGGTTGAGGACCACTGCTCTAAATGACTGTGCCCTCGTACAGTTGACCATAGACCCAACCAGAGGACTTAAGATCAAGTTGTTTGAGGTGTAAATGTGGTTGAAATAATTGGAAACTGTGACTATGGAGTTATCGAACTGAGCATATAGGTAAGTGGACATTTGCCATGGAAACCCAGCACAGTAACATTTGACTTCAAAAGATGAAATTTCTCACAAATTAGGGAATTAACAACAACGACAAAAAGGAATTTGAAAGTCAAATCTCCCCAGAATTATCAGGGTTTATTCAAACCCCCAATAACAGAAGCTAAGGTAGAATGTGTACGGCAACAGGATAGGTTCTACTAACGCCAAGGGGGTGTCAGTGTGGTTTAAAAGCAGAGTCAAGAAAGCTAGTAGAGAAAAGAAGGCTTATTTCAGAAAACGGAGGTCTTGTCCAAGAGAAGAGGAAAAGAGGAAAACTTTGGCAAGAGAAATGCAAGCAGGTAACAAGAGGTGCAAAAGAAACCTCAATAACAATTGAAGAGCGTCACATGAAGACCAACAGTTTTCTTAGAGACATCAGCTGGGGAGAGAAGGGCAAAACCTCACCTTCGCGCACACTGTGGTTCAGATAAAAAAGTCCCTTTCTTTACTAAAAAAACAACAACCAAAAACTGATGTGCTTGGCAGTGATGTGTTTAAACATCGTGTGTAAGCAATCGCTTCATTTGCCTGTAAACTAGTTCTGTTGATTTTGCACTGCAATATTCATCAACCTAAAAGCTGAGGATTAAATCTGATGTTCATTTACTCTATACAGTGGTACCTCTGGTTATGAACTTAATTCGTTCTGGAGGTCCGTTCTTAACCTGAAACTGTTCTTAACCTGAGGTACCACTTTAGCTAATGGGGCCTCCCGCTGCCGCTGCCCGATTTGTGTTCCCATCCTGAGGTAAAGTTCATAACCCGAGGTACTACTACTTCCAGGTTAGCGGAGTCTGTAATCCGAAGTGTTTGTAACCCGAGGTGTTTGTAACCCGAGGTACCACTGTTACTTTTACCAGAGCAATAAACAGTTCCACTGCAGAACCTCAGTCCCCAAAGGCAATGGAAGATGCAGAAGTGGGGGTCTGCAGGTTGGAGTAGAGCAATGGGTTCAACCCTCTCATGCAATGGTGGCAGGGGTGAGGCATCCTGTTCCGCCACTTGAGGTGAAATGGGAGTGTGTGTCCCACCACCACCCCATCCTGCTCCCCTACAAAGCCTCCCTTACCTGATTTCCATGGCACCAACAAACCCTCCAAGCATCCCTATTTTCCAGGGATGTCCCTGATTTAGAGAAGTTGTCCCAGTTTCTGATTTGATCCCAGAATGTCCCACTTTTCCTTAGGATGTCCCTATTTACATTGGAGGGTATGGTAGGATGTCTCTATTTTCATTGGAGAAATGTTGGAGGGTATGGAATTATCCAACCCCCAAGCTGTCTGAAGGCAAGCCTGTATAGTGAAGGTTTTTTTTAATGTTTATTGTTTTATTACGATTTTATATTCATGGATTGTCAGGCCCTGACAGGTAATCCTGTGGGGCAGGGAGCTGGAGGCAGAGAAACTGAATCAAACTACTGGAATGAACAGATCTCTAAATCAGAATTTATGACCATCAAAACTGCTTTTTTAATTTTTTTTTTAAAAAAATGCTTTTCTGATCTGTTAAAAATGTTTGACTTTTTGGATATGTTCTTGTACTAATTCAGTAGAATTCACCAGGCCCTTAATCAGGAGGCATGAAATAGCTTGTGACGTTTCACTTCTCCCTTCAGTGCATAGTTTATAGAGACATAAGTATAATAATAAAATTTTCATTACTGGGAATCAGTGTAGTTAAGGCCCAGTGAGCAGACTTCTATCTCTTGGTTTGGTACATTTTCAGGGAATGTTTCATGACATACCGTATATATTGCACACCGAGGTTTCTTTTGTGCTTGATAAAAGCGGGGAAAGTGATTATTTGGGGCCCTCATCCATTATAGGTAATTTACTGCCTAGAAATATGTCATTGCCTTCCTTGGTTAACATTTACATGTGTTTCACAAGCCGCCCAAATTGCTCCTTTAACATTTTGCAGAAAGTTCGAAAGTGACATGAGCATAAGATCAAGGTTATTTTTGCTGCTGCTGTCAGAAGTCGAGCAAGCAAAAGGAGGGGAGTTTGACACATTACACTCTAATGCTGTGTGTTGCTAAATAAAATGGAAATAAATAGGCACCAAGAACTAAAATCACTGAGTGGTGGATTGTCAATTGACTCTTCTATAATAGAGCCAGTGCATTTCAGATTCTGAAAGCAACACTTTTTCTCTCTCTCAATATTTCTCTCTGGAATATTGACACATTAAGATTCACCAGAGTTTGTCTGCTGTGCACGAGTCATCTACAGCAGTGGTCCTCAACCCCCGGGCCACGGACCGGTACCGGTCCGTGGATCAATTGGTACCGGGCCGCCCAAGGAACATTTAAATACAATTAAATTAAAATTATTAAATCAAAACAATCTAAATAAAATATAAACAATTAATGTCCCCCCTCAGCGGGCCGCGGTAAAATTATCAAACGTTGACTGGTCCGTGGCGATAAAAAGGTTGGGGAGCACTGATCTACAGAACTGAAAATGAGTTACCATGTTTTTATTTTAAAGCTCGTGTTTTGTGGATGCCCATAATTTCACACACTTTCTGGGACACTCTTGACTCAAAGGTCCTGGGTTGATCCGAGCGTAATTCCCCCCATATCTCAAATTTGGAAAAAATGGTGTCAACCAAGGCATGTGCCACTGTCGTGGCTACCTGGTTTTTTATAGTGTAAGCCTCTTGGTCACCGTGTGAAATAATTCATGGCAACCAAGAAGCAGCAGTTGCCAGCTCTCATTTCTGGCAGGGGGCCCAGCACATCCACTTCAGCATGCTCCATTGGGGTACCCAACAAGTATTACTGCACTTGAGCCCTTCCTATTTTAGTGGGCCCTTCTTTGTTACATAGCCATGACACCTTTGGCACCAGTTGTCCATACCACCCAACATTTCTCCGATGAAAAGAAGCATGTCTTATTCAATAACAACAACAACAATTTTATTATTTATACCCCACCCATCTAACGAGCTTACCCCAGCCACTCTGGGTGGCTTCCAACATATATAAAAACATAGTAACACATTACACATTAAAAACTTCCCTATACAGGGCTGCCTTCAGATGTTTCCTAAAGGTTGTATAGTTACTTATCTCCTTGGCTCGGGGGGGGGGGTCGCCTAACTCCATACCCTCCAACTTTTCTCCAATTAAAATAGGGACATTCTAAGGGTGAAAGAGGAGAGCGCAAAATATGGTCTGAAGCTCAACATCAAAAAAACCAAGATCATGGCCACTGGTCCCATCACCTCCTGGCAAATAGAAGGGGAAGAAATGGAGGCAGTGAGAGATTTTACTTTCTTGGGCTCCTTGATCACTGCAGATGGTGACAGCAGTCACGAAATTAAAAGACGCCTGCTTCTTGGGAGAAAAGCAATGGCAAACCTAGACAGCATCTTAAAAAGCAGAGACATCACCTTGCTGACAAAGGTCCGTATAGTTAAAGCTATGGTTTTCCCAGTAGTGATGTATGAAAGTGAGAGCTGGACCATAAAGAAGGCTGATCACCGAAGAATTGATGCTTTTGAATTATGGTGCTGGAGGGGACTCTTGAGAGTCCCATGGACGGCAAGAAGATCAAACCTATCCATTCTTAAGGAAATCAGCCCTGAGTGCTTACTGGAAGGACAGATCGTGAAGCTGAGGCTCCAATACTCATGAGGCCACCTCATGAGAAGAGAAGAATCCTTGGAAAAGACCCTGATGTTGGGAAAGATTGAGGGCACTAGGAGAAGGGGACGACAGAGGACGAGATGGTTGGACAGTGTTCTCGATGCTACGAACTTGAGTTTGACCAAACTGCTTGAGGCAGTGCAAGATAGGAGTGCCTGGCGTGCTATGGTCCATGGAGTCACGAAGAGTCGGACACGACTAAACAACTAAACAACAACAACAAGGAAAAGTGAGACATTCAAGGATCAAATCAGAAACCAGGACGGCTTCTGTAAATCTGGGACTGTTCCTGGAAACTAGAGATACTTGGAAGGTCTGATTGTCCACATCCCGTCTGTACTTTACCCAGTAGAAATTCTCTCTTACTCTACCCAGAGTGTTGGCTACACCAAAGAGTCCTGCTCTCTTAGCATCATGGCATGGCATCAGTTCTTCCTTCTTTACCTTTGTTGGCACAACCAGCTGTCATCAGTGCCCAGCTCTAGTAGGTTCTACCCATTTCCTGTACAGTACATCATCCCTGAACTGTCCCACTGGGACCAAAAGGCCTCCACGGCAGTACTGAGTGAAAACATGACTCTCCAGGGAGGACGAGCTTATGAGTTAATTTTCCACCCCCACACAACATTGATATCTGAATCATTCCTTTGTAAGGTCCTCAGTCGTTGTAGGGTCTGATTCTGCAAGGTCACAGTCTTTGAACCAGGGTTAGTTGCACTTCTGCAGAGCAACGGGCCTAGGCTTCCTGTCTGTCTTTGTTCTCCCTCCTCTGCAGCCATCTGCCTGCTCTCTTGCCTCATTCATTATCTGCAACAAGTCTTCCTGGATTAGAATGCTTTCGCTCTGGCTGGTAGGTGGTAGTGAAATTATATTCCTGGAGTTTTTGCAGCCACCTTGCTATTTGGCACTCGGGGTTTTTTGAACAGTCAGTCCTCCTGCCATACAGATAATGGTGACAATGTCATACGGACTTTACAACTGTAAGGAGTTCCTTTCTGTAATGTTCTGGCTTCCCTGAGCAAGGCAGCCATATTCTCTTTGATTTGAGGTTGGGTTGCCATATGTCCTTTTTTCTAGGACATGTCCTCCTTTTCAAGAGTAACAATTTCTGTCCGGATTTTTTGAATTTGCCAAAATGTCTGGGGGTGCAGAAGTGGGTTACATTTTATGTTGCATACATAGTACTAGACAGCCAAATGCAAAACGTATACAGTGGTACCTCGGTTTACAAACACAATTGGTTCTGGAAGTCTGTATTTAACCTGAAGCATACTTAACCTGAAGCGAACTTTCCCACTGAAAGTAATGGAAAGTGGATTAATCCATTCCAGACGGTCCGTGGAGTACTTAAACTGAAGCGTACTTAACCTGAAGCGAACTTTCCCACTGAAAGTAACAGGAAGTGGATTAATCTGTTCCAGACGGGTCCACGGAGTACTCAACCTGAAGCGTACTTAACCCGAAATATGAGTGTAATTGGTTCCGGAAGTCCGTACTTAACCTGAAGCGTACTTAACCTGAAGCGAACTTTCCCATTGAAAATACAGTGGTGCCTCGCTAGACGAATTTAATTTGTTCTATTCTACGGGTCTATTCTTATAACGAAAAATTCGTCTAGCGAGGCAACCTCCGCTAGAAAAATCCTTTCTTTAAGCGAAAATTTCATCTTGCAGGGCGTTCATTAAGCGAGGCACCACTGTAATGGAAAGTGGATTGATCCATTCCAGACGGGTCCGTGTGAGTTTTGCATGAATCAGGAAAGGGCCACGTCCTTGTTTTTTGTATGTTTTGAAGGGACATTTTATAATGCACCTGCACCACCCTCCCCCAGCAAATGTCTCCTCTTTTTTGTTTTTCAAAATATGGCAACCCTAATTTTGTGGCTGATTTTGTCATAGATTTTGTGGCTGATTTTGTCATTTACCTTGGAAGTTTGCCAATTGCCCTGGGATTTTTTTTACCAGATTTAAGAACTCCTCCAGCTGGCTTAAAACATTGCCCAGCACGTCAGGTTGTCCACATCCCCAGTCATAGTAGGGGGGGGATTGTGCTTACCCACAGTGGTGTTCCTCATGAGGTGTCCACTTCCACTTCTGCTGGGTGCTGACTTCTACCTCTGTGGCGACTTCCACTGCTTCTCACAAGGTCTTTGGACACCACTCCATGATTTTCATGTGGAAGTCTACATCACTCTGCCCATCAAGGAACTGGTCCTTTGCCAGCGTTTCATGAATTTCCTCACTGACATCCCAGTACAAGCGCCTCAGATTCTCAGTGAAGGATCTTTTCTTATCCACTCCTGCAGCTCCTGGGATGGAGGACAAAGAGGTGGGTTCTTAGCAGCAAACCTTAGTGGGCCAATGCTGGGAGTCATGCAGAATCTTCCATAAGAGAAAGGGCCAAGCTATCTTGATCTGGTGAAAACTTTAGATCTGCAGTTTGGAGCAGTACATTAGTCTGAGCTAGATGGGACCCTTGGACTGAACACAAACAATCATAATCAAGAACCCAGACAAATAGCAGTAGGTCACATTCCAAAGGGATCACACAACATCTGAGAAGGCTTTCCAGCAAAACAAAGAGGAAACTGAACCGGGTCTCAACTTCATTTCCATGTAGCTTGACATTCGGAACTAGGGGGTGTAAACTCCAATTAGTCAAGCTCATGCCTGCACTCAACCAAATTTTTTTTATTAAAAATAACACTCCAACTTCCTCCTGCAGTGCAGAACATACTGCTGATTCTTCTCTCTCTTTTGCTTTATTCAGTGGCGAAGACGATTTATATGTTCATCTGATTAACCAAAGTGCAGAATCAACAATATAAATAATTCCATAGAATGCCACATATATAAAGGTTTAATTTGAAGTTCAGGATGAGAAATGATCGTTGAATTGAACTTTGAAGAGGCTACCATTTGTTTTACTGCAGCTTCATAAATAGGAGAGAAGGTTCATCTAGAAGGGGCTATACAGGCATCAGCATAGCAAGTGAATTTTTTAATTTTACATTGCCAAAAATATTGTGAGAAGATGTAGAGACCAATGGAAGAGGATAATGAGGCTAATAAGTCTCTCTGATAATGGTTATTACCAGAAATATATTTGGAAATATCTTCTAATTAAAAAGTTGTTATAGGGATCTCAATCAGAGAGCTGCTAACTCTTGAAATGAATTCAGCAGAATCTTAAAAACATGATGCTTATGGGTGCAGTCCTAAGCATTCTTAGGAAGAAAGGAATCCCACAGAACTCAGGGAACAGATGTATCAGACGTTGGACAGTAGGACTTGATCCACCATCCATTCCAGCCTGAGAAGTCACCTTCAAATTAAGGGATTGTTCTAGAGCAATGATGGCCAAACTTGGCCCTCTAGATGTTTTGGGACTACAATTCCCATCATCCCTGACCATTGGTCCTGTTAGCTAGGGACGATGGGAGTTGTAGTCCCGAAACAACTGGAGGGCCAAGTTCTACAGTGGCCATCACTGTTCTAGAGCGAAGTGAATGCAATGGAGAACCCTCCAGATGTTGTGCACTACAACTCCCATCATCTCTTGCTACTGTTAAAGCTGGCTAGGGCTGATGGTGTTTGTAGTCCACAACTCGGGACCACATTGCCCAACCCCTGTACTAGAATAAGCAAGCCTTCTCATTTAAAAGTGCCACTTTGAATTGGAGATAGCAGACTATAATTGGAGGTAGTAGACTAAATTAATTTGTTTATTTGTTGCATGATGGGCCCAAACTCACTAATTACACTATCCACTTAAAAGACATAATACTTTTTGGTTTCTATAAATTTCCAGGCAGTGCTGAGCACTCCTGGCTAATATTTATACAATTATCCTTCAAAAATATTGTACACCATATACATATACGTGTGTGTGTGTGTGTGTGTGTGTGTGTGTGTGTGTGTGCTTCAGTGTGGGCAAAGCTCAGTCTGGAACCACCAAATTCCATGCATAAATATGTTTAGAATGGATTCCTGCTCTGAGCCTACAAAATGCATGTGTTGCTTACAAAGCACTTAAAATAGTTCTTGCAAACTGCTTAGAGATTTGACTACAATCAAGTGGTATATAAATAAATAATAACTAAAATCCCACAGGTCTCAGATTCAATCCTTTGTATTGCCAAGTAGGATATGGGCACAAGCACACTAACGGTGCAGTATTTATAGACACTCCAAATATCCTTGTTTTCCAGGGACGGTCCCAGATTTACAGAAGCAGTCCCTGTTTCTGATTTCATCCTGGAACAGTGATGGCGAACCTATGACACGCGTGTCAGAGGTGACACGCAGAGCCCCCACTGCTGACACGCGCCCCATCGGCCTATTTCCGCTGTTGTTGTCCCCCCCCCATTTGTTCTCCCGCTCCTCCTACAGCTTGTCTCCGCTAGAGCTTGTCTCCGCTGTTGCTGGTGGCCAGAGATTGGTTTTTTAACCCTTTCTGTGCTTTTTCCCCCCTGGCACTTTGGCAGACGATGATTGGGTGTTTTTTAACCCGTTTTGTGCTGGTTTTTTGGGCGATTTTGCAGACTATGTCGGTGCTGCGTGTTAGTTCCAGCGAAGGTGTTATTCGTCATTTATTTCTGTTCTCTTCCCCCCCCCAAAAGCACAGCAGCTTTGAGGCATCCCCCCCAAAAGCAAAGCAACTTTTGCGCCCTCCCAAAAACCTCCAAAATTTTGGTTAGCAACTCCCCCCCCCAAAAAAAAGCTCAACAACTCTGGGCACTTTGTGATAAATAAGGAGTTTTTTGTTTGGTTTGGTTAAATAATTAGTTTTTGGTTTATTAAATACAGTTATATATTACAATTATGCATTTTTGTTATTTAAACTATAAATATCGTGAAATTATTATTTTTTCTCGAAGTGACAAACCAACTGAGTTATGCTCGGTTTTTTGGCGAATTTTGACACACCAAGCTCAAAAGGTTGCCCATCACTGTCCTGGAATGTCCCGCTAATGCCCTGTTTTCACTGGAGAAATGTTGGAGGGTATGGAGTTACTCGACCCTTGAGCCATCTGAAGGCAGCCCTGTATAGGGAAGTCTTTTTAATGTTTAACATTTTATTATGTTTTTATGGATGTTGGAAACTGCACAGAATGGCTGGGGCCACCCAGTCAGATGGGTGTGGTAGAAATAGTAAAATTGTTATTAGTGAATAGGACGTCCCTATTTTCATCGGAGAATGTTGGAAGGTATGCATTCATACACATTTTTATTTTGCCCTCTAAGGAATGTTAGTTTAGTTTCACCTGCCTGCGCCTATCTCAGAATACTGAAAAGGGTTCCATGTGACTCTGTGACCTCTTTGTTTCTTTGTGACCTGCTCTCTCTCTCTATATGTTTTATTGTCCCTGTTTTGCGACAGGCACCATTATATTATCTGAAAGGTTGCAGAGCATTTCTTTGATCTCAAGGCATGTAAAGGCCACATTGCCTCTGTGGGCTGAAATATTTGAAGATAATCTGATTTGAACTTCAAGGCCGACGACCATGCATCAGTGATTTGCAATTCAAGGGGATAAAGAGGGAGGAAAACACACGCAGGAGAGATGGACAAGTAACAGTTTTCAGTTGCTGTTGCGCAGAAAGTTCAAGTCACGTTTGTATATCAGTTTGTATATCATAAAGGAAATTCTTTCGTTTCCAGGCACATCCGCAACTGAGCGACCTTTTGGCTTTGGCCCAGCCACTTCATCAGCTCTGAATCTACTTGTACTTGTCCTCCGCTCTTCCTCAGTAGCATGTTGGACGCCTTCCAACCTGAGGGGCTCATCTTCCAGCGTCATGACTTTTATATGCCTATTGTCTTTGTCCATGGAGTTTTCTTGGCAGGGATACTGGAGTGGCTTGCCAGTTCCTTCTCCAGGTGGATCACGTTTAGTCAAAACTCTCCGCTATGACCTGTCCATCTTGGGTGGCCCTGCATGGCATAGCTCATAGCTTCTCTGAGTTATTCAAGCCCCTTCGCCACGACAAGGCATTGATCCATGAAGGGGAATTGATCCATGAAGGGGTCACAAAGAGTCGGACACGGCTAAACGACTAAACAACAACAAAGGAAATTCTCTTGTATTGAAATAAAGGCAAGATTTGCAAGCATGTGCAGAAAGCAACTGCTTTCACATACAAACACAGGGCCGTCTTTAGCATATGTGCCGCCGGAGTGCAAAGATCCGCCCAACGCCCCCCAATTTTGACACAACTGATCTCGTGACTTAACTACTTCCTGCGTTCCTGCCCAGAGAAAGGCAAGCGCCAGGCGACTTCCGTGCGCGCCCTGGGCGAAAACCACGTTGCACGAGGGATGAAGCCACAGAAAAGCCACGTGGAGAGCAGCTCCGCATGCCGGGCTCCGCAACCCGGACCAGCCCAGCCCAGCCTGAGGCTGCGTGGCAGGGCTCCTTACATTTCTCTTTGGCTGCCCATTCGGAGCAGCAGGTCAAGGTTGATCACACTGGGGGCAGCGCGGGGGCTTCTCCTCTGGTGCACTCGGTGCACATGGACAGTGGCAATGGGTGCCCGGTACCTGATTGGCTGTGCCAGGCAGGTGGGGCATTGAAAAGGTGGAGTGAGGCGAATCACAGCTGTTCCCTGGAGTTAAGCAGCCTGGGGGAGGGAGCGGCCCTGCATTGCCTTCTCCATCAGATCCAGCCAATGCAAATTCGGAGGGACACCGGAGTCCAGCTGCACAGCCATCAGGGCACAGGCAGCAGCAGCCTGCCCCCCCCCCCGAATTTGGTGCCCGGGTGCCCCGCACCCCTTGCACCCTGGGTAAAGATGGCCCTGCACACACACATACATAAGACAATCCTGTATGAATTTCCTCCTATGGCATCTGATTATACCTATGTTCCTTTTAGTAAATCTTAGGCTGCATCCTCACGACTGATACAGACTAGTGTAGAGACTGCTTTAACTCCAGCAATATCTCTGGACATGCAGATTTGCCCTTAGGAAATCCAATATCAAAATTGGTATCCATAGGACGGTATCCTATATTCAATGACAATCTTAATGGATTATCACCAAGTGCCTTTGTTTCCCAGATTGAATTCTGAAAGCTTCTCCATGATAAAGTGTTCCCACAATTTTTCTCATTGCATGCCTTACTTGCATTGCTAAATGTAATACAGTGGAACCCTGGTTCTCGAACTTAATCCATTCTGGAAATCCATTTGACTCCCGAAACATTCAAAAACCAAGGCATGGATTCCGATTGGCACCAGCACCCCAGAAACAATAGCTGGCAGCCGCATTGGACATTTGGCTTCCAAAAAACATTCGAAAACCGGAACACTTACTTCCTGGTTTTTGGTGTTCGGTTTTGGTGATGTACTTTCTCTTCTTTAGCAATGGGTAAGTGTTTGGCCACCCTGTTGCCTTCTTACTTGCCCCTTGCTGTGCTGAATAGAATTCACATCAGTGCCACAGTATAGAATTGTGAATTGCAGCTGCGGTTATTAGAGAAAGATCTCTTTAAAGAAACAATATTACAGTTCCACACTGTAGATTGTCTTTTTTAAAAAATAAAATCTATAAACTTTATTGAATTGCGATTTAAAAACGTACACACACAATCACTCCAAGAAATGGAATTATCAAAATCATAGCAAACAAAACAGAACATCAAAAAAAAAGCCAAAGCAGAACAAAATAATAATGACATACCAAATCATAATCATCCTAAGTTAATAATAATAATATTTCCATATACGAAAAAATAATAATTGTTGTAAACATAATCATAACGTAAATCATAAGAAACTTTTTTTTTCAATTTGACATACCAAAAATTGATGAGGGGAAAGCGAAATTCCTAAATGAACCGATCACAAAGGATGAGATACAGGAAACAATTAAAAGAATGAAATCTGGGAAATCACCAGGGACAGATGGAATTTCGGCGTTGTTCTATAAAAAATTTGTAAATGTATTGATTGAACCCCTACATAGATTAATGAATGAAATTTTAGAAAGAGGAATAACACCTTAAACATGGGAGGAAGCATACATAGCACTCATCCCAAAGCAGAATTCGGACAAAAATCAGATACAAAATTTTCGCCCTATTTCATTATTAAATAATGATTATAATTTTTTTGCAGATCTGATAGCCAATAGAATGAAAAAAGTTTTGAATAACATGATAAATAAAGACGAAGCAGGATTTCTCCCAAACAGATTTATGCATGACAACATCAGGAATAACATCAACATCTTAGAGCATTTAGGTTTGAGGTTCAATAAAAAGGTCGCATTTTTGATGCTGGATGCGGAGAAAGCTTTTGACAAAATTTCATGGACTTTTATGAATAGATGTATTACAATTTTAGGATTTGGAGAGAAAATTATAAAAGGAATAGGGGCAATCTATAAATCACAGAGTGCTAAATTAATAATAAACAATGAGATAACAGGAGGAATCCAAATACAGAGAGGGACTAGGCAAGGCTGTCCACTATCCCCGTTATTATTTATTTTATGTTTGGAATTTTTATTGAAAAATCTAAGGGAAGAAACCAGGATAAAGGGTATAAAAATTGGGAAAGATATACACAAGGTTAAAGCGTTTGCGGATGACGTCATAGTTACTGTGGAAGATCCATTTGAAAGTATTCCAAGAACCATTGAAAAAATTAGAGAATTTGGCGATCTAGCAGGATTTGATATAAATATGAAAAAGACAAATTTGATAACCAAGAATATGTCAAAAGAGGAAAATAAGCAATTAAATGAAATAACAGGTCTGGAGGTGGTAAAGAAAACTAAATATTTGGGAATATGGATAACAAACAATACAAATAATTTGGTAAAAGATAATTATATAAAAGTTTGGAAAGAAGTAAAGAGGGATTTTGAAAATTGGAATAAATTAAATTTGACATTATTAGGTAAAGTGGCTGCAGTAAAAATGAACGTCCTGCCGTGAATGCTTTTCTTGTTCCAGATGCTACTGATATTGGGCACGGGGAACAATATTTTTAAACAATGGAAGACGGATTTGATAAAATTTATTTGGAGTAATAAAGTAGCTAGAATAAGTCACAAATTATTAACAGACTCAAAAGAAAGAGGGGGACTAGCCTTGCCAAATCTCAAACTATATCACGATGCGGCAAGTTTTTTATGGTTGAAGGATTGGATTACCCTTAAAAATCATGAACTATTAGACCTTGAAGGAATTGATAACAAATTTAGTTGGCATGCCTACTTAGTGGATGGGAAGGTTAGAGTACACAAAGGGTTCAACAATCATCTAATCAAGAAATCCCTTCTAAAAACCTGGGAAAACTACAGATGATTGCTGGAACCTAAAACACTGAAGTGGGCATCGCCAATTGAAATAATTACAATCAAGAAATTAAACTCAGATGGAAAATGGGGGAAGTACGTAGATTTATTGGAAGAAAAGGAAGGTAAATTTAGACTCAAAAAATATGAAGAAATAAAACAATACTTAACAGGGTGGTTGCAGTACCACCAAATAAATAGCAGATTTAAGGAGGATTATTCCAAAAATGGCTTCCAGATTGAACCCTCCCTATTAGATATTAATTTATTGCAAGGGGACCGGAAAATCATAAATAAGATGTACAAGGTGTTATTGGAATGGGAATTAAAGGATGAAACTGTAAAGGAGACGATGACCAAATGGGCGATAGATCTGGGGAAACCCATCCAAATGGAGAGCTGGGGAAAGCTTTGGAAGATTTCGTGGAGATTCACGGCGTCAGAGGCGATTAAGGAAAACATGGTTAAAATGTTTTACAAGTGGTACCTCACGCCGGTAAAAATAAATAAAATGTACAGAACTAAAGACAACCTCTGTTGGAGATGCAAGAGAGAGGTAGGGACATTTGTACATATATGGTGGCACTGTGATAAAGTTAAATTATTTTGGAATGCAATATTGGAGGAATTGAAAAAGATATGTAAATATAATATTTAAAAAATCCCAGAATTTTTTCTATTAGGAATGGTAGGGGAGGATATCAAAAAACAAGATGAAAATTTATGCTTATATGTGATAGCAGCAGCAAGAATCCTATTGGCAAAATATTGGAAAAAAGAAGAAACTCCCAATATCAAAGAGTGGCAAGAAAAATTATTAGGATATGTGGAATTAGATAGATTAACAAATATAATAAGGGGAGGGTGTCATGGATTTATGTGTATTCCTATCCTTGGCCTGTGCCGGGCACCATGGGAGTTGCAAAGCCTCATGGGACTCTGGCTATCGAGAGAGAGAATGGCCTGGGAATCTAAACTCTTGAACTCTGAGAAAGAGGATCTATGACTCCTATCCTGTTATTTGATCCCGTGTATAATTTCCCCATCCTTGCAGCTGTGGAATCTCCCATTCCTGTGTGATAAGAAATTAGGGAGGAATGGTTGTCCGGTGTGCGCTGGGAACCGAAAGTGCTAATTGCCCTACAGGTTGATTAATGGGTAAACACAGGGCATCTGTGTAGCCTCTAATTGATTGACAAGCCAAATGGTTGTGGATCTTCTGATTGGATTATTCAAACGCAAAACTAATGCAGATTGGCTAATGACCTATAAGCCCACGTGGGAATACCTCGAGGGTTTTGGAGATTTAAGTCTGTAAGAAGTGAGCTCTATTGTCCTTTTGTCCTGCAAAATGGCCCAGCAAGGTGCTGCTGCTTTGTTCCTCTTCAAGGAGCCTAAGAGAGACTGAGGTCTGCCAATGGCTCTTGACTACAGCCTGCCCGGGATGGAGAGATGTAGTCTTGATTTCAACTTTGCCTTAAGTTTGTATCCGTAAGTTTAGTTATGCCTTTCTTGTTTTATCTTTGCATTCCCTTTTTCTTGAGAACTGTTGCATTTTAGTTTGTTTAACTGTTTTATAATAAATAGTTAAAAGATATTTCTTTGTGGATCTTGGTCCTTTCTGGTTACACTGCTAAATCTAGTCCTCGGCTGCTTTGCCCTCTACCAGGCTGAGTGTGTATTATTGGTCCCGGTTGGCTTTAAGGAGACCCCGGGTGGTGGCAGCTTTACCATTTGAAGGAATTGTTTTGTAACTCCGTTAGAGCCACTGAGTATAGCTAAATCCTTTCCCAGGTAACGTGGGGCAGCCAAGCGGACTCCGGATGGAGAATTGGCGTGCCAGTGGGGAAAGAGATTCAAGGTGCTGCAGGGCGCTAACACCACAGAGGGAGTTAGGAAAACTCTGCCCAAAAGTGGGGAAAATTCGGAGAATATCTTAAAAAGCAGTGCCCCATGATAAAAACTTGGATTTGCTTTTAACATCTCGTATACAGCGAAATTTGAATAACAAAGAAACAATGTAAAAAGGTACGAAGCTGTCAACCCGGGAAAAGGACAAGCGGAAGTCGGTTTATATGTGAAGTGTGAATATATAGGAATATACTGAATATACAGGAAATCACGGATTGTGAGCTTATTGTTTATGAAATATAAGTATCACAAGAAGGTACAGGAATTAATAATTGGGTTTACCTACATCTAGACTTATACACTCGAATATGGGTTTTGCTTTTATTTTTGATGAGATTTAAGTTCTGATATGAATTTTTAAGTTATGATTTAGTCTATTTATTATTTGAATTGTGATTTATTATTATTATTATATATTATGTATATTATTAGTTTTTTCTTTTTCTTGTTTTTTCTTTTTTGTATTTATGTATTAATGTGTTTTTTTCTTTTTTCTGTTTTTTTTCTTTGTATCTTTTTGTGTGCTTGTTTACTCATTTTAACTTCAATAAAGTTTATTTTAAAAAAAATTATACAAAATCTTACATTCATTCTGTCTTTCATACCCAGAATCTAAATACTATCTTTTCATTTAAAAATCGAAGTCCCCTACTCCCACCCTTTCCAACCCTTTCCTACTTCCAACCATTCCTATATATTGATTATTTCCATTTTAAATTTTGATGCATACTTATTTCCAATTTCTCTTTTTCTTTCTGTAGATTGTCTATGTTCTCTACATTCTGATAATCAGAAAACTTTTTTATTATTATTATAAAATATATTACTACCAGTGCCTGATGGAAATGTGTTGTGATTGTTATGGAATTTAAAGCTTTTTAAGTCTTTGTAATTTGCTTGCAGGAGTTATCCTTGAATTGATGAAGTGAAGGAGCATTTTGTATTTTTAAAAAAATTGCTTAATAAATAAATAAATTAAATAAACATTTTAATTAGCCATTGCAGGGAGCAAACTAACAAAGTAATTAGGCTAAGAGGTTCTATATAACCAAATTATATTTATCATTTAAGACTTCTCACCAAGCAATCCTGTCCTCAAGATATGCTGGCTGAAGGACCATAGGTTACGGCAGAAGCCATGCTCCACCAGCAGAATACAAGATACGCTACTGCTGCCATGACAGACAGGCTGGAGGAAAAACTCGAGACTCAATGATGGAATCTGCTGCCAATTACAGCATTCCACCAGCAAACATACACTTACATCATATATAGAAATAGAGATGATAAAGATATCACACACATGCAGGCACATAGATAATGAAGGGAAGGGAAAACACTTGCTGCAAAGTGTTTCAGCTGTAACTGTTCCACATCTCCCCAGATTTTTTTGTGGTAGGGCATCATTCCTGCAACACTGTTCATGAGGATCCATGCAGGTAATGGAAAACATTCCATGTTTGGCAAAGAAAGAATTCATGTGAAATGGAAGCCCTACAAAGAATAGGATGCATTAAAATCAGAGACAATGAGTGGCGCACTAAAAATAGACTTCCACATACATCTGATTATAAAGGGTCTTTACAGTAAGAAGTGCTTCTGTTCTTTTATATTAGTTGTTGTTGTTGTTGTTTAGTCGTTTAGTCGTGTCCGACTCTTCGTGACCCCATGGACCATAGCACGCCAGGCACTCCTGTCTTCCACTGCCTCCCGTAGTTTGGTCAAACTCATGTTCGTAGCTTCGAGAACACTGTCCAACCATCTTGTCCTCTGTCGTCCCCTTCTCCTAGTGCCCTCAATCTTTCCCAACATCAGGGTCTTTTCCAAGGATTCTTCTCTTCTCATGAGGTGGCCAAAGTATTGGAGCCTCAGCTTCACGATCTGTCCTTCCAGGGAGCACTCAGGGCTGATTTCCTTAAGAATGGATAGGTTTGATCTTCTAGCAGTCCATGGGACTCTCAAGAGTCTCCTCCAGCACCATAATTCAAAAGCATCAATTCTTCGGCGATCAGCCTTCTTTATGGTCCAGCTCTCACTTCCATACATCGCTACTGGGAAAACCATAGCTTTAACTATACGGACCTTTGTCGGCAAGGTGATGTCTCTGCTTTTTAAGATGCTGTCTAGGTTTGTCATTGCTTTTCTCCCAAGAAGCAGGCGTCTTTTAATTTCGTGACTGCTGTCACCATCTGCAGTGATCAAGGAGCCCAAGAAAGTAAAATCTCTCACTGCCTCCATTTCTTCCCCTTCTATTTGCCAGGAGGTGATGGGACCAGTGGCCATGATCTTGGTTTTTTTGATGTTGAGCTTCAGACCATATTTTGCGCTCTCCTCTTTCACCCTCATTAAAAGGTTCTTTAATTCCTCCTCACTTTCTGCCATCAAGGTTGTGTCATCTGCATATCTGAGGTTGTTGATATTTCTTCCGGCAATCTTAATTCCTGCTTGGGATTCATCTAGTCCAGCCTTTCGCATGATGAATTCTGCATATAAGTTAAATAAGCAGGGAGACAATATACAACCTTGTCGTACTCCTTTCCCAATTTTGAACCAATCAGTTGTTCCATATCCAGTTCTAACTGTAGCTTCTTGTCCCACGTAGAGATTTCTAAGGAGACAGATGAGGTGATCAGGCACTCCCATTTCTTTAAGAACTTGCCATAGTTTGCTGTGGTCGACACAGTCAAAGGCTTTTGCATAGTCAATGAAGCAGAAGTAGACGTTTTTCTGGAACTCTCTAGCTTTCTCCATAATCCAGCGCATGTTTGCTATTTGGTCTCTGGTTCCTCTGCCCTTTCGAAATCCAGCTTGCACTTCTGGGAGTTCTCGGTCCACATACTGCCTAAGCCTGCCTTGTAGAATTTTAAGCATAACCTTGCTAGCGTGTGAAATGAGGGCAATTGTGCGGTAGTTGGAGCATTCTTTGGCACTGCCCTTCTTTGGAATTGGGATGTAGACTGATCTTCTCCAATCCTCTGGCCATTGCTGAGTTTTCCAAACTTGCTGGCATATTGGGTGTAGCACCTTAACAGCATCATCTTTTAAAATTTTAAATAGTTCAGCTGGAATATCATCACTTCCACTGGCCTTGTTATTAGCAGTGCTTTCTAAGGCCCATTTGACTTCACTCTCCAAGATGTCTGGCTCAAGGTCAGCAACCACACTACCTGGGGTGTACGAGACCTCCATATCTTTCTGGTATAATTCCTCTGTGTATTCTTGCCACCTCTTCTTGATGTCTTCTGCTTCTGTTAGGTCCTTACCACTTTTGTCCTTGATTATGGTAATCTTTGTACGAAATGTTCCTTTCATATCTCCAATTTTCTTGAACAGATCTCTGGTTTTCCCCATTCTATTGTTTTCCTCTATTTCTTTGCATTGCTCATTTAAGAAGACCCTCTTGTCTCTCCTTGCTGTTTTTTGAAAATCTGCATTCAGTTTCCTGTATCTTTCCCTATCTCCCTTGCATTTTGCTTGCCTCCTCTCCTCCGCTATTTGTAAGGCCTCGTTGGACAGCCATTTTGCTTTCTTGCATTTCCTTTTCCTTGGGATGGTTTTCGTTGCTGCCTCCTGTATAATGTTACGAGCCTCCATCCATAGTTCTTCAGGCACTCTGTCCACCAAATCTAAATCCTTAAACCTGTTCCTCACTTCCACTGTGTATTCATAAGGGATTTGATTCAGATTGTATCTTACTGGCCCAGTGGTTTTTCCTACTTTCTTCAGTTTAAGCTGGAATTTTGCTATAAGAAGCTGATGATCTGAGTTACAGTCAGCTCCAGGTCTTGTTTTTGCTGACTGTATAGAGCTTCTCCATCTTTGGCTGCAGAGAATATAATCAATCTGATTTCGATGCTGCCCATTTGGTGATATCCATGTGTATAGTCGTCTCTTGTGTTGTTGGAATAGAGTGTTTGTGATGACCAGCTTGTTCTCTTGACAGAACTCTATTAGCCTTTGCCCTGCTTCATTTTGAACTCCAAGGCCAAACTTGCCAGTTGTTCCTTTTATCTCTTGATTCCCTACTTTAGCATTCCAGTCCCCTGTAATGAGAAGAACATCCTTCTTTGGTGTCATTTCTAGAAGGTGTTGTAGGTCTTCATAGAATTGGTCAATTTCATTTTCTTCAGCACCGGTAGTTGGTGCATAAACCTGGATTACTGTGATGTTAAAAGGTCTGCCTTGGATTCGTATCGAGATCATTCTGTCATTTTTGAGATTGCATCCCATTACAGCTTTTGCCACTCTTTTGTTGACTATGAGGGCCACTCCATTTCTGCTACAGGATTCTTGCCCACAGTAGTAGATATGATAGTCATCCGAACTGAATTCGCCCATTCCCTTCCATTTTAGTTCACTGATGCCCAGGATGTCGATATTTATTCTTGTCATCTCATTTTTGACCACATCCAGCTTACCTCCACTCATGGTTCTTACATTCCAGGTTCCTATGCAATATTTTTCTTTACAGCATCGGACTTTCCTTTCGCTTCCAGGCATATCCGCAACTGAGCGTCCTTTCGGCTTTGGCCCAGCCGCTTCATCAGCTCTGAATCTACTTGTACTTGTCCTCCGCTCTTCCTCAGTAGCATGTTGGACGCCTTCCGACCTGAGGGGCTCATCTTCCAGCGTCATAACTTTTATATGCCTGTTGTCTTTGTCCATGGAGTTTTCTTGGCAGGGATACTGGAGTGGCTTGCCAGTTCCTTCTCCAGGTGGATCACGTTTAGTCAAAACTCTCCACTATGACCTGTCCATCTTGGGTGGCCCTGCATGGCATAGCTCATAGCTTCTCTGAGTTATTCAAGCCCCTTCGCCACGACAAGGCATTGATCCATGAAGGGGTTTATATTAGTAGCTAGAACCAATCAATAAGGCAGCTGATTTAAATTCCAAAAGAACTAGTCACATGTGTCCTTGATGGGCAAAGAACCAAAGCAGGTACTTTGGGACCCCTAACCTCCTTTTTCCATTTGATTTGTGTACCACTCTGGGCTAGGGACAGAGAAGTTTAATGCAACCTGGCAATATGCTAAATTGAAGACTAGTACACATGGCCTTCCTAGCCAAAGGACTCTATAAACTACTGTACCTTGCTTGGAAATTTGCTGTTGGAGACAGAATGCAAGTCTGGGTAGACCTTGGCCTGACTCAGCAAGGTCTTTTTTAGGTTCTTATGGTTTTCCCTGTACACACTTTGGTCTATTGAATCATTCATAGTGTTGCACGCCACCCCAATCTCCAAGCAGTGCAAGATTCCAGGGGTTCCACACTGAAGACTGTGGTTTCTCTATGATATATGGTTTATTTACACATATATACAACCTGTGATGGAGGGGTTCACAGCATAACACCCCAAGAGGGTCTTGTTTCTCCTATAGCTGCAGCCTTGGATTCCAGTAGAAATCAGTCGTCCTTCTCTCTCTCTCTCTCTCTCTCTCTCTCTCTCTCTCTCTCTCTCTCTCCTGCAGCTTTTTCCTCCAGCTTCTAGATCACACAATGGCTACTCTCAACTCTGGCATTTGTCCTTCTCACTATCTGCAAGTTGAAGGAGGGGGCCACACCCCATCCATTTGCCTTCTTGCACCAACCGCCTTAATGGCTCATCACCCAGGCAATCACCTCATCAGGAAGCTAGCCTGATCTGTATTTAAATACTTGCCAGACCCAGGGATCAGTGGGGTCTGGCACCCACAAACACATAACACTAGGAATACACCATTATTTGCTGTAATGCGGTGGGCTTTGTCACATATGGAGTTGACTAACAGCCTCTGTTTGATTCCGAGTTAAATTGGATACCTTGCCTGGCCCCTCTGTGAGCCAGCAGGCTGGCGGAACTGTTGGCAGGGATGCCTGATTTGATTGATTTGAATGACTGGTTAATTGGCTGTTGATCCTGATCAATAAAGTTATGGCCCTTATTTAAACTCCAATTAGTGCAGTGCCTCTTAATTAGCACTTCTGGAGCCAAGCATCAGGGTTATAAACATTTGATAGGCACAGGTGATCATACAATGCATTATAGTAACTTAAATTCACTTTATTTCTGCAAGAGTATTTAATTCAACCACTTTTGTCAAATACTTTTGCAGCATTTTTCTCCAGCTAGACTGGTGACTGGGAGCGGCCGCCGAGACCACATAACACCGGTCCTGAAAGACCTACATTGGCTCCCAGTACGTTTCCGAGCACAATTCAAAGTGTTGGTGCTGACTTTTAAAGCCCTAAATGGCCTCGGTCCAGTATACCTGAAGGAGCGTCTCCACCCCCATCGTTCTGCCCGGACACTGAGGTCCAGCACCAAGGGCCTTCTGGCGGTTCCCTCGTTGCGAGAAGCCAAGTTACAGGGAACCAGGCAGAGGGCCTTCTCGGTAGTGGCACCCACCCTGTGGAATGCCCTCCCACTAGAGGTCAAAGAGAACAACAATTACCAGACTTTTAGAAGGCATCTCAAGGCAGCCCTGTTCAGGGAAGCTTTTAATGTTTGATGGATTTCTGTATTTTAGTGTTTTGTTGGAAGCCACCCAGAGTGACTGGGGGAACCCGGCCAGATGGGCGGGGTATAAATAAATTATTATTATTATTATTATTATTATTATTATTATTATTATTATTATTATTTCCTGTTTGCATTATTTTCCTCCCTTTGAACTGGAAAACGAATAATGATGAACCCATTGGTTTATTTAATTTCTTTAACAACTATTATTGTCATAGAATCTGTAAGTCACCGGTTAACTGCATGACTGATTGCAAATGAATGGGGAAGGGCTGAAATTCAGCGGTAGAGTATGTTTAACATTGCAGAAGGTCCTAGGTTCAATCTCCAGGTAGGGCTTAGAAATGTCCCATCTGAAACCCTAAAGAGATGCTGCCAGTCTATGTAGACCAGTGATGGCCAAACTTGGCCCTCCAGCTGTTTTGGGACTACAACTCCCATCATCCCTAGCAAACAGGACCAGTGGTCAGGGATGATGGGAATTGTAGTCCCAAAACAGCTGGAGGCCCAAGTTTGGCCATCACTGGTATAGACAGTACTGAGGTGGATTGTCCAATGGTCTGTGTATAAGGCAGCCCTCTACATTCCTAAATGGGAAATAGTGTAGTAGGATATGTTTTGATAAGAGCAGAAATGACATTTTGGTGCCAATTTCAGATTCCTAGCTTACACCTGAGAGTATGCACTTTATAATGTAGCTCCCCTGGTGGCACAAGCAACAGTATAGATTGCAATATGTGCTTGGGTGTAATGTGTTGGGTGAGCGGTTGCCTGTGACATTTGGCCCTCTTTGCAAAGGGCTGAAAAAGGCTGGTCATCCCCAAGCTAGATTCACATAGCAACAAGAGAGCAATAAAATTTGCCCCCCCCCCCAGTTCTATGGTTTAACCAGATAACAGGGTCACTTATATTTCAAAATAAACAATTCCAGTCCAATGCAGGGCCTTTATGTTAGCCTGACTGAACATTTTCCCCTCAGCTTTTTTCAAGGGCAGATATTTAAAAAATCCCCAGAAACATTGTGCATGAATGTGCTGGTCACAGTAGAACATATTCTTTTCCACTGTGCATTGTACAACCAGTTATGAAAACACGTGCTTTCCCCTTTTTTGGGTAGTCCAACATTGCGGCACAATGAAAATATCAGATGCTATCTGTCTGACATTAACGCGGAAGTAACTTCAAGGGTGGCTTAGTTTTTGTCAATAGTTTCTCTTAAGAGTAGTGATTGGCACTATTTAGTGGGACGAAACTCCAATGAAAATCCTCATTATTACAAATTTTTACATGGCTGTTTATTTGTACATATTTTAACATTTTTATATATGGATGTTTTATGATGGCCTATATTTGTAATGCCTAATAAAGGTTTGGCGAAGAAGCAACAAGGGAGTTTATTGGCAAAAAAAAAAGAGAGACATAACGCTTAAGTGTGGTAGAAGTGATTTGGAAATGCATTTGTTGCCCTGAGAACAGATTAATTTCCAGTAGGAGTGTCATCGAAAAAGCTCACAAATGCCTGGTCTGAATATGAATGTGTGCAGCTCATAATATTCCAAATGTATTATGACTCAAGTATTGTTGTCCTGCGAAGTTACTCTCCAGCTCAAAGTGTAAAATAAGAGTCTGGCTGCGAACAGAATGTTCATATCTTGTTTTTTGTCAAAGAACACAGGGGACGTGGGTGGCGCTGTGGGTTAAACCACAGAGCCTAGGGCTTGCCGATCAGAAGGTCGGCAGTTCAAATCCCTGCGACGGGGTGAGCTCCCATTGCTCGTTCTCAACTCCTGCCAACCTAGCAGTTCGAAAGCACATCAAAGTGCAAGTAGATAAATAGGAACCGCTCCTGCAGGAAGGTAAACGGCGTTTCCGTGTGCTGCTCTGGTTCACCAGAAGTGGCTTAGTCATGCTGGCCACATGACCTGGAAGCTGTACTTCGGCTCCCTCGGTCAATAACGCGAGATGAGCGCCGCAACCCCAGAGTCGGTCACGACTGTACCTAATGGTCAGGGGTCCCTTTACCTTTACCTTTATGAGAGTTTTACCTTATTGTCCTGGGAAGTTATTTTCCAGCTCAAAGTGTAAAATAAGAGTTTGGCTGCGAACAGAATGTTCATATCCTGTTTTTTGTCAAAGAACTAGACAATCGCAGGTAATCAAAAAGATGTTAACATGCCGAGAAATGGGGTTGGCCCAAGAGATTTTGCTGGTGTGATGTGAGGGATGGCTTTGTATAAGCTATCTTGAAAATCTAGATTTAAATAGACATTTTAAAATAAATAATTAAATTTTGTTTAAAAAAGAAGAAGATTTTTAAACTGGCACTTGAATCTTACTTCAATACTAATGAGAGGACCACAACACCTGAGGACAGCAGGACAGCATCAGGGATGCAAAGCTCTCTCCTTCGGCAAATCATAGTTTGTAGGTGCCAGGAAGATGTCCGACTCCACCCAAAAGGCATAGAAGCTATACAGAAGCTTTTTAAAAGTAAAGGGACCCCTGACCGTTAGGTCCAGTCACGTACAACTCTGGGGTTGTGGCGCTCATCTCACTTTACTGGTCAAGGGAGCCGGTGTACAGCTCCGGGGTCATGTGGCCAGCATGACTAAGCTGCTTCTGGCAAAACCAGAGCAGCACATGGAAATGCTGTTTACCTTCCTGCCAGAGTGGTACCTATTTATCTACTTGCACTTTGACATGTTTCAACTGCTAAGTTGGCAGGAGCAGGGACCAAACAATGGGAGCTCACCCCATCACGGGGATTCAAACCGCTGACCTTCCAATTGGCAAGCCCTAGGCTCAGTGGTTTAGCCCACAGCTGTCAAATCCCACCCACCTCCATCTTCTATTTTCTTGGTCATTTTTAAAGCTTGCATGGAGGCCTAATAGCTCCCCCAAATTCCTCAATGATGAATGCAAATTAGTAGCAGGGGGTTATTGTGCGATTAAATGGGCTGATTTTTACCTCTCTGAACTTTCTCTTTCCAGGTTTCGGTGTTTTTAACTACAGCTCTGACTGCAAACTCTTTCAACTTGCACATGCTACTGAAACTTTGGGGTGGGAAACAGCCATGAAAAGGTGTCTCCCCCAAACAAACTCTTTAGCACCTTGGCTGGGCAGAATTTGGTCCCCAGGCTAAGGGATTGACCACACCAGCTTGACATCACCCCTTACTTCCCTTCAACCTCCTGCTGCGCTCACTGTCTGCATCATCATCAGTATTTTACTAAGTGTGATAAGAGTGATGATGAGCCTCTTAAGTAGACGCCCTTTGGGAAGTTAAGGTGGCGCTCTACTGCTTTGGAAGGAGGCAACAGCCACCAACATCAACCAGAGTTTTTCCTACTCCAAAATGAAAAGTCTTGGGTTTGTTTGCTTTTTTAATGGAAGCTGTCAGGTCACCAATTTCACAACCTGGTTTTGAAAAATGCAAATGTGAAGCAAACCAAAGCTCTGGGTTTGCTTGACTCCTGAAAATGAACAGCCTTGTGTTCATCCACTAGTAATGACCCCTAGCAGGCACAATATATCTCCATACACAGAGAACAGAGCGAAGCACTGCAACCCGCCCCCCCCCCACGCCATTGCAACATTGTCCCCCCAGCAGATGCTATTCATCATATCAAATTGTATCTTTATTTTGTGTTTGTTTGCCCACTTCCGATACCAGAGGGGCTATCAATATGTATCAGCCTTGTAAAACCAGTAGTACGCTGTCTCCTATCTCTCACACCTTCCTGATGCACAAGTGAGGCTACCTCTCTCGGCAGAACGGTGCCGCTTTTGCCCTTCTGAAGAGTGATCTGTCATTGCTGAAATATTGATTACATCTAGAAGAAACATTGCAAGTCAAAAGCTGACCAGTAAGCCCACATATCTGAAGATGCCTACATCAAATTGGGTTTTGCTTGCAGAGCAGTGTATGGCCTTAAGTGAATATAAATTTGAATTTAGTGGCTATGATTTATGTCCTCCCACCATGGCTGTTATTATTTAAGCATATCTTGGAATCCAGGGCCATCGCTGCAATTGTTTCCTTTCTATCGATTGTCCTTGCAGCCCTCGCATGTTTTATCTGCGCAAATCTGTTCTTCTGTAATTAGCCAGTCATCACAAGAAGCAGAATTGTCTCATTAAATTAACCTTTAAAAAATTGCATTAATTTGTTGGATCCTTTTCAATTATCATTTATTTTTGCCCCCCTGCTGATATGTAGGTAGGGACGGAGGTTTCACATCTCTGCATTATTTGTTTTCCGAGCCACTGGACCAAAGAAGGCTCACAGCTGGTAATAGATACTGTTTGTGGAAAGATGTGGCTTAATTATTAATGGCTTCCAGTTTTTAAGGAGTCTGGATTAACTATTTAATTAGCATTCTCTGCAATGATTCTTTGAATGTTCACAAATCAATTAAAATCTGCTTACCTTTTGTTAGTTTTGCAACATCAAAGATCTCCCTGGAGATCTTCTGCAAATCTTCACCCTGCAAGAGGATGGGGGATAGAAATGATTCTATTCTGACTTCAAAAGATACTAGAACCAACATAGCCCACAGGCTGAAAGTTAGGAAAATACTGAAACATCAGGGGTCTGTTGTTTTTGAAACACACACACACACACACACACACACACACACACACACACACGAACAGGGCATGTACAACAATACCAAAATGTTTTGCAGGCAAAATGTTTTATTTTTAGTATTAATTTCCCCTCCCTACTCACTGCTGGCTCCACAACTCCTCAAGGTGGTTGCAAAAGAGCTGCTTTTGGATTCTTTCTACAAGTTGCCATTCTAATTAATTAATTAATTAGAGGTATATACTGCTCCTCATCCGAAGATCTCAGGATGTTTCACAAGATTATTTATTTCTGGAGCAGAAGAATGATGTTGATAATGTTGTTGTTGCTGCTGTTACTGTTGTTACTGCTCTTGTTGTTAACCACTTGCTTCTCACATAATGAATATGTGCAGTGAAAAAATCCCACCAAAACATTAAAATGTATAATAAAGAGGTCCATCAAAACAACATAAAGCTGTTTTAAAACAGCAATTAAAACAGGAGCAATTAAAACAGGAGTCAGATCAGGAGGTTGTTGCTTCTCTCAACAGGGGTATCTTCAAGAACTGGCAAAATGTCTATGGATGAGGCCTCTTGCATTTCATCAGGGAGAGCATTTGACACCACAGCACCACCAGTGTTAGCATAAGCCAATATTCATGAGGTTGTTGCAAAATGAATATAAGAACCCTGTTGTGAAACACCAAAGACTCATCTGGCTCAGTACACTGTTCTCAAATTGCCCAACTGAAGCCTGTGGAAAAGAAACTGTTGATTGCACGAACTCCTTGACTGACCAGACCACATGGATCCAGCAGCTTTATGCTTCACTGGAAGCCTAAGTGAAACCAGGCCCGTCCTACCCATAGAGGCTAGTGGTGTGGTGAACTACGGCACTGGGCGCTGGAGGGCGCTGGAGGGCGCTGGAGGCCTCTAGGGAAGTGGTCTGGGGGCCACAGCTTGGCGGCGGCAAGCCAGGCGCGCAGTGGGGCGGGCAAGGGGGCTCCTGAGCTTGCGCAGAGTGCCCTTTCTCTCTCCTGGCCCTGCCCCTCCTGTGCCAGGCGGGCACGATGTTTGACTGCATGGCAGCATTGCCCTTCGCGACGGGGTCTCCGGCATGCCCCTCGGTGAGCCGACCCTCAGGCACTGGTGCTGTGCTCCCACTCGCCCTGCTCCTTGCCTCCCTCCCTCCTGTCCACTGCAGGTTCGAGTCCCGGCCTCGGCCTGGCGGGTCGAGTCGGGGGCATGAGCAGAGGCCTCCGCACCGGAGGAGGAGGCGGCGCCCTGGAGGACGACCAGGCAGCCCAGCCCTCCCACTGTGACGCCCCTGAGCCCGGCCCACCCGTGCCATGTCCCTTCTCTGTATCCTCGGTGAGTCCGGGGGGGGGTGGAGGGACCTTTGCGCCACGGCGCTCAATGTGGTTAAGACGGGCCTGATTGAAACTATTCTTATGGCCAATTTTTCAAGAGACTAAATGTATCGCTGAAAGCTGCATCTACCTTAAACAGGCGCTGCACAGATGGGTGCAGGGGAGGGCAGGGGTGGGTGGCTTGGACCACTTTCCTCCCAAGTCACAGCCCTGGTAAAAATTACCCCTGCTATTTGGCTCAGAAGGGGAATTAGTAGTAGTACCCCAGCCACTCTGGGCAGCTTCCAACATATATAGAAACATAATAAAACATTAAACATTATAAAGGTCCCCTATACAGGGCTGCCTTCAGATGTCTTCTAAAGGTTGTATAGTTACTCATCTCCTTGGCATCTATTGGGAAGGCATTCCACAGGGTGGGTGCCACTACCGAGAAGGCCCTCTGCCTGGTTCCCTGTAGCTTCACTTCTCACAGCGAGGGAACTACCAGAAGGCCCTTGGTGCTGGATCCCATTTTCTAGGCTGAACGACGGGAGTGGAGATGCTCCTTGAGGCATACAAGGCAGAAATCATCAAAATGTCTGGGAAAATCCAGGCGTATGGCAGCCCATGTCGGCAGTGTCGTTTCTGCCAGTTTTCCAGAGAAATAGCTCAGAAACTTCCCATTTCTTTGCAACAACTTTGCAAAAGCTCGACAACTTTGGGCAAAACTAAGAAAAGCTCACCAACGGAAATGTACTGGAAGCCAATGGACGTCTTTCAGGACCGGTGTTATATGGTCCTGGTGTCTTCTCCCAGTCACCAGTCTAGCTGCCGCATTCTGGATTAGTTGTAGTTTCCGAATGCCCTTTGGCATTATGAAATAAGCACATGGCAGGATTGGGGCTTGTGCTTCTGTATTCATAGGGCTGCCATACATCCGGATTTTCCTGGACATTACCGGGATCTCAAAGGCAGAATTGAAATCCGGGGGAATTTCCAAAAGGTAGAGCTATGTCCTGGATCTTAGGCAAGTCAATCAAAAAACTACAGGGTTGTTGGGTTTTTTGGCGGGTTTCTTTTCTTCTTCTTTTTTGCATTTTTGTAAGAAAAAGCTCAATGAATTTGGAAGGATCCTGGTTTTTACTTTTTGAAACGTGGCAACCCTAGATTTTTTTCACAATCCCTGCAGCCAGGCAACTTCTGTGGGATGTGTTACATCAGTACAGTCAATTACAACATGCTTTGCTTCCTAAAGTGGACAGAGACAACTTCAGGAGGGAAAGATGTTTGTGAAATAGATATACTTCTGGAGATTTCCCCCCCCCCCCACACACAAAGCCATGAGCTAAGCAAAAGTGTTCTGGGACATGCTTACCCACAACCCTTTATTTTAACTTATCACGACACAGGCATTTATAAAAGGTTTGGTCAGCTCAGCAGTTTGACATACAAGCGGGGGTTGTATGCTAAAACTCAAGGTGACCTCTATCATACATGTTGATTAAGCGCCCATGTTGAGGACAACAGAGAAGCAGTTCTTTTGCTAAAAAATATGTCAACTCCATAAGGCTGACTGTGGCAGGTGCTGTCAGACCTCACAGCCTAGCAGGAATTGCAAGATTTTAGCAAGGCATTCAGAAAGTGTACAGGGTGTTTGTTTTTTAAAAATAGTATTCTCAGTCCGACATATAACAAACTGAACATCAATAAAGCTATAGTGAACTTGCCGATGTGGTGATCTTTGCAATGTCAGGCTATAAGTAACTATGACAAAAAGCGGATAAAGTGATAGATAGAGCCATCCTGAGAGGCATAGCACTATTTTAAGCTAGGGCCCACAATCCACTCAAGGTTGTAGTCAATGGGAAAAATACTGTCAACCTTGCCATGAAGGAGGGCGAGAAGATGCTGCTTCAGGTGGCAACTACAAAGTGGGGAGGGGGACCAGATAACGGAAGACAGGGGTTGGAAATGAACACTTGCCTTGCACTACATTCCACTATAGTTCCAGAAGTGGCTTTTATGACATGTTAAAGTGCAAATATAACAGCAGGGGGAAATCACGGGCGGAAAGGAATGAACTGCCATATGAATGCAGCAATAATCAGGAAAACTAAAACAGTATTCCCTAGGCAGCACTGGTTTAGCACTGAAACAGCTTCCTCAAGTTGGAAAGAAGAAGAGGAGGAGGAGGAGGAGTTTGGATTTGATATCCCACTTTATCACTACCCTAAGGAGTCTCAAAGCAGCTACGGTAACAATCTCCTTTTCCTTC
Organism: Zootoca vivipara; assembly: GCF_965207765.1. NCBI lineage: Eukaryota > Metazoa > Chordata > Lepidosauria > Squamata > Lacertidae > Zootoca > Zootoca vivipara. The sequence goes on along the minus strand of NC_142593.1, from coordinate 8,909,140 downwards.
TTCCCCCACAACAAACACTCTGTGAGGTGAGTGAGGCTGAGAGACTTCAGAGAAGTGTGACTAGCCCAAGGTCACCCAGCAGCTGCATGTGGAGGAGCAGGGAATCGAACCTGGTTCACCAGATTATGAGTCTACTGCTCTTAACACTACACCACACTACTATAGCTTAGGGCCCCACTCTCTTGGAGGGCCCTCCAAAATTTCACTATTAATATACTTCTTCTTAATTGTATTTCAGTTCAACAATTACTTTGATAAAATACATATTTTGTTATGTGCAAATGGCTTTAGATACCTATTAGGTCCATAAATTACCATACAGCATATATTCAACACAAGAAACAGCGACAATTTGTTGTTGACAAAGGACAGCTGGACATATAAAGGGCCCCATTACCTTCAGTAGCTTAGGGCCTCATCAAACCTAAAGCCAGCCCTGTGTATGTGCATTATAATCTTAAACTGAAAACTGTCTGTGTTAGATTTTACTTCATTTCCATCTATTGGCTTTCTCAATTTCTTCCAAGGAATATTAAAGTACAGGGCTATTCCACAGTTCACGTTCACCAAGCCTAAAATGGTAAAGGGACCCCTGACCGTTAGGTCCAGTCACAAATGACTCTGGGGTAGTGGCGCTCATCTCGCTTTACTGGCCGAGGGAGCCAGCGTTTGTCCACAGACAGCTTTCCAAGTCATGTGGCCACCATGACAAAGCCGCTTCTGGCGGACCAGAGCAGTGCATGGAAACGCCGTTTACCTTCCCGCCGGAGCGGTCCCTATTTATCTACTTGCACTTCGATGTGCTTTCGAACTGCTAGGTTAGCAGGAGCTGGGACCGAGCAACGGGAGCTCACCCCCATCACAGGGATTCGAACTGCCAACCTTTTGATCAACAAGCCCTAGGCTCTGTGGTTTAGACCACAGTGCCACCCGCGTCTAAACCACAGAGCCTAGCCTAGAATCCCTTAATTAAGGTGTGGGGAACCCCTGATCCAAGCAGTAGTTTAAACAGCACACAACCGCCAACATTTTGAAACATGTGCACTTTTTTTTTCCTCAGGCATTTCTTTTCGTTTTGAATTTAATACAAGCAAGGCTGCAATCCTATTTACCCTTGCCTGGTAGTAAGCACCATTGAAGACAGTGGGACTTACGTACGTGGAAACATGCATTAGACTGTGCTGTAAGAGGCTATAGTGACTTGAATAATAAACAACTAAGGGCTTACATGACAGGTCTTCATTTTTCAGTAGTTTTACAGAACATGGCTGAAGCAGAATGTATAGTTACAAGTGGATTACTTATAAGCAATGCATAGCATATCCACCAAAATGTTCCTTTTTATTCTAGTCACTGTCGACAGAGACGTGGAAAAGTGTAGCAGCATTTTATTCTTAGGAGTGTAGTCAACTTGGTGTCTAAAGCAGTTTTTCCACAAGTGAGACTCAAATTGATTTTTGAATTTCCTGTGTCTACTATTCAAATATAGCTATGGGATCCACATTCTAGCTAATTGACATTGGCCAGCGTGCACATTTGATTTTTTTTTAATGGTTCTTTTCCATTTTGTATTCAGCACAGATCTTCACTCATACACGAGAAAGGTTCAGAGCAAATTGCACTATCCTATAGACAAGCATCATGCATTTTTAAAAAAGTTGTGCTGGTTAATTAAATAGCTTGTGCAGCTATGTGAAATCCCACTAAACCATGAGGCATTCAATTAGTTACAGTGTAAACAAACAAACAAAAAAGATTTTCAGTAGAGTATTTCATTTGAAAGCTATCTAACAGAAAGTGTCTCCTTTGTCTGGATATATGAATTATTATTAATCAACCAACTTTTTTTAGGGACAGGTACTGGAGCACAATATTTCCTTATATTTTTTTAAGTCTACAAACTAAAATTTTAAAAAATTTGAATCCTACCAAGAATGAAGAGAATACTATGAACAAAGCACTGGACAGAAACAATAATTGAATGTATTTCTGCTTTCAGTGCTCTGAGTAATGCAAAAAAACAACAACAACCCTGCTACGATAATGTAATTGAAGCACTTTCAACAAGTTGAACTGCAATATAAATACTTTACTGAAAAAGCATTTCTGTGCGTGTGTACATGTGTGTCACAATCAGGCTGTTCTCCTGCTATTTCCTTATTTGATACTTGTGAACTTTCGCATGATGGAAAAGCCACTTCTGAAATTCTAGGGGAAGTTTAGAGCTCATTTCCATGTTGACTGCTTCTGGGAGGAGTGTAGTTTGTTAAGGGCATTGAAAATTGAGCTCTGCACTTCAAATGTATGGTGTCGATTTGTGACCAAAGTCTAACACTTATTGACCTATCTCACTATGATGTGGTGATGGCCACAAGCTTCTACTTGGGGACAAACAATGGGGAAGAGAGCTTTGTGCTCTTGTTCTGGGCTTCTCTGAGGCATCTAGTTGGTTACTGTTAGAATCAGGATGCAAAATCAAGAAATTGTACTGCATGATCGGGCTCCATCTTCAGATTTACAGAAGCCATCCCGGTTTCTGATTTGATCCTGGAATGTCCCACTTTTCCTTAAAGGTAAAGGGACCCCTGACCATTAGGTCCAGTCGCACGCGACTCGTGGTTGCGGTGCTCATCTCGCTCTATAGGCCAAGGGAGCCGGCGTACAGCTTCCGGGTCATGTGGCCACCGCACCAGGAAGCCCAAAGGGAAAGACAGCTCTGAGTCCACTGCTCTTAACCTCTACATTTGCAGGCATCCCTGTATGGGGTGATTTTAATGTTTAATGTTTTATTAAGCTTTTATGTATGTTGGAAGCCACCCAGAGTGGCTGGGTTAACCTAGTTAGGTGGGTGGGGTATAAATAATAAAATTGTTGTTGTTATTGAATAGGACATCCGTATTTTCATCAGAAGGTATGGACAATTGCTGCCAAAGGTGTGATGCCTACATAGCAAAGAATGACCCGCTAAGATAGGAAGGGCTCCAGTACAGTAATACTTGGTGGGCACTTGGGACATGTTGGGCACATGGTGGGCACTTGGGACATGTTGAAGTGAATCTGCTGAGGCCCCTGCCAGAAATGAGATCTTGTCATCCCACTCCATGTTCAGAAGCCAGCGGTCTGGCATGAATCATATTTCAGCATTGCTGCTGTCCTTTAGGGGGTATGAAGCAAGTCATGTGGTACCCAAAGTTCTGTCCACCAACACCTTACCATTGTTTTTGCCCCACCTCCCAGGCAGTGGTGGAGGAAGCGGGTGCGGGGGGTGCAGACCGCCCCGGGTGTCATCACTGAGGGGGGTGACCAAATGACAAAAATATGAGCTTTTAAAAAAATATTTTTAAAAAAATTGGACTCATGAAACTTTTTAGTTCAGTCAACAAACATAACAAAACGTGGCTGGCACTGGGTGCCACACCGCGGGGGGCCGTCACTTACCACAGGGCCTGCAGCGTGCCTGAGCCACGTGACTCTCCTGAGAATGACATGGTGGCTTGGGCCCCTGCAGGCTCCACACTGCCTCAAATGACAGCATGGGACTTGCAGCTGCCGTCCGTTTCTCCCTCAGCCGCCCTACAGCTGAGGGGGAAGCGGCAGAGAGGCTCCACGCAGCACGCCCTGCCCCTATGGGTGGCTCGCCTCACCCCACCCCCGGCTGCAGGACGCGTGCACAGCACCCAAGCAGCTAGCGACACCGCTGCTCCCAGCATTTGTTATCTGAGGCAAATGCCCAACTCTTGATGGTAGTTCATCCGCCCTGCAGATCCACTCTCCCTATTGGCCAACTGCTCAAGAACAGGTAGGTAGCCGTGTTGGTCTGAGTCGAAACAAAATAAAAAATGTCCTTCAGTAGCACCTTAAAGGCCAACTAAGTTTTTATTTTGGTATGAGCTTTTGTGTGCATGCACACTTCATCAGATACACTGAAACAGAAGCCACCAGACCCTTATGTATATTCGGAGGGTGGGGGTGGGGGTGATGGGAATGGGTGATGGGCTGATAGGAGTGGTAAACCTGTTGATGACTGTTAACGACTGTTAATGACTGCAATTGGTCTTGCGGGGGGAGGGGAAGCAAGGGCTGAGCTCATACCAAAATAAAAACTTAGTTGGTCTTTAAGGTGCTACTGAAGGAATTTTTTCATTTTGCTCAAGAACAGTTGAGCATGAGTTCAAAATATCTTCTTCTGGCATGGAGAGAAATGTCTGCCCGACTTCTTAGTTCTCAAAAAGAGCTGAATGCAACACACACAACTCAAGGCATCACTCGTTCTTACTTTTTCCTCCGCTTTTGATCTGATTGTAGCAGTGGCACAGCTCCTGCAAAAGGAAGCCAAGAAGAGAATGCAAGTTTTCCTTTGACAAAGTCTTTGCTTTCCTTGCAACAACTGGATACCATGTGAAGTTATATTTCCAGTCATTTTCCTAGAGGTAAGAAGAGCATGTTACACATAGAGCGCTCTGACAATTGCAATTGGAAATTTGTTTATTTTCCTGCCATTCGCAATTGGCATGGCTATTCATTCATTTACTTGCTCAAAGAGGGGTGAGGGGATGGGGAACTATTATACAATGCTGAGAATGGATTCTTTGCTAACAATCACATGAATAAATTCGGCCTCTTTTTATGCAGATAATAATGGTCTGCCTGATGAGGAGGGGTCACAGGGGAAATTCCACTAGCTAGGCCACAGGCATGGAGCAATTTGGTCTTCCACTGATTTGACACCCGATGAAAACAACTCCATTGTGCCAAATCTTCTGATGCCAGGCTAATAACGGGTGTCAAGGAAGGCAAGCACTGCCAGCAGATTCTAATGAGGAATTTCAATCAAATACATATTTAGCATCCTAACAGCGAATACGAGCACAAAATAACAAAGAAAAATATACGGAACATAATCATTCATACCAGATAATAAAGCCCTGGCTGCTGTATGTTTGCATTTAAAAAACTACTAGATAAGCGATCTCACACACAAAGAAAATCCTACAGCATTTACTGGAGGGGAAAAAAAACAGGCTAAATAATTCATCAAAGCCTGAGACGGTATGATTTTTTTTTTATGTTCCCTTTTCTGCATGTTTGGAAACTCCGATAAACATATCCTTTTGACTGCTGTGCAAAAGACATTGGAAGAGGCTGCACTCCTTGTCTCCTGATCGCTTATCTGTCTCTGTTCATACCCTTTAAAAACAAGTGAGGAAGAGAAGGTTGGTTCACCTAAAAGAAAGAGAAAATCTATGAAGGAAAGGTTTCACTAACCCCTGAGCTCAGGAGAAGATTGTCACTTGTTGGCTCAGTTCATCAAAATATTTCACTTTCCCTAGTGATCCGTCTAGTTCCCTATACTTATGTCCTTTGGAAGCCTGTAATCTACACCACATACCATGTTATTGAACCTCGGGAAGCCTTAGTTAGTTAATTATGGGAATTGTTGCTGGGACTCCGAGATCTGTCTCCAGCTATCTAGGCAAAGCAAAGCGCTAGCAAGGAGATAGAGCCCACACTAGCTTCTACACAACACTTTTCTTAGCTTTAAGATAAACATCCTGGGAGAATTTCTCTCTTTATTCAATTGCTATCTCAATGAATGTTTCTCTTAACAGCGCAGCATTGCAATAATAGGATGATGGCGATGATAACACCTTTAAGTCAGCACTTTATACCTGTAATGGTCTCGTGGTGACTTACAGCAAAAATGCAAACAAAAATTTACATTTTGATACACTTTTTTTTAAAAAAAAAAAAGCTAGATGCAAGACCATACTAGCTCCCCAATAAATTTGTTCTGGAATCCCACAACACTGGTAAGATAATCATAAAATGACTGGGGGATGTGGGTGGCGCTGTGGTCTAAACCCACTGAGCTTCTTGGGCTTGCAATCGTAAGGTCGGCAGTTTGAATCCGCACAATGGAGTGAGCTCCCATTGCTCTGTCCCAGTTTCTGCCAACCTAACCTAGCAGTTTGAAAGCATACCAGTGCAAGTAGATAAATAGGTACTGCTGTGGTGGGAAGGTAAACAATGCTTCCGTGCACTCTGGCTTCTGTCATGGTGTCCCATTGTGCCAGAAGTGGTTTAGTCCTGCTCGCCACATGACCCGGAAAGCTGTCTGTGGACAAACACCGGCTCCCTCAGCCTGAAAGCAAGATGAGCGGCGCACCCCATAATCACCTTTGACTGGACTTAACCATCCAGGGGTCCTTTCCCTTTTTACCTTATTATAAAATGACCAAACAGTAAATAACACCCAGCAGCAAAAAGAATTAGCTAAACTTAGTGACGGGGAAGAATTTTGATTCAGTTTTCATGTAAAGGCAAACCTTCCAAATTCACATGTTCTGAAACAATAAGCAAACTGAAATGCTGACATCCAATCAAAAGCCTGGGAGAAAGGGCAAGTCTTTGTCTGCTGCTGGACAAAAGATCATGTTTTGTGCACCACGAAGACCTCCGTAGAAAGGGCACTCCATAGTTGGAGAGTGGAGTGTCCTCTCTCCTGTGGCTACGCCCTGCTGGAGGGATCACCATTACGGGGATCAAGATCAATCTGAACTGGCAACAAGAAGCATTAAGCGGTTTTTCATAATATTGTTAGATCCTTTCCACACCATGGCTGAAAAATATTGCATAAATGTGTTTATTCATTCATTTGGGATCTTTCTCTTCCTTGCACAAGTCATCCCAGTTAAATGTATTGGCAAAGGGGTTGGATCGATTTATACAAACCCCTGCTTACAAATGGAATACACTTGAACAGGGTGGAAAGGGTGAAATGGCTGCTGAGTGATATTGCTGACTTCGTAACTTATAAAAAAAGCACTATATGCGTTGGCAGCTAAGAAGATCAGGAGAAAGAACTAGATAAAATAGTGGTCAACTGCAAAGGAGATTTGGACATTTAAGCTGGCACATTCTACCAGCATGCTATTCTATCGTATGCAACAAATAATTTCTAGGAGACCGTGGTTTATTGTACTTGCAGTGCCTGATGTTTTTATGGTTTTTGTTGTTTTTCTTTTTGTTCCCCTTGTGAATGATGCCATGGCCTATGGCTAGTGATAAAGTTTATGATGATGGCAAAGGGGTCGTTAAAAGTGAAAAGTAAAACCAGCTGGTCCAGTGGTATGAATCCATAGTGCTAGCTTCATTGGAGTAGTGATACTGTTACTTTCATGCCCAGCTTCTGTACTCCCCCACCTCTCCAGCGGAATAGCAATGAAGGACACAACACAGCTTGAATGGGATCAAATCAGGCCACAACTTTATTGACAACAGGTGTAAGCAATTTGGCAAAGGTATTGGCAACCATTTGCTTTGGGCCTGCCTACCCGAAGCGACACCAAAAGTCAACAACGCAGTGGGGGATTCCTAAGACTTACATCAAATATACCCTGCAGGGATCACCACCTTGAGGAGTGCTGTGGCCCAAGCCCCCACTTGGCCATACAGACAAGGGGAACTCCCTTTAACCGAATACCCTACATATGGGGAGGGCAGGCAGAAACTGCAACTTCCCCCCCCTCCCCACATACAAAACTAAGGTTTACCCAATGGCTAAACCATAGATTGACTGCAGTGGTGACACACACTGCATCACATCCCTGCTGGGAAGCAAGTACAGTACTGCAGTTCCACTGGAGCTGCTTCTGGGTTTGACGCTCCTTTCTGCAATAGCAGCAGCTTCATTCTGAGTGCAGCTGCACATAGAATGAATTACAGCAGCCAAGCATTGAATTAACATTCTTTTTTTAAAGATAAATTTTATTGTTTAAAAGCACGATGAATAAAAACACAAATATACATAAGAAAAATACAAAACGTTACAAATACAGGAAAAAAGGGGGGAGAAAAAAGAAAAAAGCTAGAAAGCCTTATCTAAAAAAACATTCCAACCAAGTCTATCCTCTAGGGGGGGGGGGAGGAAATATACAGAATATATACACTCATTACCTTTGTACTGTACACAGATACTTCCCACCCCTTTTGTTATACATTTGTATCTATCTTCTCTTTCACAGGTTCTTACTAACAGTATCCTTTTTTCCTTTTCTTATCCATTCCAATCATTTCTAATTTTCTCAAACATCATTCAATATCCATGAGTAGAGAGTTATTTGGATAGTATGTTTTAAGATAATTTTTGTACACACTCCACTCTTTTGTAGCTTTTTGCACAGGTATATCTCTTATTGAATCGGTCAGTTTTGCCAATATTATATAATTTAACATCTGTATTTGCCAATCTGTTGTTGTGGGTAGCATCTCACTTTTCCAGCTTTTTGCCACCAAAATTCTTGCAGCAGTCACACCATATAGGAATAAAGATCTTGTTTCCTTTTCTGAATTTCCTTCCTGAATTAACATTCTTGAAGTATGCTTAAGTATGAATTGAGAACAAACAAAAAAATCACTTCTAGCAATGCAGGACATGAAACTGGGGCAATTGTTTCATCCTCCACAGCCCAACCTCTGTCATGCTGTTTCAAAGTTCTACCCAACTCAAATATTCATTGCAAACTGCAATTATTCTCATATCCATGAGGGCAAACGTACGCTCCCTACTCTGTGGGGTCATATTCTTTGTGTTTCAGTTTGCTCAGAAAGGTCTGTTTCACAGCTTGCTTACGGCGTGAACGATACATTAGCAGCAGTGTTTTTAAGGAGTCAGTAATAGTGGCATGTAGCAGAGGTGACGGCGAAACAGGAGTCCGACGGCAATTAAATGCAAAAGATGTGCAAAACACGACGCGGTTAAACCCAAAAGATGCCAGAGAACATTGCTGCTGTTCTTTTTAAGCTAACTCTGCAGTTCTCTAAACTGGTTCATCACCTACACTTTCCCTCATCTATTGTTGAATGATAAATTGCCATAACCTGGGGAAATCTTTGTGGCATTCTGAGTGTGAATTTGCACTCGTGAATGATTAATCAAGGGGACATGGGAGGACTGGTCTCCAGCCTGTAGTTGCATAGTGCCTGGAGAATGGAGCAATCAGCAAGATGCAGACTTGCTCTTTCTGTCTGTATAGTATCTGGGAACCACTCTGTGCAGAATAGCTTTAGCAAGGCAGCTCATATCCCCCTAATGCTCCTTACTACCAGGGTAGCGCCCCAACTCTGCTGCCGACACACCTCCACATAATAGCGTTAATGTGCACCCCAATCTCAAAGTGGTGAGAGATTTCAGGGGTGCCACTGCCCAACATCTACCCTAGACTTGATTTCCTTGGAATGAAGGTTCTCAGACACCGTGGAGACTTCATTATAGGTGGTTTAACTGGCACATAAAGGTTCAGATTAAGATAGAAGGGCTCACAGCATTAACACTCCCCTATGGTCCATGGGGTCACGAAGAGTCGGACACGACTAAACGACTAAACAACAACAATTTGGTTTCTAACCTTGGTTTCAGCACAGAGATTGAGTCTCTGTGCCTTTCCAGCTCCAAGCGAGGCAAGACTAGACCAACTAGCCCATGAGCTATTGTGGCCTCCAGCCAGGTGAGGGGTGAAAGCCTACCTCCTTCTTCTGGAAATAGCACCCGCTAGTTGTTTCTATGGCAACACACCTGCACTTAGCCAACTCTTTAGTCATGTAGGACCATTAGCTTAACAAAGAGACCAGTTTGGCCAACCCATCAGTTCTTTCCACTATAGAATCAGAGGCAGACTTTCAAATTTCGGAAGCAAGGCCAAAATATGATGTCCACCCATGCCTCTTGCCTTTTGTTCTACTCAATTAACTACATCCTAGGTGCAACATTATTAGATCGGCACCCAGTGCAGCAGAACTGGCCATGCTGTCCTAAATCTGCCTCTGATAGACTCCCATCTTAGCAAAAAAAAAGCCACAGGTTTGCTTGGGTTCCATAGACGATATCCAGACTGACACCCTGCCCTCCTAGAAATTATTCTGCATTTCCATATTTTGCAAGTCACTTTGAGATGTATGTAAAAATTGATTAAATTAATAAAATGCTAATAATAGAGCAAGGGCCCTAAATGCTGACAACAGCGTGGAACCGAATGGGCTGACACCATATTGACCTTCTGTACCAAGTAAGTCTTTCTTCCAATGCTAGGATTTTAACTGTCTAGCTAATAGGCTGCTTTCCCTAAATTAGTTTTGGCACTTGTCAAAACAGGCTTTCTGAGATGTCAGACTTTTGTGCTGACAAAAACCATGTGAGACAGAAAGCCAGTTTTGTCAGATACAACAATAGGCTGCTCTTAGTTTGATCTCCTGTCTTCATCATTATTAACTTGAAAAGACAGTAACACGTTTTTGTAATTAAATGTGGCTCTGGCAGCCCCTGTACCTCAGTGGTAACAAGAGACTGTAAGGGAACTACTAACTTTTTGATATTGAAACCAAGGAATAATTTTAATAAAGGAAAAAAGGGAAGAAAGAGGGGAAAGAATGAGGTCATTTTCACACAAGAGACTTCAATAGGCTGTTTTTTAAATTGGTTCCTAACACAAAATGTAAAACCTGCACTGACTGCGCTGTATATTCCATTTTTCTTCCTGTTTCTTTCCTGAATTTATTCCTCAATAGAAAAAAAGCACAAGAGAGGCTCAGATGAGCTCCTTAATGTTACGTCTGAAAGTACCGTGAGATGTGGCTACAGAAACCAACTAACAAGGGACAAACTCTCTTGCTTAAGTGTGTGGAAGAATTGATCAATCACATGGAATAATGATGGCAGATTAAAAATGTATGGTTTTAAAATCAGGCTGTAATTGGAGCTGCAATGAGACCTTTGCTGCTGCTGCTGCTGCTGCTGCTGCTGCTGCTGCTGCTGCTGCTGCTGCTGCAAGAATCAGACCAACTTTACTCAAGGACCTTCACTTTGGAAGCCACACACGATGGAAAGCTGTGTTCAATGCAGTGTGGCAACCTGATAATCTGGAACAGGCAGGGTCTTGCTTTGCTTATTAATCTGCCAAATCCAGGTGTGTAAAAACTTGCATCACTACTAAGAGCTTTTGCTTGCGGTTCTTGCTGACCGTTCATATAGTGTCAGGGGACAGACCACTTGCTCAAAAACACCCTGGGTAATGCAACTATATTGAAATCTGGTAAATCTTCTCTTGTTCTTTTATTTTTAAGATTCTTTTTTCTTCAATAAAGTTCCAAATTTCTCTCTCTTTCTCTCTCTCTCTCTCACACACACACATAGTCAGGATCATTGTGGGGATTAATTGAGGAGGGGAAGAACCATGTATGCTAGCTTGAGCTCCTTGGGGGGGGGAGTGATATATAAATACCCAATTACAGTGGTACCTCAGTTTTCGAGCATCCCAGAAGCTGAATGTTTTGGTTGTCAAACGTCGAAGACACGGAAGTCATTGCTTCCATCTTCAAATGCGCCTCGGAAGTCCAACAGCTTCCATTGTGTGTTTTTCAATCTTTCTAATTGAACTTGCAGCCAGTCCTTTGCGCCTCAGTTTTCGGGCATTTCAGAAGTTGAACGGTCTTCCAGAATGGATTACGTTCGAGAACCGAGGTACCACTGTATATACTCAATTCATCACTGTACTCTGCAGAAGAGGGCAGTCTGCGGATCTCTTCTTATCAAGATACTCATTCAATATAAGATAGGAATTGATTCTTTAATGTGTTGGCACCTACCCTCTGGGATTCCCTCACATCAGGTATTATATGGACACTGTTTCTATTGTCTTTGTGATGACAACTGAACACCTTCCTCTTTCAACAAGCGTCTACATTGTCTACATTGGCTCCCAGTACATTTCCGAGCACAGTTCAAAGTGTTGGTGCTGACCTTTAAAGCCCTAAATGGCCTCGGTCCAGTATACCTGAAGGAGCGTCTCCACCCCCATCGTTCTGCCCGGACACTGAGGTCCAGTACCGAGGGCCTTCTGGCGGTTCCCTTGTTGCGAGAAGCCAAGTTGCAGGGAGCCAGGCAGAGGGCCTTCTCGGTAGTGGCACCCGCCCTGTGGAACACCCTCTCACCAGATGTCAAAGAGAAAAACAACTACCAGATTTTTCGAAGACATCTGAAGGCAGCCCTGTTTAGGGAGGCTTTTAATGTTTAATAGATTATTTTATTTCATTTTTCTGTTGTAAGTCGCCCAGAGTGGCTGGGGAAACCCAGCCAGATGGGCGGGGTATAAATAATGTATTATTATTATTAGTTTTATTATACATTGAGATTTTCATTCCAGTCACCCAGTGAGCTTCATGGCTGAATAGAACCATGAATGGTCCTAGTCCAATGCTGGGGTTGGAGTAGCAACAGGATTTGAGAATTAGTTTTTTGGTTTTCCCCCCCAGATGCATTAGAATTGCAAACATTTATTATGCTTCATGTGCTTCACGATTCTTTCTTGTACTGTAGTTCTTTCCTTTTTACATGGACTCTGACACGCCACTATGAGATTTGTAATTCACAATATTTGAAATTGAATCAATCTACTCTGTAAGATGCTACCCCTTTTGCTGTTGATTAAAACTTGTATTTTGAAAACTGATATTACATTACAGCTGGAGCTTCATGCTAAAATTGCAGTGGGACTCTGAGATGGATTACCATAATTATTTATTAAAATTCTTCCAGACGCTCTTTCAGTGTTTTTATCAGTAGATAGCTGGTTTTAAATTGGGACGTCCCTGCCGGCTAGAAATATCGCCTCTCCTAATAATTTGGAAACGTTGGCAAGGATGACTAGTTAAAGTGCTGCACTCTGCTTTTCCGAGGTTCCATACCAAAAAAAAAAAAATTCTTAAAATCGCATTTCTTTTCGCTATAATTTCTTGAGTTGATTAATGTGTAACAGCACTAGAGGAGTCCAATTGCTACTTGAAGTAGTGTGGCAAATACAAAAGTAGCAATTTAGCCAGGAATTGGTCCAGACCCAGGAGCAGGGACAATAAAAGTCTTGATTGACACCAGAGGCTGGAAGGTCAGAGCATTTTAGAGTGAGTTTCTCAAAACATGTGGAATCTAGCAGATCACGAGCCAATCAAGGCCAGAGTTAGGCAGCCAAGCAGCTAAATGGAAATAATCAGCAGTTAAGTCTGAGGCAAGCAGTATCGCAACCGACAAGTTAACCCAGTGTAAAAGCAAGGGTGGGTTGAAGGCAGAAACGAAAGCAAGTGGTGTTTATTAGGATTCAGTCTGGGGCCAAGCATGCCTACATAACCTGTAGTTTCTTTCTGAAATGGAAACTGGAGAGGCACATACATATCAGGACAGAAATGAATCCAGGTGGGCAAAGCATCAAAATTTTATTTAGGACAAGTATCCTCTTCATTCATTACTTCTGTGAGATTATAACTGTGTGGAATAAATAATAATAATAATAATATTTCCCCAGCCACTCTGGGCGGCTCCCAACAGAATATTAAAAGCACGATAAAACATCAAACATTAAAAACCTCCCTAAACAGGGCTGCCTTCAGATGTCTTCTAAAAGTCAGAAAGTTTATTTCCTTGACATCTGATGGGAGGGAATTCCACAGGGCGGGCGCCACCACCGAGAAGGCCCTCTGCTTGGTTCCCTGTAACTTGGCTTCTCGCAGTGAGGGAACCGCCAGAAGGCCCTCGGCACTGGACCTCAGTGTCCGGGCTGAACGATGGGGGTGGAGACGCTCCTTCAGGTATACTGGGCCATTTAGGGCTTTAAAGGTCAACACCAACACTTTGAATTGTGCTCGGAAATGTACTGGGAGCCAATGTAGGTCTTTTATGGTTTCGGCGGCCACTCCCAGTCACCAATCTAGCTGGGAGAAAAAGAGAAGAGTCTACTGCCCCTGCCTTTTGGGGATTTTCTAAAAGGGTGAACCCTACAATCAGCACATAGGCCCTCCCCATGTTTTAGAACCTCAATTATGGAGGATTTCCCATATTATCTAGGCTTTCCCATTGCTTGGACCACAGGGGAGGAATGCCAGCAAGACCCTCCAAATGTCCATATTTTCCAGGAAAGTCCCGGATTTACAGAAGCCATCCCAGAATGTTCTGCTTTTCCTTAGGACAGCCCTATTTTCATCTGACAAATGGTGGAGGGTATGGAGTTATGCGACCCTGGTAGCATAGCTGCCAAGTTATCCCTTTTTTAAGGGATTTTCCCTTTTGCTGAATAGGCTTCCTCGCGAGAAAAGGGAAAACTTGGCAGCTATGCCTGCTAGCCAAAAAAATAACTATACCACCTTTAGAAGACACCTGAAGGCAGCCTTGTATAGTTTTATTCTGTTTTTATTTATATTGGAAGCCACCCAGCGTGGCTGGGGCAATCCAGTCAGATAGGTGGGGTATAAATAATGAAATTAGTATTACAGTATTATTTAATAGGACTTCCCTATTTTCATTGGAGAATCGTTGAAGCATGATGCATGATGGCAGGACATGCAGAGCCAGATTTAGGTTTGATGAGGCCCTAAGCTACTGAAGGTAATGGGGCCCTTTATATGTCCAGCTGTCTTTTGCCAACAACAAATTGTCACTGTTTTTTGTGTTGAATATATGCTAATTTATGAACCTAATAGGTATCAAAAGCCGATTTTACATAGCAAGATATGTATTTTATCAAAGTAACTGTTGAACTGAAATACAATTAAGAAGAAGTATATTAAAAGTGAAATGGGGGGGGGCAAGAGAGTAGGGCCCTAACCTATAGCTTGTTTAGCTTATACATAAATCCGGCACTGAGGACATGGGACAGTAGACATGCGTGTAGGGTAATGATGAGGAAAGCCCAAAATTACTGGTACTGAGGCTCCAGGCAGGGGCGTAGGAAGATAGGGGCGGTGGGGGCGGGCCACCCCAAGCGGCGGGCTCCAAGGGGCACCATCGTGGGCACCCGCCCCACCCCCAAAATGCGCACCCCTCCCCTGGAATGCATGTCACGCCCCTCCGGGAGGTGCGGCACACCACCGGAACGCGTGCCACGGCCCTCCAGGAGGCGCGCCGTGCCCCCGGAATGCATGTTCCACCCCTCCAGGAGGCACACCACGCGCATCCGGGAGGCACGCCCCGCCCCCAGAACGGGCGCCAGCCCCACCCCCAGTGCCGGAGCATGAAGCTCCGCCACTGGCTCCGGGCCTCTTCTGAAGCCATAACAGGGTTTTCTAGGGATTACCTATGTTTCAGCAAACTTTTAAGTTATAATTCAATTATACGTAAGGAATATATATGTATTTCTAAAGCAAGCAAACAAAACACACACTCCCTTTTCATAAGACAAAAAGGTGCTTTGAGCATTTGGCGATTCTACAGTGCCTGTGTCTTACCACGGTACACAACAATAAAACAACAGCGGTGTAAAGAGGAGGATATTAGTCTTCTTTCACAGCATTTGGCAGAAGCCAAAATATGGGATTTCAAAGTAGTATTTTGCAGAGGGTATATTTATCCTTTAGTGGAAACCTCAGGAAGAGAAATAATGGAACTATTAGCAACTTAGGCCCTGTGGTTTTCTAGTTGTTCCCAGAGTAATTCAGCTTGAAACAGCTTTTCCCCCAAGAGGTTTCCTATCCATTTATCACTTCCTTCCATTGCAATGTCTTATTCTACCTGGTGCAGTTATTCAGGAGTCTAAACTTAACTTCCAGGGCCAAGTTCATCACTCCTTTCTTGTTGTGAAGTGAAATAGAGATTCCTCTATAACCTCTGCTGTTGGGTATAAACATTATTCTAGAGTTAAAAGCACTTTCCAAACACCTCTTATTTCATTTCCCATTCATGGTATACAGAATAGCATCCAAGCAGTTTCAGCCTAAACAAACTTTTCATAGGGATGGAGAGAAATTTGATTCAGTTCACGTTCAAAGGCAAATCTATCAAATTCTCACTTTCCAAAATAACAGAAAACTGAAATGAGCCATCTTTCAAAATCTGTGCTTCTCTCAGCAAACAATGCTTTCAAAAATGTGGTTATTGTGCATAAAAACAAATATATCATGAATGCATTATGTTAGGAGAAATTGCTTGCAAAAATGTGTGCCCTCGTCAAAACTGCATAAAAAAATATTCTTGGGAGAAAATCACACAAAAGTCTGACAGATTTCCATGAAGATCTAATACTCCATGAAATTGTTTAATCCTCTTTTAAATCTATTCAAGTTGGTAGTCATCACTACCAACTTGCAGGAGTGAGTTCCATCATTTGACTATGGCAAATATCATGGTACCCACCTTCCGTTCACGGAAGCAAGCGAACGCCTGTGAGCAGAAGGGAGACATCATCAAGAAGAGTGAAAATTAAGCAACAGGAGCTGACAGACTCAAAACTGTGACAAGCTGCTGTATCTGAATAACAACAGTTAACACACCGTGCCAAGTAACTAGCAGTAGTTTGTGGTTGGGTAGTTTGTGTTTTGTTGTTGTTGTAATTAATTGGAAGTGTTACTTGCTTTTAATAAACATATTTTTTGTATTCGCTAGACTCCAGAGTATGGCTAATCTGGCCCTCCTCATCCATGGCACAGCAGTGTGGGTATGTCTCCCAGATCTGATCTCTCTGGAATTTCCCTCCAATTGCCAAGACCACCAACTTCCTGACCTGTAAAGACCTGCAGGTTCCTATGAGAATGATCAGATTGCCAGTATTCATTTTGTAAAATGAAACTGCTAGCAACCATTTAAAAGATAAGCTCAGAATTCTGAGGGCAATAAAGACTCAAACCAATTAAAAAAAAGTTGTCTGGCTTAATTATTATTTTTAAGATCTAGGCCCATTTCACAAGTTTTGAAAGGCTAACTAGAGCTTGGCCTCCACTGCTCAGTTTTTGCTCTGATAAGGCATGGCTTAGTATTGCGGGCACCAATATTCAGATGCACAAATGCACACCCTGTTTGGATGTCTGACTGAACTTGCAACTAAGCTTGCCTCGGACTCTATTGAAACTGGCTGACAATATTATTGAAACAGAATAGTTGGCTGGATGCAAGGTCCCATATGCTCATTGCTCAGAGAGACAGTACTGAATCTTTCTAATGGCTAGCATCATAAAAAAAATCATCATCATCATCACCACCACTGACACTAATTGGCGCCCTTGCTGGCATGATGAACGGAAAGACCAAGGTTTAAAGATGATCACCGACACTAATTTTTGTCCCTAGGGAGAGTTTTCCCAGGTCAGGGTTAAGGCAGCACAAAGAGTATGAACTGCTACTGGCTGTGTTTTGCCTCTCCTCTGTCTCTCCCCCTGCCCCATTTTGTTGATGATAGTTAAACAGCCTGTCCCTGCAGCTGGCTGACAAAAAAAATTAAAGTGTGCCTTCTTGCTCTTAGCTGTGTAGGGGGGGGGCCTTTCAAGAGAGATGGAAAAGAAGTACAAGTTTTATCTGTACAAAGCAGAAAGGCATCAACTAGTGTTTTTTCTTCTTCTTCAAATAATCAGCTAGATTTTCATCCTCAAGGATTTAAGTATTAACTATATTGTGAGAAAAGCAAAAGTCCATGTCTTCACATAGAGCCTTCATTAATACGCTGGTATTTATAATTATGGAAAGGAAATATCTGAATGTTCAAGCAAGTAAATCAAAATAATAGATGTGTTCACTACTACCTCATGAAATCATTCGTGGGTTCATCTTTTTGCTGCATATAGTGTTCCCCAAACTGGGACGCAGCGTTAAGTAAAGTCCTATCTACATAGTACCCAAGGCTATCCAAGTTCTTTTGACCCCTGAGGCAAAATATCCCATAAGCATCTCTCCCTGGGAGTAGTAATACAACAATACCAAACCATATAACAATTAGCTGCCCTTTCCTGCCACCCAGAATGACTGCCTGAGGCAGTTGCTTCACTGCCTAATGATAAGGCCAGCTGTGCAAATGGCAATCAGAGTGAGGTGCAAGAATAATAAGGAACAGAGTAGAAATAACAAATGGGATGTACTTTTAAAAAAACACACAGTGCTTTGAATATAAAGCATCTCTGTCTCCACCAACTCATAGAATTGTAGAGTTCATTTGATCCTACAATGCAGGAATCCTGCCCACAGCTGTCCCTGGGTGGGCTTGAACCCACAACCTTCTGGTTAAGAGCCAAACCCATTGCACCACCTGAGCATAGCTGCCAATTACCCCGTTTTCCCCGGGAAACCCCCGTATTTTCTTACCATTTCCCGCAGGTGTCCCGAATGGCAAAATACCCCGTATTCCCCTGGGTTACGGAGCTCCTGCCGGTGGCCATGTTCTTCTGGTGCTGTGCCGGCACCGAAAGTCACTTCTACGCACTTCCAGACATGCGTAGAAGCGACTTCCGATGCCGCTGTGCCCATTTCCAAAATGTCTGCAGCGCCAGAAGTCGCTTCTACGCATGTCCAGAAGTGCATAGAAGCGACTTCTGGTGCCACGGCGCTGCTGATCCCAGATTTTTCAATCCGGAACTTGGCACCTACCGGGTATGCACCTAAGATCTCTCATCCTCTCCAATATCTCAACATTGCAAATATGAAATCATCACAGTCTAACCAGGGTGTCCTGGACAAAGCAGCTGAGCTGTTTAGTTGTAGGAACTTGCTTAACAGAGCAACAGCATGCCACTCACGAAACAGCATTTCAAGGCTGTTGTTCCAAGCTGTATGGATCCTTTAAAAAGATCACTCCTCTTCTTAAGCAGTGGCAGGTATTATGTGGAAGGTCTCAGTTGTAAAGACTTCTATATTTGTTTTTGTAATTATTTAAATAACTGAAATATAAAAAAATTGACATCCTCTTAAATTTACCTTTTTACTTATTTTAAATGTTATTAAGAAATTGAGTATTATCAACAGGCAGTAAGTGTCTAGGTGCTGTGCTGAATTTTTATTGATTATTTGTTTATTTTATTTATTGTTCGATCTATCTGTATTTAATATATTATATGAGAACTAGTTTTACTGAAATATGTCAGCTGGAGGCTATGCATACTTCCCAGACATGCAGACAGTGACAAAATTAATCTCTCTTCCACCTTGCAAAAATATCATCAACCTTGGTCTCTGCTGAGCACTGGCAGAAACACACTTTCAAGAGTTTGCTCCTTTGAGTAGGTTAACAAGACAATAACAAATCCTATTACAACTGATGCTGCAACGTTTTTATATCCTCAAGGTATGTCTCAAGTTTCAAGGCCAATCTTCATTTCCATGCAATTGATAAAACATTGAATTAAAATATAAATGAAAAACATCCTAGCAAGCCCATTCTGCTTCTTACTATTAATGAGGTTGTCCCAATTATTTTAGATATGAAACCACATCTGCAAGGAATTTTAGACAATCCTTTTTTTACCATTCTCCAACAATCCCTTCCACTCCACTGTTTTTGAACATCACTTTAAAAAAAATACTAAATGAAGAAATATATTAGACATAAACCTATTATGCTTCTGCAGTTTAAGACATGACTCTTAATAACAAAACATGCCAATGCTTTGAATGACTTGTGTATTGTTTTGCCTTCTCAAACCTCTGTAACACATGACTTTAAATGGCTTTGTCTCAGTAATTTTTTAAAAAACAACTCTTGTGCCATCTAGTGGTATTCGCTTCAGCCATTTTAAAAAAAAACTACCAGACTAGTATTTTCCAGATACAAACAAAGGTCTGAATATCCCCAAAGGTTTCCTGCAATATAAATGGAATTCCATTCTACTTGCATTTCTTTCTCAGATGTCATGTAGCTCCATTAATGCAACAAACTTCATCATACCTCAGCAGCTACCTTGAGGCTAGGTTTTGTGTTCGTACAAAGATGGCCAGCCAACACATTCTAGGTTAAAAGTAAAGGGCCCCTGGACAGTTAAGTCCAGTCAAAAGTGACTATGGGGTTGTGGCGCTCATCTCACTTTCAGGTCGAGAGAGCTGGTGTTTGTCCACAGAGAGCTTTCCAGGTCATGCGGCCAGCAGGACTAAGCCGCTTCTGGTGCAACGGGACACTGTGACAGAAGCCAGAGCGCACAGAAATGCCGATTACCTTCCTGCCACAGCAGTACCTATTTATCTACTTGTACTGGTGTGCTTTCGAACTGCTAGGTTGGCAGGAGCTGGGGCAGAGCAACAGAAGCTCACTCCATCGCGGGGATTCGAACTGCTGACCTTCCACTCGGCAAGCCAAAGAGCTTCAGTGTACCCTATAATGCAGTGGTGGATAACTTCAAACCTCACGGTCAAATGTGCCCCTTCAGGTCTCTCTTTCTGACGCTCAGGACTCTTCCCAGGGTGCACCTCCTCCTCAGGCCACAACTCTCACTAGTCTTACATTGCACCTTCTGTTTTTGTCTGCCTGAAATGCATCCTTGAGCTCTGACAATGCTTCTTCCTTTCCTGGCTGGAGGCTAGAGAAGGGTTTGTGTGAGTTTGTACATTTGTTGCTCTGTGATTGCCTTTAGTCTCACCCAACACTGGGCATATGCCTCCCGGATAAGGTTACCCAGAAAGCAACATGATCGGAAAAGCGTTCTCCACCCCTGATAATACCCGTCTCCACATAAAACCTATAGCCAATTTTCTCAATCAGCATCTCAAATTATGCCTCCCGATTCTGACTTGAATCAAAACCCTACTATTTAAGAACTCTCAAGTTCTTCTTTTACTTCAGATAATGGTAAAAGCATCCTCTGCCATTTCTCCATCTTATGGCACAGCATTAATAATAGTTCATAACTGTAGGTCTTAGCAAATATTTTTCCAAGCAGAAAAGGCTATATATTCTGCATAAGCAGTGGGTACAAAAGGTACTATGTGTTAGTGCTTCACGGGGTGCTAATGTGCTAATGCAAATCACAATAGCCCATTTCCCCCCTGTTTTTAAAATGCATAATTGTTCACAGCAGTGAACTCAGATGCTGATTAACTAAAACAAACTCATTTTAAAACCCATGCTCCAACCCTCACTCCAGTTAGGACAATGCAAGCCCTGATTCTTTAAAACATTAGAAAATAAAACTTCAGACCTGTATCTCCTTTAGAACAATCTTCCTTCCTAAATTAATAGAATGGTAAGTTTGGAAAATGTTTAAAAGGATGATTATGAAACTGCTAGAGTAGATTAGAATTAAAAATGGAAATCAGTCAGGGGGGACTTGGGGAAGTCTCAAGGACAATGGTTTGAGAAGTTAAATAAAGGTTTAAATGAATTTATGTATTATTGTTGTTTGTTTCTTTTTGTTTTCTGTTTTGTTATATTGTTATATTGTTTTTTGTTTTGTTTTTTAGTGTGTTAATAGTGGTATAAAATCGATAAAAACTATTATTAAAAAAATAGAACAATCTTTCTTCCACATGTTAGCTCTATAAACCAGTGTTGTGCCAAAAACATTCCTCAATTTTCTTAAAGTATTTATTTCCCCTGGAAAGAGCCTTCTATTTTCCTCCCTCATCCAGTGGGTGCTATGTTTCTTCATAACTTCAGTGAGTGCCGAATTGAGTTTACTTTGCAATTGTGAGGCAGCTGAGGGTGGGGTGTGTGTGTGTGCTCCTCGTTTCTGTAGAATGATAGAAATGTCTCTTGCAAAAACCCTAAGCCACATTGGAAATAAAGTATACCCAGCAACAACAAAAATACAAGAAAATTTCATAAACATTTTTCTTCCATGCTCCGAGAAGGCTCCGAATCTCGGGGTATTTGCAGGGCGAAAAGGGGAGAGCAGAAGGCTATCTGCACCCCCAAAATTAAGGGGCAAGAGGTGATTTTGCCTTGAAAAAATCGGCAGTGCCCAGCAGAGCTCTCGGCATCCCTTGCCTTCGGGCTGAGGAGAGAGGGGGAGCCCGGGCACTAAGACGTGGAGATCGACTCACCCTGTTAAAAGCTGTGCTCCCAACGTGGCAAGAGATAGTAAAATTTCTTTTATCCTGATTTAAACTTGTACCGGAGCGTGGGAAGTAAAGAAAGAGAGAGAAAAAAGACCCCCCCCCCGTGAGGGACTGAGAGAGACTTTAAAGGGGAAAGGAGACGGCGAAAGAAACACGGACAAACCGCAAAAGGGGGGTAAATAAGAACGAAAGAAAATAAAAGATATAAGATAGAAACGCTGCTGGAGAGACAAGAAATAGCATAGAAGTGATTAAAGAAAATGAGAATTTTACTGAAGTCACCCGTACTTTGGGGAGGAAATAAACGTGTACAGAGAATTTGTGCCGCTTGAAGGGGAAACCCAGAGATAGCTGCTTTGTATTGAGAGAGAGAAAAAAAAAGCCAGAGAAAGAGGATCTTATAATAGAGTGGGAAGCTGGTGAGCTGAAGCGAAAAAGACCGGGGCCAGAGAAGGAGAAGGGGGAAGAAAATGGCGCGTGCTTAAAATACAAATGACTAAGCAAAACAGCTGAGCAAAGAAGGCAGGGAGAAGTGGAACAAAGAGAGGTCGAGAAAGAAAAACCTCTGAGAAAAGAAGACCAGCAACGAGCGTCATCTGGTGGTAAAGAGGAAAAAACACCACCACTGTCCTCTAAACTCTAAATAAGCGCCATCGAGTGGTCAAAAAAAGGAAGTGCAGTCTCAAATTTTAAAAGAAAATCAGCAAAATGCCAAATGACTCAAAATTAAAGAAAACAGCAGTGTCTGGAGCAGTTGGAATTTTACAACAAAGAAGAAGTTCAACGATGGAAAACGAAATGGATTTAAGAGACCTCATTTGGAGTCTGAAAGAAGACATGGGAGAAGTGAAAAAAGACCTAGCTGAAATAAAGAAAGAAATGAGTGATAGAGTTAAGACTTTGGAAGACAAGGTAGAAAAATTAGAAGAAAAAGCAGATTGCGATGTAAAAGACAAAGAAGAAATAAAAAACCACATGAAAGAGATAAATGAAAAAGGTTTAGAGACAACAAGAGAAATAGAAGAATTAAAATTGAGAATACAAGCAATGGAAAACACGATAAAAAAAATGACCAAAGAAAAAAAGATAAGTAAAAAAGAAATGGAAAAAGCCAAGAAAGAGGTGGAAGAGCAAAAGATGGTCCAGGAGGCACAGATGGATGCCCTTGCTATGATGCAAATGAAAATTAGAGAAAAGACATTAAGATTCAGGAATATTCCAGAGATAGAGAACGAAATTGTGGAAAAAAGAGTAGCCACGGAAATATCTAAGTGGCTAGGTTTGGAAGAAGCTGGAATAGAAAAACAAATAGAGAAAGCATTTAGAGTCAACTCAAGGAAGGCTAGAGCGAACAACTGGCCTATGGACTGTTTAGTGACTTTCAAATCAATGTGGCTAGTGGAGAAGATTTTGCAAACAAAAGGAAAGAAAAAGCTAAAAATAGGAGGAACAGAGACAGTGGTACTGAAAGAAATTCCACCTCGCCTGATACAAAAAAGACAGAAATATCAGTTCCTGACAAAGCATTTGAAAACGAAAAAGATAATTTTCAGGTGGGAGTACCCAGAGGGGTTATCCTTCTTCTATAAAGGAAAGAGAAGGAAATTTGAAAATGTGGGGGAAGCGGACTTATTTTGGAGGAAATACTGGCAGGACTAGGGGGGCGAAAAGATTAGACCAATCAAAGAAAATCAAGAAAACAAGGAAGATGAAGACGATCAAGCCAGTTCAGAGGAAGAAGAGGAATAAGGAGAAGACAACGGAGAAGGAGAGGAAGAATCGGATGAAGAAGGGAATCCCAAAGAACAGGGGGAAATATGAAATGTTACAGGGGACAAAAGATCTAAAGATTAATCAGGCTAAATAAAAGGGAGGGGGAATTCTATCTTGGGCCTCTACAAGAAATGTAAGGGATGTATCTCCCCAGAGATGCCTTTTATGTTTAAAACCGGTTGTTTTTCTAAAATATAAAGAGAGAAAGTAAGATATCATTAATTGTATTTTTAATTTTTACAGTGAAAGAGATTTTTTCATATCTTTGAATAAAATTTTCTAATAAAGTGTACTTAAAGTCAAGATGAATTTAAAAATATCTTCATGGAATGTGAACGGGTTAAATGATTTAAAAAGGGAATAAGGTGGGATATTTACTAAAAAAATCAAATTGGGATATTGCTTGTCTGCAAGAGACACATGTAAGTAAGAAACATGAAAGGGTATTGATTAATCCAAGTCTGGGGAAAGAATTCATTACAGCTGATGAGAAAAAGAAAAGAGGGGTGGTGATATACATAAAGGAAAAATTGGAACCAAAAATGATTTGGAAAGATAATGAAGGGAGGGTGGTGATAGTTGAAATAATGGTGGAGGGGGATAAGGGGATGATAGTAGAATTATACGCACCAAATGGAAGTAAAATTTATTTATTTCAAAAATTAGAGGAAAAATTATTGGAACATTTGGACAAACAAATAGTAATAATGGGGGATTTTAATGGAATAACCAGCCCAGAGTTGGACAAATCAAATATTAAAAAGAAAAAGAGAGAAAATAAATTGCCTAAAAGCTTTTTTGAAATAGTAGAAAATTTTGACCCGATAGATGTGTGGAGGTTCAAGCATCCACTAGACAAAGAGTTTACATATTATTCAACCTTATATAATTCTGCAAGCAGGATAGATGGAATATGGATAACCAAAAATTTAAGTATAAGAATTGGGAAAGCGGAAATTCAACCTAAAACCCTAACAGATCACAATTCGGTAATGATAACAATAGAAGAACAAGAAAAAGTGAGAAACAAAAGATGGAGAATGAATGTTTTTTTATTAAAAAATAAGGGAATTGTACAAGGAGCCCGGGAATTAATGAAAGAATTCTTTGAATTAAATTGTAATGGGGAAGTAGATCTGAAATCGGTGTGGGATGCCGGGAAGGCAGTTGCAAGAGGTTATTTTATTAAACAAAATAAATTGGATAGAATGAAGAAAGAAGGGGAGAAATCCAAATTAGAGGAAGAAATAAAAAGAAAAGAGAAAATATTATATAAAATATTATATAAAACAGGGGAAAGAGAGGTAGAGCGAGAGATAAAAATGTTAAGAATGGAATATGAAAAATTGATAGAGGAAGCAACAAAATGCTTTCTTTTCAAATCCAATTTTTTTATCAAATTGTAATCTTTGATTAATTTGGAAATATTGTAACCACGTTTTTAGATTTTTAATTCTTGGTATTCTTTTAATTTTAAATTTCCCTCTTTCTCCTCTAGTAGCACTTTATAAGTAGGCCAATTGTTGTCCATATTAATCCTTCGTACAGCCACTATTTCAAGTGCTGAAACCCACCAAGGCATTTTGGGTTCAAAGAACCTCCTATATTTCTGCCATGTTGCATACAGAGATCTTCTGACAATGTTCATCATGAAAACATTCTTTCTCTCAATCTTTTCCTTCATTAGGTAATGGTGCCATCCAAAACCCAGCCCCAATACCTCTAAGTCTAATATATCCGTGTCTTTAAGTTCTATCCATTCTTTCATCCACATGATAGCAGCTGCGTCATGATAGGTCTCTAAATCGGGGAGCCCGTAGCCCCCCCTTTCCCTGTGGTCAATCATAATTTTATATTTTATTCTCGGCCAGGAAATTTTATTTCCAGCCAGGAAATTGAAGGATTTTTAAAGCAATACCGCCTACCACAAATCCCAACTGAAAAAATGGCCCGAATCAATGAGGATATAACAACCCTAGAAATTGTAAAAGCAATTAAGGATATGAATAAAGGAAAAGCGCCCGGCCCAGACGGGCTACCCATAGAATATTATAAAGAATTACAAGAAATCTTATTGGATCCCCTTAAAAAAGTAATGAATCTAATAATAAAGAAAGTAGTCATTCCCCAATTGTGGACAGAAGCCCAAATAATACTGATTTCCAAACCAAATTCGGACATAGAGGACCCGGGAAATTATAGACCGATTTCGCTACTAAACAGCGACTATAAAATATTTACAAAAATATTAGCTGACAGATTGAGTTCAACATTAGACGATATTATACATAAGGATCAAGTAGGGTTTGTTAAAGGGAGGTTCGCAAGAAACAATATAAGAAACGTGATAAATATTCTGGAATGCTTAGAGAACCGTAGGGATAAACAGGCAGCATTACTATCGATAGACGCTGAGAAGGCCTTTGATAGGGTGGCGTGGCCGTTTATGTTAAAAACATTAGAAAAGATAGGAATAGGAGAAAAGCTGGAAAATGCCATCAAGGCCGTTTATAGGCTAAAATATTAATAAATGGCAGGCAGACAAATGCAATAAAAATCATGAGAGGCACCAGACAGGGATGCCCCTTATCACCTATTCTTTTTATCATCACCTTAGAAATATTATTAAAAAACATAGAAGATGAGGATATTAAAGGTATTATATTTGGAAGTAAAAAATTTAAAATCAAAGCCTTTGCAGACGACATAATAATAACAATGGAAGACCCCATCCATAGCATTCCCAGAGCTATAGAAAGGATAAAAGAGTACGGGAGAATAGCGGGCCTAAAAGTAAATTACGACAAAATTAAAATGTTGGTAAAAAATTTGGAACCAAAGGAAAGATTAGAATTACAGGAAAAAACCGGTTTAACGATTGCAAAATAAAATAAAATATTTGGGCATACAGACAATGGTCAAGGGCATTGATTTGATACAGGAGAATTACGGGGAGACATGGAAAAAAATAAAGAAAAACTTGGAATTATGGGATAAATTTAACCTTTCATTATTGGGGAGAGTGTCAATAGTAAAAATGTGTGTGGTATCTAGAATGATATATTTGTTTCAAAATCTTCCGCTATTGGGCAAAAGCAAAATATTTAAGGATTGGAAAAAAGCAATTACCAAATTTATATGGAAATTATAAAATTTATTTGGAATGGAAAAAAATCTAGAATAAAATATAAAATAATGACGGATTCAAAGGAAAGAGGGGGATTCGGCCTACCAAATTTAGAGATCTATCATGATGCAGCAGGATTAGTATGGATAAAGGACTGGATGGAACTCAAAAACAACTTTTTATTAGATCTGGAGGATTAGGCTTCAAATGGCATCTATACATGATGAAAGAAAAAATGGGAAATCATAATTGTTTTATGAATAATATAATAAGAAAGTCTGTGTATAAAATATCAAATAATATTGGAACCTAAAACGCCATGGTGGGTGTCACCATTTGAAATAATATCATTTAAAAAAAATAAGCATGGAAACGAGATGGCCAACATATATAGTGAAATAGTAGAAGAGTCAATGGGTAATTTGAAATTAAAGAAGTATGAGGAAATTAAAAATTTAGGTAGCGTGTGACTACAATATTTCCAAATCAAACAAAGGTTTCAATTGGATAGTAAGGTAGGATATGAGAAAGAAATGTCTAAATTTGGGGAAATTATGCTAGAGGGGAAGGGGAAATATATTAAAAATTTATATGAATTGATACTGCAATGGGATACAAAAGACGAATTAACCAAAGAAACAATGATTAAATGGGCTAAAGATTTGGGAAAAATAATCACAATTGAGAAATGGGAAAATTTATGGAAATGAGATCTGAAATATGTATCAAATTATGATCTAAAAGAAAATTTTCTCAAAATGCAATACCGATGGTACCTGACGCCCACAAAATTGGCCAAAATGTATAAAGGAGTGAATAATACGTGCTGGAGATGCCAGGAAGAACCGGGAACCTGCCTGCATATCTGGTGGCAATGCAAAAAAATCAAAAAGTTTTGGGACGACATATATGATGAATTGAATTTTTTAAAAAAATATCCTTTCAGAAAAGATCCGGAAATGTTTCTACTAGGACTTTTAAATGATGAAATAAAGGCAAAAGATAGAATATTAATTATGCATGCGACAGCAGCCGGCAGAATACTCATCGCAAGAAATTGGAAAAGTGAAAAGATACCCAAAAAAAGAAGATTGGGTTGAAAAGATGATAATATATCAAAATTTAACAATCAGAGCAGGTAAGACAAAAGGAATAAAGGAGGAGAATTTAGAAAAAATGGAGTATGTTTAAACAGTACCAAAAGAAGCAGATAGAAAAGACCAATCTCTTAGCAGATATATAAAAGGCACCAAAAAAAGACACAAAAGGAAAATAGGGAGAAAAGTATACATAAAAAACTAGAAATATCGAAAGACCAGAGTAAAGGGATGACTGGAAGCCTCTTTTTTTAGGGGGGTGGGGGGGATGGATAGTGGGTTTAGGTATATCTTTTTGTATTATTATTTATGTCTTTAAGGGTGATTTGTGTTAAGTTATGAGTTCCATATGATTTATGTATTTATTTATGTTTTTTATGTTTATATTTATATGTTTAAGGATTGGGGTTTATATTTTTTGTATTTTTTGTATGAGTGTCAGTATGAAAGGATAGTCTGTTGATTTAAATTTGTTATATATTTGATTTAAGTTTGATTTAATTTGTATTTGATTTATTATTTGTCATTAGTATTGTTTTGTTTGTTTGTTTCATTTTCTATGTATGTTTTTAAAAATGAAATAAAGCTTATTTTATAGATAGATAAGATGATAGATGATAGATAGATAGATAGATAGATAGATGATAGATAGATAGATAAATTTTTAGCTGCAATTTTTTCCTCATTAACTGGTGGGGAATTGTTGTGGGGAAAACAGAAGAAATCTTCAGTACAGCACTACCCTGAACAAGTGCACTCATTTTATGATACTAGTTTACATGATTTATAAAACAGCCACTGCCTTCTTAACCCAGGCACAGTTACTAAGGATGCTCATTTGAGTCAACGCTTCTCCCTCTTTTTTTCTACAGGTGGGTGCTATGGAAACATCAAACACAGAATAATACATCAGATGCTTGCAAAAATCCAAGATTATTGTTTCCACTACTAGTTTATGGTTCACTTTTGTATCTACCATGAGGTTGCTTTTTAAACTTTTTCACCCTGCTCATTTAGCAGTTGAGTTATACCACCACAATAAATGTGCACACTGCTGGCAGTCTTTACTGTTATTGTTTTAAAGACTTTCACATCCACCCCCAACACCTTTTTCATATCATAAGATGGAGTGCACATTTTCTCTGTGCAGCTCTGAATAATAAGGTGAACTGGGATGGTTTGGATCGTGGTCTCATGTTCCGGGAAAGGATTCCACCATTAATAAGGTGTTTCAAGCCAATCCTGGGGTCCCTTAAATTCCAATTTGCTCCGTCAGTTTTCTCAGACATTAAACTCTCAACTCCCCCACCTTCATTTCTCATCATCAATTTACTCTGGCCAACAGATAGAAATAAGAGCAAAAATAAACCATGCAACACCTTAAGTACAGAGTGAAATATAAATAATAATGTAACTGTCATTAGCTCATGTATATTTGCATACATGATACTAAATTAAATAAGTTGTCCCCAAAAATGATTCCTCAGATGGATAAATGCCTACTTATTTTCACTGCTAACGATTTTAAAAAGGCCATGGTCAATTACGCCCATGGGATTTTATCTCATTTAACAGGAAATTGGGTTTACCTTCCTGGAATTTTGTTCAGTGAGCAGACAATCATTTGTTGGTGAACTGCAGAATAAAAATTACATGAAGAACTCCTTAAGGTGAGAGAACCACCCAACATATTTAACCCAAAAGCGATTGGGAAGACAGTACATTTAATCTGGCCAGAGTAAAAGTGATACAGTGTTTAACTAGGTGCACATTTCTAAAAATAAGCACCTAACTGTAAAGAATAACTGAGTAAGTTGTGCATGAATAAACCAAAATGTCTTTGCCTTACCAAAACAAACATGGAGTTAATCTCAACTGAAGAAGGGTGACAGTTCAATGCAACAAACATCTTGGGCAAGAGATTTTGTTCAAATGCTACAATAATTATAATCAGGACTAGAGGATACTGCAAGGATCACCAGGAAGATACAATAATATCTTCAGGTGGGTGGGGTTTGCGACACCGCGCGGGGCTTACCTGGCTGGTGCCACCCACCTGAGTGCCTTGGCCTATTACCCACCACCGGGTCAGGTAGGACAAAGGGGGCAGAGTAGGGCCAAAGAAAGGAGCCAGAGCACATTGGAGAAGCCTCTTTGTTCTTTCTTCCTTCTGGAGTCAGAGCTCTCTTCTGGATCGTGGCTGGATTCCACAAGGCTTGAGGTGGGCCTCCTTTGCCCTTGTGGGGGCTTTTTTACTTTTTACTTGCCTTGTGGGGACTGTTACTTTGCCCCCCCCCCCGCCAATTGAACTGAGGGCCCTGCAGCCCTGGGATTGGGAGGGCAGTGGCGTTGGCTTCCCTTGGGGCTCCAGGGCGCCCCACCATACATTTTAAAATTCGGGCTCATCAGCCCTGGGTGGGTGGGTGATGCCGGGAGCTTCTGGCGCATCCCGGGAACTCGGCCGGGAGGGGGGGGGCTAGCTGGATGCCTCCTTGGCTGCGACTGCGGCCTGGACCAGGCCGCATGGGGGGGGGGGGTCCGCCGCTTTGTGCGACCTCCTCCCCCCTGAACATTTTTTTCCCCGAAGGGATGCCTCGGCCTCCTGGCTGCAACTGCGGCCTCGGCCTGGACCGAGGGGGGCCAGCAGGCCCATACACAGCCGCCGCTTCAGCAAGAGAGTTAACCTTAGGCTTGTGGGTTCTGGTACCATATGGGGCAAGTTGCAAGGGTTCGACTAGATGACCTTTGGCAGGTCCATCCACGGCCGCAGCTCAACAGTGGGTGCTTCTCTGGGCCCACTAGAACCATGTCATGCATGGCAGTGTGAGGGTTGGACTAGATGATCTTTCCAGACCCGATGGGTTAATGTGGCGTATTGTGATTCAGTGGGCATGAATTTAACCTTTTCATTCTCTTTACAAAGCCTTTGCAGACGACATAATAATAATGCGCAGTTAGGTTGGTTGGTTCTGTCCTGAGTTTATGTTCTTTAACAGGCAAACAAACAAACAAACAAAACAAACAGCTAATTCAATAGGGCTAATAAATTTAATCAGCCTAGAATTCAAGAGTGACTGTAGCAGTGGTTAGGTTACACCCATGGCCACCGGTCAGAAAGAAAGCTCCCCTTCCCGTGTGGTTGAGCGCGCCTCCAAAGCCACAGCAAGGGGCACCCCAAGTAATGCGGTAAAAGCAGCCAAGCGAATCAAAAAAAGGGCTTTATCTTCGGGGAGGAAGGTTCCTCCCATGAAACTGGTACTCACCAAGAAAAAGGTGAGGGAGGATCCATTGGTAGGCCCCTCCACTTCTGAGGGTAGGCTCTACAGGGCCTCCCCTAAGGAAAAGATACCCGTTTCCCCAGTCGAGTCGGTTTCAGAGAGCGACTCTTCATTGGCTAGCGTAGATGAGCTGCTGGAATTAAGGCGCCAGAACCGTGTCCTGCAGCATCGCCTAGCTAAGGCTAAGGATAGGTCCAGATCTCCTCGTAGGCGCTCTCGCGCAGGGAGGCGGAGGCATAGGCGCAGGTCACCGGTCTCCAGCTCATCGGACAGCTCCTCCAGTCCCGACTCGCGCAGAACACATCGCGGGAAGAAGAGGTCGCACAGTTCAAAGAAGCATGGGCACAGGCGAAACGGGGATTCTTCGGATCTTTCTGGTACGTATGACTCCTCAGGCGATGAGTCGGAGGAGGAGCGTTGCAAGTGTTTCTTTTTTTTTTTTTTAATTTATTTTTATTTAAGGTTTTCTCAGTTTACAAAGACATGGGCAGTGTCTCTCATAGCATTTTTACAGATCAGTTTCAATTGTTGAGACATTGGGGAGGAAAAGGGGGAGAGCGGTAGATAAGGGGAGGGGGTGGGGGTAGTGTGACAATGTTTCTAGTTTACTTAAAGTGTGTTGGGGGGGTTGTCAGCATCGGTTGTGCAGGTTCTTTGTTGTGCATTTGTTTTCCTTTGATGGTGAGAGTTGTTGGGGTTGGCCTAGGATATAGTTTTCTTTTGTGGTTGGCTGTGGTGGTCTGTTTTATGTGAGTAGGGTGGGCGGGTCAGGTTAGCCATATTGATTTGTATGCTGTTGGTGGATTTCTGTCGTTGTCTTGTTGCGCTGTGTATGTGATAAAGGGGAACCATACTGGGGTGAAGCCGTCTTCTTCTATTTGACCCCGTGTCAATTTCAACTTATTGGTTAATTTTTCTAATAGGGCTGTTTCCCATACCGTCTGGTACCATTGGTCCATGTTTACTCCTGCCAGGTCTTTCCAGTGTCTGGTTATGGTGTTTCTGGTAGCTGAGAGTAAGTGGGTTATGAGTTCTTTGTGATGTAGGTGGGCATTGTTGTCCTGGAAGATGTTTAGCAAGGCCAGTTCTGGGGTAAGTTCTAATGTTTGTTGGGTTATTTTACCTATTTCTCTTACGGTTGTTCTCCAGAATTGTTGGGCTTTGGGGCATTCCCACCACATGTGGAAATATGTGCCTGTTGATGTGCATCCTCTCCAGCATTTTGATGAGGTTCCTGGGCGTATTAGTGCTAGTTTTCGTGGTGTTAGGTGCCACCTGTAGATGGTTTTCAGAGTGAGTTCTTTCCTTTTTGCTGATATGGATTTAAATGGGGGTTTAGACCACATCCTGGTCCATTGAGTGGGGTTGATTTCATAGCCTATATCTTCTTCCCATTGTTTTTTTATTGCGTCTGGGGAGTTTGTGGAATTTTGGAGGAGTATTTTATATATTGCAGATACCATCCCTTTGCCGTGACCCTTTGTCGTTAGAAGGAGGTTTTTAAAAGGTGTCAGGGGTCTTGTTGCTGCTAATTTTATTGCTGGCTTGTTTAAGAGGGCATGTAATTGGTGTTGTGCTAGCCAGGGTATTTGGGTGTCTTCTAGTTTATCCTGTATTTCTCGTGTTGTCAGAGGTATGTTATTTTTATAGAAGTCTGTTAGGCGATATAGGCCTTTGGTTTGCCAAGTTTTAGTTTGGATGTTTTGTGCTGCCTGGTGGAATAATGGATGGTAGACCAGGGGGAGTAGTGGGGATGTGGTTGGGGTTAGTTTGTCCGTTTCTGTTTTCCATGCTTTGAACATGGTTTGTGTGTACCTATTAAGTGTTGTGGGGATCCTTCTTAGTTTGTTTGGGAGGAATGGGTATGCTGTGGTGCTGATATTTTCAATTGTGTCTCTCTCTAAGTGTATCCATTGTTTTGTCTCATCTTCCAGTATATACGGGATTATATGTCGTATTTGATTGGCCCTGTAATATGTTTCTATGTTAGGGATTCCCCATCCTCCTTGTGAGGTGGGGAGGTGCAGGTATTTGGTGCTTATTCTTGGTTTTTTATGTGAGAAGATGAAGGAGTGCAGTTTTCTCTGCCATCTGCGGAGTTGAATTGGGGGGATCCAGACTGGGAGGGTTTGGAATAAGTAGGTTAATTTTGGGAGAGTGATCATTTTGATCATTGCCATTTTATCTGAGAGGGTGAAATTCATGTTGTCCCATCTCTTCAGGTCTTTGTTTATTTGTCGCCACAAGGGTTTATAGTTGTGTAGGTATAATTTGTTGAGATTTTTGGTTATTTGTACCCCTAGGTATCTGAACTTGGTGTGGCAGAGTTTTATTTTGGTGATATTAGTGAGTTCTTTCTGGGTGTGGGGAGGAGTGTTGAAGCACATGGCTTCTGATTTTGCAAAGTTTACTCGCAGGCCTGACACCGTTGCAAATGTGTTGAGTTCTCTGGTTAGGGAGATTGCTGTGTTTAAGGGGTCTGATGTTGTGACCATTAGGTCATCTGCAAAGAGCCCTATTTTATATGTTCTGCCTTTTATTTCAACTCCTTTGATGTCTGTGGTTGCACGGATTCGGATTGCTAGCGGTTCTAGGGCCAGTATAAATAGGAAGGGGGATAGTGGGCATCCTTGTTTTGTGCCCCTTTGGATTTTTATGCTGTTGGAGTCTATGTTGTTGATTCTGCATTTTGCTGAGGCTTGGGAGTATATTTGTTTGAGGACTTGTAGAAAGTTTGGGCCAAATTTCATGCTAGTTAATACTGCTAACAGGTATTTCCATTCTAGGCAATCAAAGGCCTTGAGGATGTCTAGAGACATAATTGTCAGTGGGGTTTTGGTTGCCTTGCTGTGTTCGATTAGGTTCAGCAGTTTCCTGATGGGGTCTGTGATATTGCGACCAGGGACGAAGCCAGTCTGATCTGGGGCTACTAAATTGCATAAGAAGTTTTTTAAGCGGTTGGCCAGGATTGATGTGAATATCTTGTAGTCTTGGTTTATTAATGAGATTGGGCGATATGATTCGACTTTGAGATTGTCCTTCAGGGGTTTTGGGATGGAGACTATTTTGGAGTGGGTCCAGGTTTGGGGGATGGGCCCCCCTTTCATGATGTCGTTAAATAGGCGAGTCATGTGTGGCATTAGGGGTTCTTTGAATTTCTTATAGAAACTTCTATAAGTTTAAGAAGTTTTTTGGATCCTGTTTGTTTGTAGCGTGATGAGAGGGTTGTAATTTCTTGTTCCAGTTTACTAATCTTTGTGGTGGTTTGTTTTTTAAGGAGTGTTTTCTCTTTTATGCAAGCTCCTCTGGTGACTGCTTTCATTGCGTCCCATAGGAGGGGGGTTGTTATGTTGTCTACATCATTTTCTATGAAGTAATTTTGGAGGGTTTTTGTGAGACTTTCTCTAATTTGTTTGTTTGTGGTTAGGATGGGGTTAAAGGACCATGATGGGGTATTAAGTGTTCTCTCTCCTATTTTAATAGTAACTTCTACTGGAGCATGATCTGTGATTTTAATGTTGCCTATGTTTGATGATTCTACCCAAGGGATTAGACTCTGTGTGAGCAGAATGCTGTCCAATCTGGACGTTGTGCCATGCCGTCCAGATTGGAATGTGTGGGTAGTGTCTCCCGGGTTTTGTTCACTCCAAATGTCGTAGAGACCCCTGTCTTTTAGCAGTTTTATTAACTTGTAAGAGTCCCTAGTTATTGGGGGTTTTCCACGAAGGAAAGTTGCCCATGGGGTTGTAGATTGGATGTTTTTTAGGGATATGCCTTTCATATTTAGGTTGAGGTCGCCTCCTAGGATTGCTTCCCCTTCCATGAAGGAGAGAAGTTTGTTCAGTGTCTTCTGGAAGAATTCTAGTTGTTTTGAATTTGGGGCATATATAGATCCGATTGTCAGTTTAATTTTGCCATCTAGTGTTCCTTTGATGAAAATGAATCTGCCCTTTTTGTCCTTCAGGACTGTTGTGGCTTTGAAGTTTAGGTCTTTATTGAGTATTACAGCTACTCCGCGGGCCTTTCCTGAGCCTTGTGCCACCCATTGTTGACTGAAGCGGGGGTCGCTCAGAAGTTTGTTCCCTTTGGGGGGGTTGTGTACTTCTTGTAGGAAGGTGATGTGTGGTTTCATGGTGTTTATGTGTGAGGTAATGCGTTTTCTTTTAATGGGGTTTCCCAACCCCCTCACATTTAGTGTAATCGCTTTTAAGCTAGCCATCACGTCTATTTGTTGTGTAAGGCGATTCCTTGCCAACCCGTCCAGGTTGTCCTGTGTCTCTCACTATGTGTTGTTTACTGAACCATTGGGGTTCCGCTGACCTAGGGTGTGGTGGGTAGGGGGCTAGTGGGGTTAGAGTTAGATTTGGGTTAGAGAGTAGGGAGTAAGTTGTATAGAGTTTCCTATGTGTAGTCTTATAGGTGTTCATTTGGGGTATTTTGGGCCGTCTGGCCCTTGGCCGGTTGGCCCTGGGTCTCAGCTGATGTGGAGGGCCGTGTTCAGAGACAGGCCTTCCCCCTTGTCGTTTACAATGGGGGGTGTTCAGCGAGACAATGTAAAGCGTCCTTGCGATATGGATGTCGGGTTTAAGGTTTGGGAACAATGTTGCCAGTATTAATAGCAACATCATTTTTGTGTTGGGGTGTAGGTGTGAGTGTTGGTGCGCTCTCTGGTGCCACCATTGTGCTAATTAGGTAATATCTTTTAGCCTGATCGTAGGTTGGGGTGTGTGGGTTGCATTTGTTATTTTTCCTTAGAGTGGATTCGGGGGGGGGGGGTGTTGAGGGTGTGTGTTGTGAGTTGTCGGATTAAGGGGGATGTGGGATGTGGTTGTTTGGACTGGTGTTGGAGTGGCGGTTTCTGTGGGGATGTGGGGCGGGGGGGGAATGTTGCTGGTGTTAGTTTTGTTCATAGCCTAGGGGGGGAGGGGGGAGGGAGGGGGAGTCACCAGTCCTTCAGCTTGCGATGTTTTCCGGCTGCTTCATTTTGCTGTGGTTGTTGTTGCAGTAAGGTCGTTCCTCTGTGCTGTGTTGGTTTCGTCGGTCTTGGTCAGGCTTCTTGTGTCGTATGGTCGGCCGGAAGGTTTCGTGTGTGAGGGTGTTGTCTGGTTGTATTGGCGTGCTTTGTGTTTCTCTTGATTCTTTGCCTTTTTCTTCTTGTTGTTCTGGACTTTCGTCCAGCCATTTGCTGTTGTTTCGTTGTCTTGGTCTTGGCTGTCGCTTGGTGGGTCATCTTGAAGCCATTCCGGTGGGATGCTGAGTCCGAGGTCCTTCAGTAATTGCTTGGCTTCCGTTTTGTTGGTAGCTGTGTATTGTTTTGCGTTTTTTGTTGCAATGAGGCGGAAGGGGAAGCCCCATCGGTAGTTGATCCCTGTTTCTTGGAGACGTCGGGTGCATGGGCGTAAGATTTTCCTCCGGTTTAGGGTATCTTGGGACAGATCTTGTAAGGCCAGTATGTGGTTGTTTTTGTATTGAAGGTTGGTCGAATTTCTAAGGTAGTTCCAAATTTCTTCTTTCTTTTTGTAGCGTGCGAAGCACACGATGATGTCCCTTGGGGGGTCGTCGGATTTTGGCATGGGTCTTAGAGCTCTGTGTGCCCTCTCCAGGTCATCTATCTCAATTTTCAGGTTTGGCACTGTGTCTTTTAGCCAGTTTACTATTAGGTTCGCTGGGCTTTTCTCTTCCGCTTTTTCCGGAAAGTTGCGAAAGCGGATGTTGCAGCGTCTATTCCGATCTTCAAGGTCCGCTTGTTTGATTTTCAGTTCTTCGTTTTCTGTTTCCAGTTCGTTCAGTTTCTTTTTTATATGTGTGTTTTCCTCCTGGTGTTGCTCTATTGTCCTTTTTTGTGTTTGGTTCTCGTTCTCCAGAGCTACCAGTTTGGATGTTAGTTCATTGATTTGTGCCTGTAGGGGGGCCACTGTGTCCTCCAGTTGTTTTGTGAACTGTTTTGTTAATTCTTTCGTTATTCTCTCTATTAGTCTTGTTTCCATATCCCTCTGATCTTTTTTTGTCATCGGGTGGTCGTCTTCTTGGAGAGGCGTTGCGTTCTCAGCTCTGTTTGCCATTTTCCTGGCTGGTGTTATCCTGGTTTCCCTGGGGTTTTCGGTTTGCGGTCTGCTTGGTGACTTCTTGGAGTAGGGTTTGTTGTGATTGGGAGTCGTGGTGTTAGATTGTTGGATTGATCAGGCGTTGATTGGTGGCTATTCAGAGCGTTTGAATTAGGCGGTCATTTGTGTGTCACCTGGGTTGTGTTTTGCAGGCTTCTCTGGAGTTCTCGCGTTCTCCTCAGTGGTGCACCCTCGTGTGTTCGGGGGGGGGGTGTTGGGGTCCAGTTGGGGGTGGAAAGTGGGGTTGTGGAGCCACAACAGGTAATTAAAGGGTTTGAGCTTGGCAGGGTTGTTTTCAGGTAGATTTAGGCAGAACTGTATAGTGTCAGAGGGAGGGAAAGAGGATGGAGAGGGGGTTTAGGAGGAGGGGAAAAGAAGGGGGGAGAGGGGGAGGGATAGGAGATTGGAAAGTAAATGGGGGTTGGAGGGAAGTGGGGGAGTGGGGGGAAGGAAGGAGTGAAAGGACGGTAGAGAGAGGGGGAGAAGGGGAGGAAGGAAGGAAGGAAGGAAGGAAAGTAGTAGCAGTGATGGTATATTGTATTGGTGCTTTTAGGTTCAGTGTGGGGTAAGGGTTTGCTGGGAGATTGTTGGTGAAAGTGGGTGGGGGGTATAGGTATGTAGTTGTTGGGGATCAGTGGGGAGGGAGCGGGGAACAGGCACACTTAGATTGAGGTATAAAGTGGGGGCTGGGGCCGGGGTGGAGAGCAGTGTATTTGAAAGTGTGAGGGATGGGGGTATTAGCAATAAATCAAAGTTGGGATGACTGCAGTAGCAGAGGTCCCCTTCTAAACTGAGAGGTGTTGGGGTTAGGTATGGGGTGGATTTAAGAAATAAAATAAAATGAAGTGGTCAAGCAGGCGTGGGGGGAGCAGGAAGTGGGGTGGGTAGGGTGA
Organism: Zootoca vivipara; assembly: GCF_965207765.1. Taxonomy (NCBI): domain Eukaryota; kingdom Metazoa; phylum Chordata; class Lepidosauria; order Squamata; family Lacertidae; genus Zootoca; species Zootoca vivipara. Next base: position 8,871,087 of record NC_142593.1, on the reverse strand, counting down.
TGAGGGGGAGATGCGTAAAGGGAGATGCGTAAAAAGGGGGGATTGGGTATTAGTAACTAAGGGGGGTTCTGTATGTAGAGGGTGGGAGTGGGATGTTATAGGTGGTGTAAAGATGCTGGTGTGGGGGGGGAGGAGAGTAAGGTGGGTTTAAAAAGTAAAATGGAGATAAAAATATAAGTGATATACACACACACACACACACACACACACACACACACACACAAGACAGATCCAAAAAGGAGGTATAAAAAGCAAAATTATTTGGAGGAGGTGGCTGCAATGGCAGCGCCTCCCTTAAAAAGGGAATGTTCAAAAAAAAAAAGGGGGGGGAAGGAAGAGAAAAGGAAGGGGGGAAATGGGGGGAGGCCTTTTCTGTTTTTATTTTGTTTCCCAAATTAGAAGGACTGGAGAGTGCTGGGGGGGGGGGCTAATGATAACAATAGAGATTGAGAAATGAGGGTAATATAAAAATTGAAAAGATAAAAAAGGTAGTTGGTAAGAATGGGAGAGGCAATACAAAACAAAAACAAGGACAAACAATGAGCAGAGATCTCCTTAGGAGTCCTATCTCACGCTGCCTCTCTCTGGGTCTCGCCCGTTAAGAGCAGCAATTAATATATGTATATATGTGAAACAGCTACAACAACAAAAATAAGGTTAAAAAAAAAAGGAATTTTTTTTTATTTATTTAAAGAAAACTAGGGGGAAATAATAGTAAAAAAATTGGAAGAAAAATATTTTTAAAAAAAAGAAAGAAAGAAAAGGGAAAAAATGAAAAAATGAAAAAATGAGTAGAGAAAAAAAAAATTCAAGAAGTTGCAAAAGCGATGTCTTTTCCGACAGGCCTCGTTGGTGGGGTGAGAGCTGGGCTTGGGCCTAGTTTTTGCCTCGTGTCTCCCCCACGGCCTTTGTCCTCCTACCTCGCCTCTTCTCCCTTGTTAGTGGCGGTGGCTCTTTGGCAGGGCTGCTAGTCCAGGTTGCGACGGTGTGAACGGCAGGACCGAGGCACCTCGCCTCAGCGGGTCCTTTCTCCTTCTTCTCCCTTCGTCCCGGTGGGGGAGAGGGCGGCTGCAGCCGCGGCCGCGGCGGTGCACGTGGGGACTCTCCTTCCCCTCCGGTATGTTCTTTCTCTCCCTCCTCCCTGTGTCCCGGGGGGGAGAGAGTGGCGGCGGTAGCGGCAGCGCGCTCAGGGGTTTTCCTTCTTCTCCGGAGCGTCGGCGCTCCGGGATGTAGGCTTCAGCGCGCTTGGGGGCTCTCCTTTTCCGCCGGAGCGTCGGCGCTCCGCGGTGTAGCTTTCTCTAAGCCCCCGAGCCACGGAGCTTTGCTCCGCTAGCGGCCGGGTGCCCTTGGTGCCGATCCGGCGCGGTCGCTGGGGGGGGGCGTCGGCGGCCCTCCAGACGGTCCACCGGGACCGCCGGGTTCCTGTGCAGCAGCTGCTGCGGTCCTGGTGACCCTTCGCTGTCCGGGGGCTGCACCGGTGGCGCTGGCACGTTGGTCGTCCCTAGGAGCTCCGCGCCAGCGTGCCCGCAGCCATCTTGCCTCGCCGGAAGTCCCGCGAATAAGAACCGTTGCAAGTGTTTCTGGGTCACTACACATAAGGCACCCGGCCTGCCTAGTTGGATTTGGGAACGGCGCACTCGTCGTCACCGCCGTGCATTTGGGGCCAAGGAGCTGTGTGGGGAGGATGGGTTGGATGCTAAAGGCAAGGTACGGGCATCCAATTTTAAGCAAGCGGATCAGCCTCCCGGTGTCCGGCTGAAAAAGAAGCTGTGCAACAGCATATTAAATGGGGAATTTGTGGACATGTTCTCACTCCTTTCACCGGCGTACGTCTGTAGTTCTAAGTACAAGCTAAAATTGCATAAAAAGAAAGAGAAGGTGGAGGTAGACAGGACGTTTGATAATTGGCTCATCGCCTATGCTTCTTACATGGGGTTGGTGGCTGCCGCTTACCCCGATAGGAATCATCCTAAAGGCCAGGAAGATGGTGGGGGACAGCGCTGCCTTGGAATATAATGAGGACTTTCGGGGGAGGGCGGCTGCAGACCCCAAGGCACGCTGGGATATAAAAGACAGTGACATTTGGTCTGAGATAGCGGCCCCCCATTTCCAAAAACAGCCTCACGGAGACAAATCAGGAAAAAAAACCCACAAAAATAAGGAGGGTGGCAGAAGATAGTTTGGGAGATTGTTAAGAAGATAAAATATCTAGGAATAGAGGTTACGGCTAACAATGTAAATTTATTTGAAAACAATTATGGGGGAAAATGGAGAGAAATCAAACAAGATCTAGAAAGGTGGAATAATTTTAAGTTCTCCTTCTCTGCAAGAATAGCAGCAGTCAAAATGTCGGTGCTGCGTATAATGATATTCCTATTTCAAATGATTCCAATTATAGGGAGGAAAGAGACTTTTGAAATATGGAAGAAAGATTTGAGCAAATTTATATGGGCAGGAAAAAAGGCAAGGATACAATTTAAATTATTAACTGACACAAAAGTGAGAGGAGGCTGGGGAATGCCGGATCTTAAATTATATCATGCGGCAGCGGGAATGTGTTGGATTAGAGAATGGATCGAATTGGATAATAAAGAATTGCTAAATGTGGAAAGTTTTAGGAACAACCAGGGATGGCACGCTTATTTGCTGGAGGAGAAAAAGGGGGGATACAAGGAGTTTACGGACCACGTTATTAAAAAATCCTTATTAAAGATTTGGAAGGAACATAAAGAAATTTTAGAACCAAAAATACCTAAGTGGGCTTCCCCCCTTGAGATGACGTCTTTATTTAGCAAAACCAAAGAAGGGAAATGGATAACGTATCAAGAGCTCTTAATAAAGGAGAATGAGCAACTAAAATTAAAATCATACCAACAATTAAAAGAACATTGCACAAGCTGGTTACAGTACTGTCAGGTGCAAAGCTTATTCCAGAGACATAGAGATTGGGTTTCAAGAAGGGAAATCTAAATTGGAGGAGTTCCTGATAGCAAATAAAGAAAAATCATTAGCCAAAATATATAACTATCTCTTGGAATAGGAATTGAAAGATGAATTGGTAAAGACAACTATGATAAAGTGGGCACAAGGCATTGGGAGACCCATCTATAGTAGCCAGTGGGAAAGATTGTGGAAAGAAGAGATGAATTAATGTATAGGTGGCATATTACTCCAGAAAAAATTGCAAAAATCTATAATAGAAATTCGAACAAATGCTGGAAATGCCAGGAAGAGATTGGAAATTATTATCATTGTTGGTGGCAGTGTAGTAAGATCAAAGAATTTTGGAATTTGATATATGAAAAGTTAAAGAAAATGTTAAAAAAAACATTTGATAAAAAACCAGAGATATTTTTGCTAAGTATGGTACCAGAAAATTTCACCAAAGATAGGGAAAATACCCTCCTCTATGCGGGTGCGGCAGCCAGACTCCTGATAGCCCAGAATTGGAAAGGGGAAAAAGTCCTGACTGTATTGGAATGGCAGGAGAAATTAGTAGAATTTATGAATCTTTCTAAAATGACAGCAGCAATCAGAAATAACCCCAAACAGAGCTGTAAAAAGGAATGGAAATATGTTGAGGACTATTTGAAAAAAGAAGGAATGAATATCGATTTGGTGATCTGCTTAGATTGAAAGATATGAAGGGGAATATAGGAAATATGTGTAGATATAAAATTAGGTAAGCAAAGAGAAAGAAATTCAACAAAGGAAAGCAGTACGCAAGCAATGGGAAGCAATTTTTTCTGTTTTTCTTTTTTATTTTGTCTTTGTTTTTGTTTTTTTCTGTTTTCTCTTTTGTTCTCTTTTTTTCTCTTTTGTGTTTAAAATGTATTATTATATTTGTATTATATTATGATTTGTATTATATTATGATTTGTATAGTTTATGTCTTTTTTCTTGTTTTTTTAAATCTTTTTGGTATAATTAGCTTGGGTTATTTTTTTTGCTTTGTTTTGATGTACCATTTTAAGAAATTGAAATAAAGATTGTTTTTTTTAAAAAATTAAAAAAAATAAGGAGGGTGGCTACGTCTGCGTGCTGGGAATATAACAATGGGTTGTGTAGCAGGGACAGTTGCCGCTTTGACCATGTGTGCGAGCGTTGTGGTGGTTCGCACCCGCGCAAAGTGTTTTCGAGCCAAGCTGCCTTTTCGTGGCTTTCGGAAGACTGTATCGGGGAGTACATTCAAGGACGCTAAGGGAGACTCAGGAGCCTCCACCTCAGGCACCCAGCAGGCCAAGGCAGGCTCTAAGAAATGAGGTTTTTTCCACCCTGGCCCCGATCCCGGTTTCTTTGGCAGCTATATTACCTTTCTTGCAAGCTTATCCCAACAGGACAGCGGCCAACTACTTGGAGGCCGGATTTCGCCACGGTTTCCGCATACCAGTTTCCAGTTCACCAGTATCCAGAACCCCTCCCAATCAGAAGGCGGTAAGGGAAATGCCCCTGGTTGCATCCAACAAAATTGAGAAGGAGCTGCGTCTGGGCAGGATAGCTGGCCCTTTTCCTGCCCCCCCCCAATTTAAAAATTTTATAGTTTGCCCGCTTGGCATAGTGCCCAAGAAAATCCCGGGTGAGTTTCGCATGATTCACAATTTGTCTTATCCTAAGGGTAGGTCTGTAAATGCTGCCATACCACGGGAATACTGCTCGGTAAAATATGCCTCCTTGGATGTGGCTATTAAAATGATTAGGGAACTAGGCCCGGGGGCCTTATTAGCAAAATGTGACATTGAGTCAGCCTTCCGGCTGCTCCCAGTCCACCCTGAGGATTTTTGTCTCTTGGGATTTAAATTCAATAACAGTTGGTACTTTGATAAGGCCATGCCTATGGGTTGTTCAGTGGCTCCAGATGCAGCCCAGACCCCAGACGCCTTTCCAGACGAGCTGTGAGAGATTGGAAGCGAGAAGTGAACCAGGGAGTATTGTCAGCCTTAGCCCCCTCCACTAGACGTTCCTATTCCAGGGCCTGGGACGCCTTTGGGCATTTTCGGGGCTCCAAAACACGGCGCTTAACCGAGGGGGAAGTACTTCAATTCCTAGTTCTCCTGAAGCACAGGGGCCTGGCCATAAAAACTCTAATGCTTTACAGGACAGCTATATCCTTCTTTTCCAAATTCCTTCGTTGGCCGGATCCATGCGACACATTTCACGTCAAGAAGTTGCTGTCGGGCTGGCGTCGCATCATCCCTCCACGCCAGGATGGCAGAAAGCCCATTACCACCGACATCCTGAATTTAATTTGGGAAAAAATTACCAGAGATTTGCTGGTCAAATTTTGAGACACGTCTCTTTCGAGCAGCATTCTCCATGGCCTTCTTGGGGGCTATGCGTATCGGAGAGTGTCCGGCCATCGGGGAACGTCAAGCAGGGTTGAGTGATTCAGATGTCAAGTTCTCCGGGGACACAGTCAATGTCAAAATTCGGTCCTCCAAAACAGATCAGCTGCGAAAAGATGTCACGTTGATGCTTGCTCCAACGGGACAAGAGGGTGCCTGCCCCTATAGGGACTCTCGCAGTTTTTCCAGGGTCCGGCCAAAATGCAGGGGGCCTTTCTTCATTCATGCTAACGTGCAGCCTTTATCGCGGTTTCAATTTACAGCAGTCTTGCGCAAAGTCCTAGCAGCCTGTGGAGCAGATCCCCAAGGATACTCTGGACATTCCTTTCGGATCGGGGCCGCCACTTCAGCAGCAATCCAGGTTTGGGACCCAGCCCGCATCAAGACATCAGGGCGTTGGTGCTCTGCTGCGTTAAAGAACTACATTCGCCCTGGCTCCTCTTCCTTAACGCTTACAATTTAACTTTTTTGCAGGTTTGCCCTTCACGAAGATCTGGGTGGTAGGGCACAGCTTCGTACATTGGGCGGCGGAACATGCCCGGCCACAAAAAGGGGGTCTTCACCTCAACATTCACCCCAAGGTACGCATTTATTGGATGGGCCACCGGGGCATGCGGTGGTCAGGCATGATGCCCTCCTTTAGTAAGGCCACAGCGATGCATGGCCCCCCGGGAGTACTGGTGGTACACCTGGGGTAAAATGATTTGGTTGAGCAAAAAGGGCAGATATAGAGAAGCTGCACACCTTGTACCCAACAATGGCAATAGGCTGGTCCAATCTAATCCCCCGCCTGTGTTGGAGAGGGGTTTCCAATCCTTCTCGCATTAACTACGCGTGCAAAAAATCAACAGGGCTATGTGCAACACCATGAGGAAAACTGGGGGATTCCCTATCCCACACCCCACCATTAGGGCGGATGCAGCGGGCATGTTCAGAGCTGATGGGGTGCATCTGACACCACTTGGGAATGACCTCTGGCTAAATGACGTGCGGCGGGCCCTCATGGACCAGCTAGACATTAGGTTCTGATGTCAGAGTACGGATCATGGTCACTTGGTCGTGGGACTTGGCGGCGAGGCCCTTAGGGGCCTCGGGTGGCGGTTTTAGGCCTTGGCAAGGTTTCCTTTTGTCTATCTTCAGTTGGGAGGGATGCAATCAGGCTCCCTTCCCATGCAGCGGCGTTGCAGGGGCCCATTTAAAAGGGCAAAATCGTGAGTCCCTGGCCCTGGAGCGGCGGCTCGTAGGTCAAACTCCCGTATGGGGTTAGTGGAAGGGCATGCTGTGTAAGTTTGCGCTTTACAGTCCCCTCTCACTGGCCTCATCAACCTGCATATCCTCAGCCAGAGGGGCTTAGAGGGTTACCTGCCAAGGCCTGGGCCAAGTTTCCCACTTCCTGAATTCAATAAAGTTGTGGCCAATTTTAATCCATACTCTTGACTCTTCTTTATTGGGGAAGGGGGTAGGCACCACAGACAGGACTTAGCGCGTGTGTACACAATAACCATCCTAAAAATATAAATCTTGAATTAAAGCTTCAGGGTTGCAACTGGCTCCTACCTCAAAGGAACACTGCCCTGTCTCCAGTAGTATAGTTGCATTAGAAGATCCCTCCTCTTCAAAGAGGGGGGGATTTGCGGGCGGGACCCACTCTACGCTCTGAGCAGGGGGGCGTGTTCGGCCCCCTGCTCCACCTTTACCTGCCGCGCTCAGGGCCCTGGCTGGCCAATAGGGTCAGCTGTGGGCAGGGCTACCTGTTTCAAAAGAGCGCGGCAGACACTGCCTCTAACGCGAAAGGACAGGCAGGCAGCAAAAAGCGGGCTCCACATAAGAAGGGTTCTACCCCTAAGGTGATGGTTCAGTTTTTCAGCGAACTCAAATCTTTTGTGTCTGGTTTTGAGGAGTGTATGACTAACCAGTCTTCTAAGTCATCTAGGTCTCCATCGCCTGACATTATTCCCGATATACAGGTGGATGATCGGCCTGGCACATCTGTATCTTTCCTTCATGACTCACAGTCGGGTACGCATGACATACCCCAGGTCGCTGGTTTAATCTCTGAAGCACCTAGGTCTGGGGGCCAAGCTGTACATGCCCCCCCTCAATAACTCAATTTTGCCTCAGTCTTCTTTAAGCCTTCCACAGGGTCAGCAGAGTAGGATGCATCATCTTGAGGGCTATATCTCTTCCGGAGGCAAGGGAGCACAGCCTCATGCCCAGAAGAGCCAACAGCCAGGGGGAAAGAGACGTGCTAAGACAAAACATATTCAGGAGTCCAACACCTCTTCTGATGGGAAGGATGAGCAGCAACAGGCCCAGAAGAAACACCAGCCAGGGCGAACAGGCAGGCCAGCGGAGAGGGGTCGTTCCAAGGGCAAGCACGTCCATGACTCCTACACCTCTTCTGAAGGTGATGATGACCAGAGGGAACAAGAGCCAGGTGTACCGGACAAGCAAGCAGGGAAGAGACGTCATAAGAAGAAGCATGTCTGGAGGAAGTTGCGTTCACGCAGTTCGGAGTCAGGTACGTCATCTGATTATGACAGTGATGCATCTCTGGGGTCCTACTGGGGGAAGGCAGAGGGGATTTCTGGCCTACCGGACTGGGTTTGGCGTAGGAGGGCTAATTCCCACCATAAAAAATTTGGGGGTTCTCTGGAATTGAAGGATGGGGCCCTGGTAGTGGATGTTACTTCATCCATGCACACGGAATCGGACACAGTCCCCGGTGACCACCTTTCCCCCAAACTGAGGGGAAAAGTCTTAAATGGGGAATACGTAGACATGTTTGATTTGGTGCCACCTGCTGAGGAGTTGGGTAAGGGTGAGAAAAAGCCCTCTTACACAAGGCGTAGAGGCAAGCCGAGGGTACCCACAACCTTTGAGAATTGGCTGGATGGCTACCAGGCATTCATGGGAGCTATAGTTGCCGCATACCCCAAGCGTGCCCTGCATTTAGTGGCCTATCTAACATTAGGACAGCCTATTCTTTAGCTGGTGAAGCAGCTGCTATTAGATATGATGAGAAGTTCCGCAGGAAGGCTTCTCGTATCCCTAATGCACGCTGGGACAAAATTGTAAATGGCATCTGGAATGTTGTGGTTGGCCCTTACGTGGAGAAGAAACCGCTGAAGACTGTTCGCTCAGGTCGTTCGGATACCATGAAAGAGGTAAAACATAAGCTACTGTGTTGGGATTATAACAAAGGGGTTTGTCAAAGGGCGGTGTGCAAGTACTCACATGAATGTGAAAGGTGTGCAGGAGCTGAATAGGTTAATTGGGAGGGAGCAGCAGGAATTCTTGCCAAAAAGGAAAATGTCAAATAATATGAGACTTTTGTTAAATGCCATCGATTACTTAGATTGGAATCCTAGCCAGAAAGTAGCTTTTGTCTTCCTCGATGCGGAAAAAGCATTTGATAATTTGAATTGGTTTTTTTTAAAAAAAGTAATAGGAAAAATCGGAATTGAGGGTAAATTTTTAAATGGGATAAATGCAATTTACAATAAGCAATCGGCAAAGCTAATTATAAATGGGGACACAACAGAAGAATTCGAAATAGAAAAAGGTACAAGACAGGGGTGCCCCCTTTCCCCTCTCCTGTTTATTCTCTCAATAGAGAGTTTAATAATCGAGATAAAAGAGAATAAGGATATTAGAGATCTAAGGGTTAAAAATAGTTTATTCAAACTCCGAGCCTTCGCGGATGATATTATGATCATAGTAGAGGATCCAAGCTTTTCAATACCTAATCTTAAGATGAAATTGAAAGAATATGGTGAAGTAGCCGGATTTAAGATTAATAAAGAAAAAACTAAAATGATTGTTAAAAATATAAGGGGGAAAGAATTGGAGAAATTGGAGACAGATACAGGGTGGGAAATAGCTAAAAGTGTAAAATATTTGGGAATAGTAGTCTCGGCAAATAACGTAAATTTATATGAAAACAATTATTTGAGAATGTGGAAGCAGATCAAAAGAGATTTGGAAAGATGGGGTAATTTGAATTTAACAATGATGGGAAGAATTGCGGCCATAAAAATGTCAATTTTACCAAAATTTTTCTTTTTATTTCAGATGCTGCCAATTATAGAGAAAAATGAGGTATTTGAAGAGTGGAGGAGGGAGCTAAGTAAATTTATATGGAGCAATAAAAAACCCAGGATCCAATATAAAATCTTAACAGATAGTAAAGAAAGGGGTGGGTGGGGGGTACCTGATTTAAAAATATATTATGCTGCAGCAAATCTATGTTGGGTGAGAGACTGGATTATTTTGGAAGATAAGGAATTATTGGATATTGAGGGCTTCAGAAACAATTACGGATGGCATGAGTATCTTATGAATGAAAAGGAGAAAAGATACAGAGAATTCACAGACCACGTAGTGAAAAGATCATTGCTTAAGGTTTGGGAGGAGAACAAAAGGATCTTAGAACCCAAGATTCCCTGGTGGTTATCGCCAACTGAGATAACATCTGTGAAGGGGGGAGCGAGGAAGGGCAGATGGATAACATACCAAGAGCTGATTGAGAACAAAGATGGGCAATACGTTCTAAAATCATTTGATCAGGTAAAAGAAGATTGCACAAGCTGGCTCCAATACAATCAAATGCAAAGCATATTCCAAAAACATAAACTAATTGGCTTCCAAGAGAAAAAAATCAAAATTACAAGAAATACTAATTGATAAAGAAGATAAACATCTGACCAATTTATATAAATATTTGCTAGAACGGAACCTTAAAGATGAAGTGGTTAAGTGCAGTATGGTTAAATGGGCACAAGACATAGGGAGAACAATTTACAGTGTACAGTGGGATAAATTGTGGTCCGAAAGCTTCACAGCATGTACATCAATAAAAGAAAACATAATGAAAATGGCCTACAGATGGCACTTAACCCCGGAGAAAATAGGGAGAATTTATAAATTGGAATCGAACAAATGCTGGAAGTGCCATAAAATTACAGGTACATATATGCATTGCTGGTGGTGGTGTGAAGGTGTGCAGGACTTCTGGAATAAAATATATGAAAAAATGAAAAGTATGTTAAAACTAACCTTCGCAAAAACACCTGAGCTATTCTTGCTAAGCATGATTCCAGAAAGCGTGCCCAAAGATAAGAGGAATATTCTGTTGTATGGTGGGGCGGCAGCCCGGACATTACTAGCACAAAAATGGAAGGGTGAAGAATTGCCAGGGGTGGAGGAATGGCAAATTAAAATGTTGGAATATATGAATCTGGCCAAAATGACGGCAGCAATTAGAAATGTACCTAGACAGAAGATCCAAAACGAATGGCAATTAGTGGAAGATTATTTCAAAAAAGAAGGTATTAAAACAGAGTTGGTGATTTGCTTAATTTAAAGAATGCATCAAGAGAGGGAATTATTAAAGATAAGGAGGAGAGGTATTATTTCTAGGGAATTAGGAGAAAACAAGTAGAGGTGGAAAAGGATGAATAAGCGTTAAGTCGACAATCGGAGGTGTTTTTTTTTTCATAGCTTAATTTTAAACATTTTGGTTCTCCTTTCTTCTTTTTTTCTCTTTTTCTTTTCTCCTTTTTTTTCCCTTTCCTTTCCTTTTTTCTTTTTCCATGTTAGGTTATATTATGGGAATGAATGAGTATTTGAGTGTAATTTTGAGTGTAATTTTCTTTGGATCTCTGTCTTTTTTCCTTTTCTTTTTGTTAACCTGACTCTGCCACGACTATGAGTATTGTCTATTTAAATCTAACTCAAGGTTGACGTGGGTGAGGTTAATTTTTTATGTTATATCCTTATTATTACTTCATTATGGGTTATACTTTCAATATTATTTCATTATTTATGATTTTGTATGTTATGATTTCTTTATTATTTACATTATTGTTTTGTTTGGGTATGTATGAATATAAGAAACTGTATTTTAATATGAACTTCAATAAAGCTTATTTTTTAAAAAAAAATTTTAAAAAAGGTGTGCAGGAGCTCATTCAGCATCAGCATGCTACAAAGGAAAGCAGCCCTTTCGTGGCGGCCGGGGACACTACCAACAAGGGCCTAGAGGTGCCCCCGGCCCCGCCAATTCATCGAACTAGACACCATCTCACAATCTTCCCCATACCCCAGGACAAAATCCGTGCCCTTAGAGACAACATAGATAAGGATCTTCCACTTAAAAGCTCACCCTTAGGCTCACCCTTAGGCAGGTACAATCTCTCCTGGGCCAGGCAAGGCCATTACTAGGAATCTTACTTTTCTTGAGTTTTCCAATAGTGGTTGCAGTGCGCCGGTGGACAGTCGAATTCCGAAACCGCCGGGTTTGCTTTAGGACCAACAATCAAGCTGTGGTAAACGTATTGGCCAAGCAGTCCTCACGTTCCAATAGGGTCTCCAGTTTGCTTCGCTCATTTGTGACACTCTGCCTGGGTAAAGAATGACATAGCGGATGCTTTATCTTGATTTCAGATGGACCGCTTCCGGTCATTAGCACCTCTAGCTCAGCAGTGGCCAGAACCCTTCCCGGACCACCTCTGGAGCCTTGGAAACGCAACGTGATTAAGGGAGTATTGGCCTCTGTGGCCCCCTCTACCCTCCAGTCCTACAATAAAGTCTGGCGCAAGTTTATGGATTACCGGTGCAAAGTGCTAGCCCTCGCACACAACATCCCGCCTACTACAGAACACGTATTACAATATTTGGAACATCAGTACACTTTGGGGCGGGCAGCTAAAACTTTTACATTCAGCGGCAATCACATTTTTTCAGTAAATCTCTATTCTCTCTGGACCCTTGTGCGGACTTCATCGTCCACAGGGCAATTGATGGTTGGGGCAGGCTCCAGCCCACAAAAGTCGAAGGGCGAAGGTCGATAACTTATGACATTCTCTGCTTAGTTTGCAAAAAAGTGAGGTCTATTTGTTGGTCTAGATATGAAGCACGATTGTTCTCTGCAGCTTATGCCATCTCCTTCTTCGGGGTCCTCAGGGTTAGGGAGATAGTGGTGGAAAAACATTCAGGCAATGACTACCGTGGCCTTCTTTTAAACGACATTCAGCTATCCAGCGCCCAACTGGAGTTCAAAAACTGATCAGCAGGGTAAGGGTGCCTGGTTAAAATTAGCAGCTTCCAAGCATCAAGGTCCCTGTCCTGTAAAGGACACTAGGCGTTATTTGTGTCTGAGACCTGCTGGCTCTGGCCCACTATTCATTCATGAGGACAGTTCTCGGCTGATGAGGCACCAATTCACGCGTGTCCTGCGTCTGGCAATTGACGCATGCGGGTTTCCAGCAAAAGAATATGCCGCCCATTCTTTTAGGATAGGGGCTGCTACCTCTGCAGCACTTTCAGGCCTCCCTACAGACAGGATCAAGGAATTGGGCCGTTGAAAGTCAAACGCCTATAAGGGGTACATTCGTAAGGATCTTTAGCTGGAAACCACTTACCTCTCTTTCTCCTCCCTTCATTCTGCAGTTTCACCTTCAGTACAAGTCTGGATTTGTGGGCACAGCATCGTGCACTGGGCACGAGTGCGGGCTTGCGATCGTGGCCTTGGCAACAACCTGGGTTTGCCAGCTGATGTGCGTGTTTCCTGGATTTCAAGGTGTGGTATGCGTTGGGAAGAGCTGATGCCTGCTGTGACAGCTCAAGCTGCTGCTTGCGGTCCCCCTGATGTCATCATTATCCAGCTGGGGGGAAATGATCTTGCATACAGGAAGAGCGTGGACTTATTGCTTAATATAAAGAAGGACTTTGATGGACTTGCTGCCTTGTTCCCTGGTACAACCTTGTTTTGGTCCACACTGCTCAAGAGGAGAGTGTGGCGCGACAGTCATAACCCACGGGCCTTGGAGAAATCCAGGAAACTGCTGAATCGCGTGTTGGCGCGCAAACTGCGTAGCATGGAGGGCCATGTTGTGGAGCACCCTGAAATCAGGTTCAGTGAGGCGGCTCTCTTCCGCGATGATGGCGTGCATCTTTCAAATCAAGGAAACGACATCTGGCTAGCTGATATCACACGAAGCATTAGGGCTTGGTTACAGCGGTGAGGGCATTGGCGGCGAGCCTTTTGGCTCGGGTGGCGGTAGGCATTGGAATCTGGAGTTGTCTGGTGTGTTCGAGGACTGGTTGTGGCCATCATCCAACCCTCCTCTTATAGGGGTATCCCCTTAAGGAATCCGGCGGTCGTGGATCCCGTCCTACGCCTTGCTGGTGGCTAGGGCCATGGCACGACCCCCGGTGACACCAGGGGGAGCTTTCAGTTGTATTTGCATCAACAGGCTCCTTCCTTGGGGTGTTAACCTGATATGACCCCCCCCCGCCGAGCGGGGAGGAGTCACGCTTGCTAGTGAGTCCAATGCCTAAGCCAATACCTCTCACCTGCTCTAACCAATAAAGTTGTGGCCTTATTCTACCCATCAACCCTAATACCATGTGTCACTGTGTCTTTATTTATTGCGGGGGGCGGGTCCTCGAACCGCAAACACATCTTAGCATGTGTAAAGGTAAGAAACTAACTTGAACATCATTTAGACCCCAAGGCACTCCCTTGATCGAAACAGCAGCTCCATAAAAGAGCTGAGAAGTTATTTTAGCACTGAAAACTATACTGGTCCTCCTTCCCCCAGAAGAAGCATAGCAGAGTGGCTAGCTGAAGCCTTCTGAGAAACAAAATATATGTTTAGGCAGACAGAATGGATTATCACTCCCATATATTGAAAATGTACTGCATAACTTGTTTCTAATTTGAGCATCTAGAAAACACACTGAATTAACTTCTTCTCAAGTACTATGATCTTTGATTTCCTATAGTTAATCTTGACACAATTAAGTTTACAGTAAGAACAGAATTTAGCTAGCAAGCACCTAATTCCTGGTCTAGGACAGGAGGAAATGACTGTATCATCCATGTGAAGTAAAAACAAATGCCCATCAGGACCATAAGACTCTCTTAAGGAAAATGGCAGCTGATGATCTGTGATGCTAGTCTGACAATCTTCGGCGGTCCTTTCCACGTGCCTATCCCTACCTCCTCGTGGTGAGAGTCGGGCAACGTCTCTAGGCGGTAACGTCTTTAGGCGGCTAACAGGGAAGGCTTATCTGAGGTTCTGGGTAGATACCAGAGAACCTCAGCTCAACCTCACCCAGACCCGGTATAACCGGTATGAATCGACGTGGAAACACAGAGAGAGGTGGCGGGTCCCCTGACCATACCACCCGGGTGAGGAGCAGCTCCCATGCTGGCGGGCCTGGGGTAGTTCCTGCGGTGGAACCCCTAGTTTTCGTGTGTGAGTACCCAGGGTGTGAGAGGGCCTTCAACACCAAAACCGGACGCGGTGCCCATCACCGACGAGCCCACTCGGACTGGTATGACGCGCAACAAAACATCCATCAAGTGAAAAGGAGATGGACCCCCAATGAAACATCACTGCTGGCAAGAGAGGAGGCAAGGCTCCTGACCTCGGGGACATGCCATATGAACCTGGCACTGATGGAGAAGTTCCCATATATAACATTGGGGGCAATTAAAGCCCACAGGCGCCAGCGGGCCTACCAGGAATTGGTGGCAGTGTATACCCAGGAACAACAGGAGGTGGTAGAGAGACCGGCCCCTCCAACCCCGGTGGAAGCATTGAATACCCAGTGGTGAGACAGGCTAATAGAACATCTGCAGCAGCTCCCAAGAATGGCAGCCACCACGGAACACCTAACACAATTGGCAAGGCTGAGTGCCACCGTCGGGGTGAGGACCCTCACCAACGTGTATGACGAACTGTCCCTGGTTGTGAGGGGCATGCAGGGAATGTGCACCTGGCGGACACAGAGGGGAGCGAAGTAGCCAGGAACAACCGACATCCAATAGGCGGAAGAGGTGAGAGCGTTACGCCAAATTCCAAAACCTATGGCGTAAGAGTCCCACTAAATGTATAAAGTAGGCTCTGGATAAGAACCGAGACACGCCAGTCGAGAACGGCACGAGCCTCTTTCCATACTGGGAGAAGCTAATGACCAGGGCTCCGGACTGCTCACCCGGCCCTGGCCCCAGGAGGGATGTAATAACATCTCTATGGGCACCCATGACGGCTGCTGAGATAAAGAGAGCCCTACCATCGGCCTCAACAGTGCCAGGACCGGACGGAATAACCGTGGAACAGGTCAAGAAGATGCCTCTAGGTGCCTTAGAGAGGCTCTTCAACCTGATAATGGTGTGCGGGAAATGCCCTCAGTCATTGCTGGGGGCACAAACAACTCTAATCCCAAAGAAAGAGCACGCCCAAGATCCGGGAGACTTCCGCCCAATCACAGTCTCCCCAGTATTAACCTGAGTCTTCCATAAGGTCCTGGCAGCGTGACTTACGAGGGAAGTCAACCTAGACCCACGACAACGGGCCTTCCAGCAGTTCGATAGGTGTTCTGAAAACATCTTCCTCCTGGATATGGTACTGCGATACCACAAGCAACGGGCCAAACCGTTGTGCATAGCCTCCCTGGATGTGGCGAAAGCATTTGACTCTGTGTCCCATAACACCATAAAGGAGACCCTTCAATTGATGGGGATCCCTGACCCGATGACTCACTATATTAGTGACTTCTATGACCGGAGTACCACTACACTCTCATGTGGTGGTGTGACCTCCCAGGAATTTCACCCCAGGTGTGGGGTGAAGCAGGGTGATCCAATGTCACCCTGCATATTTAATATGATCATGGACCGCCTCCTTCGGAAAATGCCGAAGGAGGTGGGGTCCGACCTGGGAGACGGCGTGACAGTGAATGGTGTAGCCTTTGCCGACAATCTGGTGCTGGTGGCGTCGACACCAGTAGGGCTACAAACCACGATCGACATAGTGGGCGAACACCTCTCACTATGTGGCCTCACTGTAAACTCCGGGAAGAGCCTGACAGTATCCCTGGAAAGTGTTCCCAGGGAGAAGAAAACGGTGGTGAACCCGCGGCGGGTGTTCACCTGTAACAACAGACTGTTACAGGCTCTGAAGCGGTCAGACCAGTGGCGCTACCTGGGTGTCCCCTTTACGCCAGATGGACGAATGGCAGCTCGGCCACTAGACCACCTAAAGAAGCTTCTGGATACCATCGGCAAAGCTCCCTTGAAACCTCAGCAACGGATGTTTGGCTTGCGTACTGTCCTCCTGCCGTCGCTATACCATCAGCTCTCAATGGGCTCTACCACGGTCGGCCTACTCAACAGAGTGGACCGCTGTGTGAGGACGGCAGTGAGAAAGTGGCTAGGTCTCCCGGATAGTACGCCCGTGGCGTACTTCCACGCTAAGGTCGGCGACGGAGGCCTAGGAATTCCAGCGATGCGCTGGATGATGCCACGACTACGTAGGGATCAGCTCCTACGGTTGCCACTATTAAGGACGGAGCAGTCTACGTCTGGGACCTTTCTGAGGCGGGAGCTCTCTCTAGTAGAAGGGCGGCTACTGGAGAGGGGAAACAGCCTGTTCACACCTCAGGCACAACAACACCAATGGGCCAGTCTCCTGTACCAATCGGTGGATGGCTGTGCATTGTGGGAGTCTGGGAAAACCCGTAGCCAGCATGACTGGGTCTACGGCTGCACAAAGTTCCTGTCGGACAGGGACTATCGAAACTCTATTCGGATGCGCATCAACGCGCTTCCGACCAGGTCCCGCTTGGCCAGGGGGCAGAGAGCTGACCGGCTATGTTGTGGAGGGTGCCAAGCGCCCGAAACTCTGAACCACGTCCTCCAAGTCTGCTACAGGGTCCACCGGCATGATGCTGTAGTAAAATACATCCCGAAAGGACTTCGGAGGCAGGGGTATCACATCACTTCAGGACATCGGAAGGTTTGAGGAAACCCGACATAGTAGCGAGTATTGGACGAACCGCACGGATAATCGACGCCCAAGTGGTGGGCGAACAGGCGGACCTGCGGAGGGCTCATGCCCAGTAAGTCCAATATTACACAAGGAACAACAGCCTCCTGGAGATGGTAAAAGAGTGCTACCAAGTGGATGACCTGAGCACCACGTCTGCAACGCTCTCTTGCAGGGGTGTGTGGAGTGATCACTCGGCAGAGGACCTGTTAGCCATGGGTATTGTCCGGAAACAAGATCTCAAGGTTCTCTCCTGCCGAGTGGCGATAGGAGGCATCTACGCACATTCGATCTTCAATTTCAAGATAATTTAAGAACAAAGCAGGTGCAAGAATACAACCTTGCCTGACTCCCTTTCATTTAAGGGATATCCTTAGTGAGCTTTCCCTGATTACCACATCTATTACGCCCAAAGAGGCGTAATAAGATTTTACTTAGAAGTCTTTTGTCAACAAGAATGTTGTTCAATTTCTGCTGTAACTTAATCCTGGGGCAGAGTCAAAGGCTGCCTTTAAATTCATGAAGGCCATAAAAGGTTTCCCTTTTGAAGGCCCTGTATATTTTCCAGCAAGATGGGAAAGCACCAAACCATGATCTAGAGTGGAATGATTCTCTCTAAATGCTTCCTGAGAGTAAATAAATCCCCCAACTCTAAAAAAGGAGTTCAGTTTACTCCTTACAAACCTAGCATATAACTTCCCCATAATGGACAGTAAGCTAATAGGTCTATAGAGTCCCAGATCATTGGCTGGACTTTTTTTTTTAAGGATAGGTTCTACAATGGCTTTCTTCCAGCTGCCTTTCCCCATAGCATCATATAGCATCTGATGCTTCATGGGTCTGTGGTGTCGGACTCATAGCACTGCTGCCTCTGCTTCCCATCAAAAACTGACAGCTAGATGAAGACCCAGATGAAGACCTTTCTACACATTTGCTGAGATGGTTTTCAATGTTTGCCCATGATTTTATTGTCTCCTTGAAAAGCGCCCTGGAAATATCTGTTGAAGCATGATAAACAAGTCCATCAAATAAATGTCCTGTACTGTACCTCCCCAGCCCAGGAAGGCAACCAGCTGATGGTTAATTCTCAATTGACAAACCCACACACTTATAGCAGCACCATTTAGCTGGCCTGAACTTTTCCAGGTTTGTGCCTTGTGGAGCAATTGAAGCAACAGTGGGACCACACCTCTCTTAGGTGCCCTCAAATGACGGAGTGTGCAGCGCCCTCACTAGCTACCATCTCCTGAATGGTAGTTATTATTATTTATTTATTAATTTATTTATTTATACCCCGCCCATCTGGCTGGGTTTCCTCCACCACTCTGGGCGGCTTCCAACAAAGATTAAAATACATTAAAATATCACAGATTAAAAACTTCCCTAAACAGGACTGCCTTTAGGTGTTTTCTAAATGTCGCATTCTGGATTAATTGTAGTTTCTGGGTCACCTTCAAAGGTAGCCCCACGTAGAGCGCATTGCAGTAGTCCAAGTAGTCCAAGATAACTAGACATGCACCACTCTAGTGAGACAGTCTGCGGGCAGGTAGGGTCTCAGCCTGCGTACCAGATGGAGCTGATAGACAGTAATCACTTCTCTTCCATCTTCAAGCCTCTCCTGGTTCCAGGAGACTGTGGGGCAGGAGATGGCTGGTATTTGACCTGATTGCCCTCTATTCTGCTACGAACACCTCCTGCACCCCCACTTCACATTTCTGATTGTTCCGACCCTTCCTCTTCCCCCGAGTCCTGTTGGCACCAAACCCCATAAACCACTGCCCCTCTCTCCTGCGCCAGTCTCTGCACACACACACTCATCAGAGCCCTGCCAGTCCCCGACAATAAATAAAAATAAAGAGGCACTCATCTTCCAATATCGTGTGCCAAGCTTGGCTTTTGTCAAGAATTTCTATTTTAAAAATTAATTAACGTACAAGCTTTTGCCCTGATATTCACAGGCAATGAACTTTGCATCAGCCAGGACAATCTATTTTAACTAAACTTAGATTTCACCATCCAAGTTTGATCACAGAAAATTGAAAGTGTTACACTATAATGCCAACAGTTTAAACACTTTAAAGGGCAATGTTATCTATTAAACATCCAAACAAGGAAAATGACGTGCTTGTTAAATGCCATATTATGAATAGCCTAATTGCAGTAACCTTGAAAGGTTTCTATGATGCAATATATGGCACCATTTAATAAGCCTGTTTTATACAGGTTTATTGTGTAAGACAGCTTTAAAAGCATAGGGTCTGGTATTCATTGCTAGTCATACTTAAGAGTAGAGCTATTCAAATCAAAGCTATTCAAATGACTTACTCTGAGTAAGGCTGCAATCCCAACCTCACTCACTTGGGAATAAGCTCCACTGAACTCAAAAGGACTTATTTTTAAGTAGACATGTTTAGGATTGTGCTGTTAATTGACAATCACAGATATTCTTCTATTTTTCAAGTACTCATTCTCTCTCCCTTTCATATCTCTGTCATGACTCCGAACTGGAGCATCTTTTTCCTACTCACAATTACTTTGCTGAACAACTGTGACAGATTATTTTGCTTACATATACTGTGTAACTTTATAAGGAACCATACTTATAATCTACAAAAGGTAACACAATAGCAGTTTTTCATTCTGCACATATTGAGGGCAAGAACCTGGGAACCTGCACACAAAATTCCACCACTGTGCTACAACTCTTTCCCTACTTTGGACTCTTGCCTCATTCCCCCACTTCTTCCTGCCTCTTTCCTTTCTCTTTTTCCAACATCAAACAGTAGCTATAAAGGAAAAACTATATCAACAGTTTTCATTGATTGGTGACAAATTATTTTACACCTATAGGATGCACTGACTCTCCTTTTTCATTGTCATCCATAGCAATAACAATTCATTCATAAATGTATTCTGTAACTTCATGTCGATAGAATTGTTCCTGAGAATCTGGAAGCTGAGTTGAATGGAGCTTTTGCATGCAAGTTAGAGAACATAGGACTGCAACCTTAATTGAATGAATAAAATGTGATGTTAACTGCATGTTTTCCCCCTTCACATACTTGTCAAAGTCATTAATGAAAAATGATGGGTCCCTAGGAAAGTTCTCAAGCACCACACATCTCTCTGTGGCGAAAACTGATTATTTATGCACACAGTACATCACTGGAGTGTAACTTTAAGTTCAACAAGGCTTTCACATTTAATGAGTCTATGGAACTCTCACCCCATGCTTGCTTTGCTGTGATTCTCCCAAATTGTCACCAATTATAAAACACTGCGGAGGTCAAATCCTCTCCTAATTTACTGTTCATCTCATGGCTTTCCAGTTCTGCTTTCCAGTGACAGACACCACATAAAAAATGTGTGCCACCAGACTGCTATCACCATTGGCCAAATAGTTTTGCTGTAATTCCATTTAAGTAGAAAGGAGAATACAAAATGAGAGTCGGCGCATGTTTAATTCACGATGAAAACTTTAAAACTAATAAATGTAGACATGTATGGTTTTCCTACTTGGGTAAATGGCAGCTTCCATGTAGAGAACATTTTTTTATAATTGGAGAAATGATGCAAGGGAAAGGGTTAAAAAGAAATCCTGTGCCATGGTCCTTACTGGCCCCCAGCACAGATGCTATTTGCAAAGTAAAATTAAAGAGATGGAAATGCAAGCACTCGTCTGAGTTGGATGCATAGTTTGGCTCGAAGATAGAATAATAAAAGATACTTTAATATGTTATGTAAAAAAAAGATGCCTAAATGCAGTGATACTCATGCACAAGGGAACCGATCAGATGCAACATTAAAGCTCAAAGCTCACTGCATTCAGGCACTTCATGCTATACAATGACTTAGCATCAGTCAGAACCAAGCCACACTGAAATATTTGCACGGCTGCTAAAACTACACCCAGCAAAATCATTTGTAGCATAATAACGTCTAGCATAATCTGAGTTCCATGTGTATGCCTAGAACATTGTTAAGTCATTCCCCAAACACAGAGCTTTCAACAACCATTTCCAAATGAAAAATATCCATGTGGGACAAGAAGCAATTGATTCAGCAGTGGGGCTGCCAAGCTTGAGGTGCCCTGAATAAGATGCCCTCTGGAATGTGATGGCTGCTGCACCCATTTCTGTAAATCAGGGGTCAGCAAACTTTTTCTGCAGGGGGCCAGTCCACTGTCCCTCAGACCTTGTGGGGGGCTGGACTATATATATGAAAATAATATATATAATAAGAAAAATATTGGTAGAAAACTGGGTATTGAAACTTGCTTAACCCAAATCATATATCCCAGTTTCCAGCGGCCCTTTAAAGTACACTTCACACAGAGTATACACAGTCAGAAGTTGACCTGGCTAAGAAAACACCACCAAGAGCGTAGGGTATTATCTCCCTTATATGAAACCCCTTACTAGCTGCACACTTGTAAAAGTATGCAGATGAAAATACAAACGGTTGGGTTTCTTTAACTGAAAAACAAACTGAATCTAAAGAGACTTTAAACTAAAGATAAATGCTTTCTCCCACATTCCAAACCTCCCACAAACTCCCGCATAACTCCCATTAAACTACCCAAGAATTAACAGCAAACTAGCATTATAACTAAGCAACTCTCATACTAAGATTCAACTAAGGAATCTCTTAAACTGAGAACAACTGAGAGAGTGATCTACTACGAGATGAATCAAACTGAAAGATCTAACTAAGAGATGCAGAAGGCTTTCTGGCAGAGCCTTATATACTAGAAGCAGAGCCCATGCCTGTGAGCAATTCACAGAAACACCGGCACCTGTTTCTCTTAAACAGACAGTATTTACATTAGACCGGCTCCAAAGTAACTTGACTATTCCAACAATTTTGGGGGGATGAACAAATTCCCATGACCCACAAATAACCCAGAGATGCATTTTAAATAAAAGCACACATTCTACTTATGTAAAAACACCTGGCAGGCCCCACAAATAACCCAGAGATGCATTTTAAATAAAAGGACCACATTCTACTCATGTAAAAACGCGCTGATTCCAGGACCATCTGTGGGCCGGATTGAGAAGGCAATTGGGCCGGATCCGACCCCCGAGCCTTAGTTTCCTACCCATGCTCTAAATGTTGCCCTTAACAGGCAATGGGGAGAGAACAAACAGGGGGTTGCATTGCATTGATTTAATATTTGTGTTCCACTTTTCCAAGAACAATTGTTCAGCTCAAAGCAGCTCACAATAACCACAACAGCATTAAAAACAGCAACAAATGTTGCAATCACTAGAATATCAAACACCATAGCATATAAAGCAAACAACAAATTCATCAAAACGATAAATACAATTCAGTCAAGTCATAGCAACTCATAGTACACCAAAATTTACTCCAGATTCCAGAACAACACAAAATGGATTAGCTGCTGGTTATGAAAGTGGGGAAGGAAGGAAGGAAGGAAGGAAGGAAGGAAGGAAGGAAGGAAGGAAGGAAGGATTTGTCGCCTTTTCCACTGCCTGCCTGGTAGATCAGTAATGCACACACCATAATCAGTTAGCAGCAATAAATAATAATTTATACCCCCACCCCCTCTGGCTGAGTTTCCATAGCCACTCTGGGCAGCTTCCAACAAAATATTAAAATACAATACAAGTCCCATGGGGCTGTGGGGCCCTAGGGCTGTGCCCCGGAATGATGCCACCACAACTCACTGCACTGTAGTGTTGCAATTCAAAAGTCTTGCTTGATCAAGAGGTCACAAAACTACAGGTTGACTTAGAATTCATTTTCAGTGGTGTGTTCTTCCCTCAGATTGTATTTGGGAAATTTGGAAACCATAACATCAAAAGGTGTGAATACTTTGTGCAAGAAGAAGCATCTCTGTTAGGTCTCATGAATAATTGCTGCCTTTCCATAAAGCTGTCTGAAGAAAAGGGATGCAGCATAGCAAAATCTGGAGCTCTGATGCAAGGCATCTAGGCTGCTGCTACTCTGAGAAATATCACAGCAGGATTCCCTTGACTGAGTGTCACAGGCTTTGAAACGCAGAAGGAATTAAAAGACAGACATGCTCCCTTTCATACCTTATTCAAGACAACATATGAAATATTATTGTTGATCCTCCAATGTGATGAACTCCCTTTTCCTTACCAATACTGTACATACAAAAAGAAAATCACCAAGTGCCATCCTATTCATGTTTACTGAGAAGTAAATCCCATTGCATTCAGTGGTGCTTACTCCCAGGTAAGTATGCACAGGATTGCAGCCTGACTCCAAGAAATGCCAAAATGGGAATCAAAACATAAGCTTAGTGTCAAATTCAACATCCTTTTTTCATCTGATGTGCAGATGCTTTTAAGTAGGTGGCTAATCTCTCAAGCTGCATAGATTTACAGACAGTAGAAACTTCTTGGCCATCACATTTAGGATGAATTCACAAGTTGGGTTACTCACTTGAGCAGCCTAATTATCACTAGATAATGTGAATACACCACAACAGAAAAAGCTACTTATCTGTGGCAGTGTGGTAAATCATCACTTGCAGCTGCATTTCCTCAGAGCAAACAGGAAATGCTCCAATTGTCCTATAGTTTGATAAGAAAAACCCTTCTTGCTAAATGAATCATACGAAGGTAAATATTTCCAAGAACTACGGACAAGTCACCCAAACACCACAGTTCAATTCTCTTCCTTTATCACTGTAAAAAGAAGAAGAAGAAGAAGAAGAAGAAGAAGAAGAAGAAGAAGAAGAAGAAGAAGAAGAAGAAGAAGAAGAAGAAGAAGAAGAATAGTTTGGATTTGATATCCCGCTTTATCACTACCCGAAGGAGTCTCAAAGCGGCTAACATTCTCCTTTCCCTTCCTCCCCCACAACAAACACCATGTGAGGTGAGTGGGGCTGAGAGACTTCAGAGAAGTGTGACTAGCCCAAGGTCACCTAGCAGCTGCATGTGGAGGAGCAGGGAAGTGAACCCGGTTCACCAGATTACGAGTCCACCGCTCTTAACCACTACACCACACTGGCTCTCTTGAAACAGTAATTTCAATTATCTGAAAACAAACATGAGTTCAACAAATAATTTATCAAACTCCAGCATTCTTGGAGGAGTTTATTCTTATTATTATTTTTAGCATGTGTGGTTTTTCCAGGCCTACTGAACAATGACAAACATCTTGTGACATTTAAGAAGTGGTTTCAATACATTAATTTTTAAAGCTGTACAACTTTCTCTCTCTCTCTCATATATATATATATATATATTCAGCATTTATACTATGTTAACCTTCCAGCTGCACATGAATAGTTGGTGAAAATAGATCAATGTCATCTTTCAAGCACCAAACTCAAACCAAACATTTTGCCCTGGGTTTTGTTCAGGTGAGTATTTCAGTCCTTTGAGGGTTTTATTGCCATTTATCATCAAATATTTCATATCTGAATCAAGTCGGCTCCTGTAACAACAGTAAGGAAGCAAACCGACACCTGAAAAATAACACTAATTTAGCAATATGAACTCCCATTCATAATGAATATGAAAGATAAACACTTCTTTTTATTCCCGATGCTTGTGACAGACAATTTAAAAACACTCCTCTAAGATGCAGCAAACTCCCTCCCAGCCTCTCCTTAAGGCTCAGGCAAAAACACAACTTGATCTTGCATGATCTTGCATGAAAATATAGACCAGTTGTGAAAGCAGTCTATGAGAAATAGATAGTTCTTTGTGATTCTTTAGAGACAAAGCACTTTCTAATGACTGCTTGAGCTTCTGTTTCATATTTACAGTGATCACAGAGGGGTAAAGCTGGGGCTTTTTTCTGGACTCCCTCCACTGTAAACTTAGCCCACAATGGCAAAAAAAATGGTCGTTGGAAGCTGATCATTGGAGACATGCCTAAGTATGATCTGTCTAGTGGGTTAAATACTTGCAATATACATTTTACCTGGGCAAACTGGAGAGATCTTAACGACAATTTCTTTCCCATCCCCCCAAATACATAGGTTGGTTTTGCATGAGAAGCAATCTGTAGTAGCAGCTGCTAATACAATCTCTGTGCAGAGATTCTGCTGAAGGGTTTTCATGAGGATTTAAACACACACACACACACACACACACACACACACACACACATTTCCACAAAAACCTAAATGAGAAACACAGAGAACCAAAACTGGCATATCCCTCCTCATAACCTTCATCATGAAGTATGTTGTAGAGCACGCACCCCCAAACTTCGGCCCTCCAGATGTTTTAGACTACAATTCCCATCATCCCTGACCACTGGTCCTGTTAGCTAGGGATCATGGGAGTTGTAGGCCAAAACATCTGGAGGGCCGCAGTTTGGGGGTGCCTGTTGTAGAGATTTCAGCAAAAGGGGGGGTGCAAGTTCCTAGAAGAGAAATATCACCCAGACGCTTCTTTTGCCGGTGCTGATTATTTCTGAAACATGAACATTCCCAAGATTCCAGGGTCACTGTTTCTAGGAAGCTGGCATGTTTTTGTCCAAGGTTTAAAAGAGGCAACTATCAGTGGCAAATTGTGGCTTTTGTTGCATGGAGCCACAACTGTTACCAAAAATAAATAAATTGTTTGCTCTTTGGGGTTTTTTTTTTGAGAGTGTTACTGTTGGAAAGATATAAATTCTAGTAGCAAGAATATTCCTCGAGGACAGGAGGAGGTGAAGGGCAAAAGTGCGGCACACCATCAGTCTTCCTTTAGAAACTGGGTTGTAAAAAGTAATCCCAGCAGAGATAGATTAGCAGGGCAGAGTTCAGAGAAGGTTGGCTGAAAAATGACATTTATTGTGTCTAGTGGATTTTGTGAAATAAAAAAGCAGCTCTGTGTGTGCCTGCAAGTGGATGTAAGTTTACCTCACAGCTAGCGTGTTCCAGACAACAGACACATTTAACAAAAGCATAAATCATTTAACAAAAAGCACTGTCCTGCCATAAATAAAACATTCGACAAATCACAGTCAGACAGCAGCGCCTCTCAATAACTGAATGCACTGTTTTCCCAAAGGCTATTACTTTGTTCTTAACTCCAGTAGCTAAAACCAGGGAACCAGGCAGAGGGCCTTCTTGGTAGTGGTGCCCGCCCTGTGGAACTCCCTCTCATCAGATGTCAAAAGCAACTATCTGACGTTTAGAAGACATCTGAAGGCAGCCCTGTTTAGGGAAGTTTTTAATGACTGGTGGTTTAATGTATTTTTAATCTTTGTTGGAAGCCGCCCAGAGTGGCTGGGGAAACCTAGCCAGATGGGCGGGGTATAAATAACATATTATTATTATTATTATTATTATTATTATTATTATTATTATTATTAAAATTGCTGTGGGTGCTGGATGGGATATTGCCAGTTTTCAGCAATGGCTCTTGCTCAATTGTTAGGTCTGTGTTCGCTCTTCCACACTCCACATATAGGACCACCTCTGATCACATGAACCAACCCAGACCGTCACCATCTAAGGCCATTCCTCAAGTCCCTCTTCTGTGAGTGGTCCAGAGGGTGGCAACACAAGAAAGGACCTTTCCTGTGGTAGCTCCCCACTTGTGCAATGCTCTCCCCAGAGAGACTTGCAGGGCCGGCTCTAGGTAGACCCCCGGTGGCATGGTGCGCCAGGGCGGCGGGCCGGTAGGCAGTGTGCCAGGGCGGCGGGCCGGTAGGCAGGGTGCCACGTGGCAAAGCCGCACAGAAACCATGCTGCGCCCTGCGAGGGCGGGGGCGCCGGAGCGATCTCTGCCCCTCAGCGCCAGGGCGGCCAACCTGCTCGAGACTGCCCTGGAGACTTGCCTAGTGTATTCATTACATATCTCAGACCCTCCAAGTCTCCCATTTTCCAGGGACGTCCCTCATTTAAAGAAGCCACCCCGGTTTCTGATTTAATCCCGGAATGTCCCACTTTTCCTTAGGATGTCCCTATTTTCATTGGAGAAATGTTGGAGGGTTTGATATATTTAAGTGCCAGGAAAAAAAAACATTCCTCTTCTCTCAGGCCTTTGGCTAATTAAACAATCTATGGCCTTTTAAACTGTGGGGGGGGCATTGTTTTTGTTTGTTGCTATTTTATGGGGGGGGTGTTTTTAAACTGCCCTGTGATCCTCAGATGAACTGCAGCAGAGAAATTCTATAAATTCTATAAACCGCTTGTTTACTCATCTTCACATTTGGTGTTTTACTACTGCCAATTTCATGCAATTATTCTGAGGCTGTGCGTCTCTAACACACATCATGAATACCAGATGGTGTTACCTGGAGAAGGGAGAAAGGGTATTTGTTCGTCAGGAAGGCACACTCACTGGTCTGTCCATTCTTCAACGTACCTGCTTCAAATTCAGCAATACCAGCAGCAACAATTAGGACAGCACAGTCAGTCTGGGAGATACCAATACGGTAGTCATGATTTTTTAAGGGGCGGCACGATATAATGTTTGCTTAAAATTCTGTGTTGCATTCTACTTTTTCTACTTCTTCATTCAGGCAAAGAGGAGCAGAAAAGGAGCTGCCTTCAGCAATGTTAGAAGGTACAGATGGCGTACTTGTCCTGAGAGAAGCAGAGCAATCAATAAGTAGAGGCCACAGAAGAGAAAGCAAAAACTATTATTATAGTGCAGGCCAGGAGTTGCCAAAAAGAGGGGGAAAATGCATATGCAAAGGCTTCACTAAGGGATCTGGGAAAAAGTCATATCCAGTAGAATTCATCTAAGCTTTGAAAATCTCACAGAACTGAAAGAGGAAGTGTCTTACAGGCCCGGTGGAAGGAGGTTAAGTCCTGTAGGGCCCTAGTCTCATGGGACAGAGCATTCCACCAGGTCGGAGCCATCACTGAAAAGACCCTGGCCCTGGTGGAGGATAGTCTGATGTCCTTAGGGCCTGGGACCTACAAACTATGGTTATTCATGGACCTTAAGGTCCTCTGCGGGGCATACCAGGAGAGGCGGTCTCGTAAATACGAGATGTACATTGTGCCCTATATTATTCCACAGCAGCACTGAGAGGTTGTCCAGGCTGTGTGATAGTTGACATCCGCACGAAACATTTAAAGTGCTGTTATACCACTTAATAGCACAGCTTTCCTCAAAGAATCCTGGGAACTAGTTTGCTAAGGGTGCTGAGAGTTGTTAGGAGACCCCCTCTCAGAGCTACAGCTCCTAGCACCCTTAACAAACTACAGCACCCATGATTCTTTGGGGAAGCCATGACTGTTAAAGTGGTACACGAGTGCTTTAAGTGTATGTTGTACATAACTTAATTGTGATTGTCTCAGGGTTACTCAGTCAGCTTCTTGGCTAGGTAGGGAACCTAGGCTGGACCTACACTGACCTTCTTAACGTTATTAGGATGATATTGGATATCATTCTAAAACGTCGCAGGGCATACGGGTAAATTTAAATATTCCTTACCTTGTTTTGTCTGTAACGATGCAGTTTCCCTACTGCTGGTGCTTGGTGGCTCTGCATTATTTACATTACAAGCAAAACGTAATGTGTCCATCTACATTATGAAAACCCTTCCTTAACCCTTCCTTAACGTTATAAACCATGAGCGTAGATCTGCCCCTAGATGGGACCAACCAAATGCAACTCTTTGAGTTACACCACAATGACCCTCTTTCACGCTCGAAGACATAAGCTAAAGATATCTCACGAACCTCAAATGTGTGTCACTTTCCAGATTTCACACTGAGCTGTGCGTGCACAAAACAGAAAAGGACCAGCTCTAGTTTTTAGCTCAGAGGTGAAGGCACTGTTTACAGAACAGCATGGAAAAGTGATGCAGAACTGTTAGTGGTCCTGTGGTTCTACCTGCAACCCACTTTATGTACACAGGCTAATATTTACTTAAAACAGAATTTCAAACGCCTCAGCTCCGGTTTAAGCTGAGCTCCCGTGACAACCAGGTTTTGAATGTAAACCTTGGTTCTTAAGCGATTTCAAGCTACATAGTTCAGTTAGGTTGCCAAAACATACAGCCCCTACAAAATTTCAAGAATACGCTGTTCGTTAACGATTTCACAGGAGAATACAGAAAACTGGAAAGGAGTACAGAACTGAAGTCTTGGAGATAACAAGCTTATTGATTTGCCCTTTTTTACATCAACTAGCAGACACCCACTTCAGAAGCTAGTTATAGCTGCTTTTAAACTTGTCCTCTCGGTCTCTTTTTCCATACTGCAACTGCCTATTACTGCACCGCTGTCTTTCTTACTGAGCCACAGGGATGCATTTTCACCTCTGCACCACCTGTCAATACCATCTTAAGGGTTTCCCCCCCTTGTTTTGAGTGCCATCCACAATTTCAGTTTAGTGCCATCTGTTACAAACCTCAGGACTCCTGAACACCACCTCCATTATCTGCAGCAAGATAATTTAGATCTATATAAATCCCCTACTGCGTGTGCATAATTTGGAAAGCACAACACAATCAGAAAGCTCATTAAAAGGTTTCCTCCACTGTTTTACTTACATTTCTTAATCCTATCTCGTTTGCGTTGTAAAGACAGAGCCGACTGGATAAAGACAACACATCTTTTTCCTGCTGACTTGTGACGCTCGCACCATAAAACAATGAGATGAGACAATGCAATTAAGTGGGTGTTCTGCATTCTGCTAACATGTCTACATTTGGTATCTTATGAGAGGGGGAAGTTGTCCTCTTATGGGCATCGTTCATTTTCAAAACTTTCAATTAGCAGCAACGAACCCAAAGTATCACCAGGGGCAAAGGCAAAGGGAGATGACATTTAATTCATTATTTTCTGTGCTATGGGATTTACAGGGCAATTCTATAATCATAGAATCAATGAATTATCTAGTCCAACCGCCTGCAATGCAGGAACCTTTTGTCCACCGTGGGGCTCGAATGAACAACCCTGAGATTAAGAGTCTCATGCTTTTCCAACTGAGCTATCGATGTCTACTTAGAAGTGAGGATGGAATTATAGGCTTACCCTGCAATCCTATGGTATCTCAGAGGGCATCTCCAGGGTCCATAGGAAGCATTGGATCACCCTCTCCTAGGGTGGAGAAAGAGAGGTTTAGCCTCAGATTCTCCTGTCCACGATTGTGGAAACTTCTTCAGCCAATTGCACCATCATAAATCCCTCCCTGCTAGAATCCTTGGGGATTCCTATAGCCTGGTGTCCAAACAACTCACTTATCAATCACAGCTGTGACTTCACTCATTGACTGACAAGTGGGAGCAGCCAAACTGGCTCATTTAACATAAATTGCTTAAGAAGGGCACTTTCACATTAATGTTTCATAGCTTTCTTTCTAGAAGGGCTAGGGACTCACTTGAAAAATGTAAGTTCAGAGACTGGCCCTGTTAATGGGTGTCAACGAAGGCCTTCACAGGCCAAATGACTCCACTGACTTTAATTGGGGAGTAGGAGAAATTATTATTATTATTATTATTATTATTATTATTATTATTATTATTATACCTTGCCCTCCCCAGCCAGAGCGGCTAACATCATATAAATAATACAATAAGCATAAAACCAAGCAATCAGTCGATGCATCCCAAAATTAAATCAAATAAATTAAAACTAAAGTTAAAACTGAACAAATGACAATCCTCAGGTTAAAATTGAAAACGGTTAATACTCGCCAGGACCAAATGAATATTGAAAACAATGCAACACACTAAAATACTAGAATTTGACAATGCATTGTTTGCTGTCATTTTTTCAAAGGTATTCCCCTCAGTTAACATGGGGGTCAGCCTAATTCTGTGTATACTGGACATACCTATGAATCGACCACTTCATTCAGTGCTCCATCTTTACGGTAGCCTAATGTAGATTTGAGTCTCCTAGTCTTGCACACGCTGAAATTCAATACCCATTTTATGATCCATGACACTCATTTAAATTTCTTAATGCAGTGAACTAGCAGCAAAACTAAAAAAAAAAAAAATCCCCTGTGGAACACAAAGTGTTTTCCAGTTGAAAACCTTGCCTCATTAGGCCACGCACATCACAAGTCAGAGAAAGGTGTCTTCTCTCTTCTGCTCACCAGTCTCATTAGTTTTCAGCAGTTGTTAGCCTTCTTCCAATTTCTGCACGGGGGAGTCCAGCTGCTTTTGCAACAGGAAAGTCGAAGAACAGTAATGACGTTCTGAAAACAAATAACTAAATGTGAATCTTGGGCCTCTTTGCCCTCTACAAGAAAAAAAAAAGAACCAAATTATGGTCATAATTATTACTTGCATAGTAGCATTTATGCACATGGTGCTTCACAAAGAATGAGAGCTTACAGAGAATGATGGTAAAGGGGTTGCAATCTAAAAGAAAACAAAAACCAAGAAAATGAGGGAAATGGAGGTAGGAACAGGGATAAGAGAGAATTTGATCTGGTTTGCTTTGAAAGGCAAACCTTCCCAGTTTCCACAAAACACAGCCATCTTTCAGATTTTTTCCAAATTTTGCAATGCAATTCTCCAGACAGGTAATGTGTACACAAATTTGCACACTAGGGTAAAGTGTGCATACAAGTCAATTTGTTAGTGAACATAGCGAGCAAGAATATAAAAGGGGAATTGCATTGCATAAATGTGTATATTTGGCAAAATTGCAGGCAAACATGTGCACATGAGGATAAATTTGCTGATTAATTTTTCAGAATGACTTTTTAAAAGACTGATGTGGAAATGTGGAGAATAGAATTTCAAATTAGAAACATGAGAGAAATTGAAATTAATAGATTTGCCCATCCGTACACAGGTCAGGTATTCCCCCATGATAACTGCCTCCAAATTTTAGAAATTAAGAAGGCCGTGCAAAATTAGTTGCCAAGATAGGAACTTACAGTTAGAAAAATCTCACCTGAACAGTTTGGTTTGCCTCTGCCTTCTTGAGTTGAAAATCCTGGTTCAGACCTTTGCTCCAGTTTCTCCTTCTGCAGAGATTGCTTTTCTTTCTTTCTCCTAAGCATGTTCTTGTTACATTGTCACTACATTTTTTTTTAAAAAAGTCTCCATTTTCTTCTACTGTACTCTCTCTACACTTTTTCAGTAATGTCATTAGCAGGGCCGTCTTAAGCGCCCTTGGCGCCATGGTGCGCCGGATCTCTCCGGCGCCCTCCCGCCGCGTATCCCAGCGCGGTGGGCGGGTGGGCGCAGCGCTGCTGTCACAGGCGCTGCTGCGCAGCGGGTGGGCGGGCAGGCACAGCACGATCTCTCCGGCGCCCTCCCACCCCGTTTCCCAGCGCGGTGGGTGGGTGGGCGCAGCTGCGCGGCGGACCGGCCAGCGGGCGGGCGGAACTCGCGGCGCCCTCCTGGCGGGCCGGCGCCATGGTGCCGTGCGCCACCGGGGGTCTACGTAGAGCCGGCCCTGGTCATTAGACTAGTTAAAAGTAAACAAATGCATATGTATATATACAGTTAAGAACATAGAAAATTGCATTATACTGCACTACACTTACAGTAGTGGCAGAGGTTCTCAAAGGTTTCAGGCAGGGAGTCCTCTCCCTGACCTACATGGAGATGCTGAGGATGGAACATGAGACTTTCTACATGCAAAGCAGAGGTGGGGAAGAGAAAGGACCCCTGGACGGTTAGGTCCGGTTGAATTTGACTATGGGGTGCAGCGCTCATCTCCACTTTCAGGCCGAGGGAGCCAGCGTTTGTCGGCAGAAGAGCTTTCCAGGTCATGTGGCCAGCATGACTAAGCTGCTTCTGGCACAACAGGACACCATGATGGAAGCCAGAGCACATGAAGATGCCATTTACCTTCCTGCCACAGCAGTGTCTATTTATCTACTTGCACTTTGACATGCTTTTGAACTGCTAGATTGGCAGGAACAATGGGCGGTCACCCCGTCACAGGGATTCGAACTGCCGACCTTACGATTGGCAAGCCCAAGAGACTTACCTTCCAAGTCCCGGACTGCAGAATCCGGGACAGGCAGCCGTGTGACACTGGAAGTTGCATCGACGTAACTTCCGGTGTCGCTTTGCCCTTCTATGGGCACCAAAAATGGCCGTCGCCGGCTTCAAAAGTCGCTTCTACGCATGGCCGGAAGTGCGTCGACGCAACTTCCGGTGTCGCTCCGCCCATCTATGGGCACCAAAAATTGCCGGACATGCGTAGATGTGACTTTTGAAGCCGGCGGCGGCCATTTTTGGTGCCCATAGAAGGGCAAATCAGAAAGGAAAAAAATGACCGCCGTCAGGAGAAAATAACGGAGAAAAACGGGAGACGAAGTGATACGGGGGACCACCGGGAAAAGGTAAGTAAAAACGGGGGTTTCCCGGGGGAAACGGGGTACATGGCAGCTATGCCAAGAGAACATGATGCCACCACCACAGACGTAGTATCATCAAACCAAGGCCCTTACCTGGACTCCTTTACAAATACAACCCAGTCGAAAATAATTTCCTCTCAGTTAGTCATCTCACTAAGCAAAAAGCTAGGCTGCCACTAAGAGCAGGGATGAGGAGCCTGTTTCTGGACCACATGGGATGATGGGAACTGTGGTCCAGAAACATCCGGAAGGCCACATGGAGCCAACGAATTCACAAGTCAGTTGTAGCTAATGACCATTTTATGCTGATCTCTCTGTTAATAGAAGAGCAGAACGCAAGAGGCAAATTGCCATTCTAAAGCCACTTGGACTCGCCTCAGTGGTAATAATGCCTACTGTGTCTTTTGTGCAAGTTGTTAGAAGAGAAGAGAAACTGAGGGAGACAACACACAGCCCTTGAAACATGCCGTTAGAGCCCCAATGTTAATGGAGACACGAAGAGCAGGCTAGAGGTTAGAGAAAATTACCCACGGCAGTTTGTAAAGCAGTAGGGGAAAACTAACAGCACAAAATTGCACCAAGCATGATTTACTCTATCCCAGCAAGTCTTCTATTGTTCTTGTCTTTACAATATTAGAATATATGCCATTTTTCTTTTTCTAAAAGGGCCACCTATGGTGTTAATGAGTTCATTTCAAAGTACATTCCACTACACAAACATTTAAAAAGCACAAGCAAGAACAAACAATAACAATTTACTTTTCTTATGTGCTTTTGGGTTGAAATACTTCTTGGAAGAAGAAACAGCTTGTGTTACCATGAATAAACTCCTCTTACTAATTGCAAACAAGACACTCTCTTAGGTCAATTAAAAATTAAACTAATTGGAATAGCTGGAGAAGATTTTATCTCATTACTATGCAGGCCATATTGCAGTCCAGTATAAGGACTCCTTAATGGCATTTTAGAAAGGAGATGAAAAACCAGATGAAAGAGCTCAAATGCCTTTATTGGGTCGGCTAACATAAAGTGATAAAAATGAATCATTCTGACAGTGGAAGAAGAAAGTTTGGTCTTTTCCCTCACTCCCACCTGCCTTGATTACTCACCTTCCTTCTTTTACTAGGCTCACTTTAGTGTTTAAACCGTATGCTTTTATGGGTGTATTTTACACATCAATATTTCTCCTCATTAGAACCACAGAACTGCCTCCAGTTTTGTGAATGGTTCCACCCCCAATGTTCAAATGGAAACTTAACACTTTTTCAAAATGTGGATTGAAACAGGACATGGGGATCTAGTACACGATGGTGAGACTTTATTCAAAATGTGAAAGCCCAGTGGAAATAGCTCTTAAAGATCTTAATTAATTCCTTAGCTTTCTTTTGCATATTTTTTTCCCCTGAATGCATTGCAAGAATGATTATTCTAAATTTTGGTCACTGCATTCATAATTTTGTAACTTCCAAAGTGACTCTTATTAAGTCTCCAATTTTTAATTGTTTTCACTGCAACAGTGCTCTCTCTCTCTCTCTCTCTCTCTCTCTCTCTCTCTCTCTCTCTCTCTCTCTCGTTTATTTTGAAATACCTCTTCAGTTCCAGCAACTTTAGCTTGTAGATGCCTGTAGTGAGGTCTGTGGGGCCCTCATTGTGAAGTTTAAAGCCTGGAAACAATTGCATGCTGGTGTCTGGATGTCTGCTTTGGGATTACCTTGGGCCCCCATACGTCTGGGTTTTCCTGGACATATTCGGGACTAGGCCCTCTGAAATTGCGCATGGGGGGGGGATTTCTGGTAAGCGGTAAAATGCCCAGGAAAACCCAGACATATGGCAACCTGGTACAACCTGCTCAACAGCTCCAGTCACAGATGCAGCAGCAACAGGAAGGCAGAAAAGGAAGAAAATGCCTAAGTGAGTGGGATTGGTGGGGGGGGGGCTCAGCCAAGTATATCTGAAGGAGCGTCTCCACCCCCATCATTCAGCCTGGACACTGAGGTCCAGCTCTGAGGGCCTTCTGGTGGTTCCCTCCCTCCGAGAAGCGAAGTTACAGGGAACCAGGCAGAGGAGAGCCTTCTCGGTGGTGGCACCTGCCCTGTGGAACACCCTGCCATCAGATGTCAAGGAAATAAACAACTACCTGACTTTTAGAAGGCATCTGAAGGCAGCCCTGCTTAGGGAAGTTTTAAATGTTTGATATTTTATTGCTTTGTTGTTGATAATAATAATAATAATAATAATAATAATAATAATAATAATAATCTGCTGGTAGCCGCCCAGAGTGGCTGGGGGAACCCAGCCAGATGGGTGGGGTATAAACAATATATTATTATTATCATTATCATTATCATCATCTAACTAGAGCCTGGCAGAGAAACTCATCGAGGGAACCCACACCTCCTACCCGGCCCTTCTCTCACCGTTGCCAAGCACTGGAGGTGGACAGGGCCGCAGCGCCATGCTCCACTTCGCCCACTTCACCGGGGTGAACAGGCCTTTCTTGCCCACTGCCTCACTAGTCCAGGACAGCCTCACCCCGGCAGGCAGCCCAAGGGACCCATTGAACCTCCTTGCGGGGTAGCCCCATCGCGCTCCAAAGTGTGCCTGGATGTAGAAGTTGTAGCATCTGCTGCACGCCAGACTCAGCGGTGCACCCAGCAGGAAATGCAGTGAGGCAACACAGGGAGGAGCGCTTAAATGGTAAAAAACGTTTTGAAAAATATATTGAATTTTCCATAGCTTACCATCGCCATCTAGTGTGACATTTGTATATTGCACTTTGCAACACACTTTAAACGTTTTATTTGCTGCTATATAGCTGAGTCCAGGGACAGCATAATCAGAAGCAGCTGAAACCAGGAACTAGGCTTATTAAATGTGTTCACCACTTCCCAACAAAAGGTCCCAAAGTGATTTAACATCATGTAAAAAATAGAAAAAATCTAAAAATAGAAAAAACAGATTAAACAGATTAAAACCTTTGGTGCTGCCAAAGTGCACAGGAAAACAAAGCTGTCTTTGCCTGCCACAGAAACTTGGTAGGCCTCTCTGGGGAAAGCATTTAATAAACTACAATCCATCCATAATATAGCTGTTCTCCATCTCTTGGTCAAAGCAAAGCATGTCTAAGAAACCTTTGAGGTTTCATATCAAAGATAACTCAGATTTTTACCTCCCTTTGATACAATTAGCCTCTTTGAAAGCATCTTCTCTGATCCACGCAGCTTCTCCTTCAACAGACTCCTGTCCGGCTACAATAAAAACGAAGTCAGCAATCAAATAGGTTTCAATTATGGTAAATTTTCACATTTGCTTTACAAATGGCAAAGGAAGCTTAGAAAGCTTTCTTTGAGACCTCTAATCCCCAAAGCAGGAAGAATTTGTATTCCATCTTCAAATTACTGGGAATACATTTCTTCTGCCAGGTTGACCCCAATTGATTTCTCCCTTTCTCTCTTTCTGGCATATCTTCCCACCTTGCTCTCCCTTATCCTTTTCCCCGCCTTTTGTAAATGGCTTTTTTTTATCATAATTTTCTAAGTCTCAGGTTACAGAGAGATTTTTTGTAAAGAAAGGCAAGCAATACTTCTAGGGAGAAGGAAGCTAATTTCACAGGAGACCAAAGCCCTTTCAGCTTCCAATTTATATTTGCAAAGACATATTCATTTTCCTTTCACAAAGTAATAACAAAAGACTTGGTCCCATCCCCCCAATTACTATGGTTACAGTCTTAAGCTCACACCTGTCCACGTCATCAGACTGCATGAATGGCAAGAGATCGCACAACACATGACAAGCTATAGTATTAGGCACTTTTCTTGGAACTGCAGGTCTTTCCAATCAAGTGTCTTTATCTTTGAAATGTACAGGCTTCCTTTATATCCAAATCAAGCCATAGGTGTCAAAATTGCATCAGTCTGGTCCAAAACTGAACATCTGGCTGGCCATTTATGAGTATGGCTGTTTAAATAAATGAGCTTGAAACTCAATAATTGACTTGTTTGAAATTTTATCGGTACTTCCCGATCTTACCTCTGCCGAAATGACATTGCCAGTGACTTGTTTTCCTTCCCCCCCTAAGAGATGCTTTTCTAAATAGTCAGTGGATTTCAGATGAAAAGGATAAAACAAAAGTGAACAGATTTGAAGGGGGGAAGCTAAAAATTCTTTTTAAAAAAATCATTAATTTAGATTTTAAAGCTAAAAATTCTGCAGGTGATCCTTGCTGACTCTTCAGACATCAGAAGAAAAGTATCTTGCAGGAACATTGCTGGGGCAGGACAAAACTTTTTGAATGTGACCCCTGTGAATAGCCCACAGAGATGACAGGAAGCTGTACAATAGAAATGCTTGATGGATTGCATCCCTGGAGTGGATTCATGCAGAATATCAATGGTGTTGTTTTCACTTCTGGAAGTCATTCCAGCATGGGAGCAGCCAAGATTGTAAGCAAGGAAGTTAATGATCTCAGGTACAACTTCCAATATCTTTGGGGGTTCTGAACTGTTTAATGTTGCAGGATCTGCCACAACTCAGCTCCTAGTTCACACTTGCAAGCAAGCAACTCCTCTGGGGTGTGAGGCAACTGCCAATGAAAATGTCTAGAGACCTGCCTTCAGTTTACATACAGTTCCATCCTATGCATGTTTACTCAGAAGTAAATTCCACTGTGTTCAACATGACCTGCTTCTTAATAAGTATATTATTGCAGAGTGGGGGACCTGCCTCAGGCAACAGATGCAGGAAGAATGAGGACTGATGGCAAGGTCCGCTATACGTAGCATTCTGCACCACCCAAGCTAACTTGTTGCTGCTTTCAAATATGGTGTGAGGATGCTGCCATTGTTTAAAGGTTCCACTCCATCTGGGGGGCCATATTGTCCCTTGCCTTAGGTAGCAAAATGTCTTGGGATGTGCAATGCCTCAGATGTGCCAGCGCAAAGAATCCACACCAGGACATAGATCTGGATTTACTGGTAAATTTCCAAGTGATCTTCCTCAGCAAAGATTTCAGTACCCTTTTGTTTAGCAACCACAGCGACGACAAAGCTAATTTGCCCTTCCAAATTAGGCAGCTGAGATAAAATAAAATGCTAGGTGGTGAAGTGGAATCAGGGAGTGGCTTTTTGTGTGGTGGGACTCTTATGGTTCTGAAAACAAATTCCCTGGGTTGAGCATGTGAGCAGTCATACCCTGTTCCCAGTGCTTTTTTGTTATTACAACAAGCGCCACACTTTTAACATTGGGGGAGGGAGGTGCCAGCACTGCGTACCCTTCAGTACCCCCAGAAAAAAGCACTGTCTGTTCCTTATTTCCATGATTGTTTGGTCCCCTGCTATGGCCACTGTTTTGCATCTAACATGATCGGCTGGTGGATATCAGGGTTTCCTCTAAAATTAAGTAACTCAGGCAAGTCCCTGATTTACACAATGCTGCATTCCTAACCCTGAGGAATTGTATAGCAGCTCAAGGCAATTACTTGAACAATCATGTACATCATACACCAAGCTTTGTTTTGACTGTGGCTCATCCTAGACCACCAATGAGTAACCCGCGGCCCTCTAGTTGTTGTTGGATTATAGTTCTCCACATCCTGGCCATACTGGGGGTAGGGGGGCTGATCTGATGGGGGTTGAAGTACAACACCCAACAAACAGCAACAACATCAGAAGGGCATAGGTTCACTTCCTCTGTCCCTGATCGTTCCTGGCCATTGGCCATGTTGCCTGGGGCTGATGGGATTCATAGTCCACAACATCTCGAGGGTACCATGTTGTTTATCTTTGCATACTTACTGGAAATTGAATGGGACTTACCTTTGGCTAGATGTGCCTGGATTACAGCGTTACTCTACTTTGAAAGAA
The DNA here is from genome assembly GCF_965207765.1 of Zootoca vivipara. Classification (NCBI taxonomy): domain Eukaryota; kingdom Metazoa; phylum Chordata; class Lepidosauria; order Squamata; family Lacertidae; genus Zootoca; species Zootoca vivipara. The sequence continues at coordinate 8,831,809 of NC_142593.1, read as the reverse complement.
TGCAGACCGGAAGTAGCGCTGCCGCCATTTTGGAACTGGGCGGAGCATGCTCAGAAGTGACTTTTGATGCTGCTTTGCCGAGTTCCAAAATGGCCACCGCGCCAGAAGTCGCACTGCAGCCATTTTGGAACTGGGCAGAGCAGCATCAAAAGTCGCTTCTGAGCATGCTCCGCCCAGTTCCAAAATGGCCGCCGCGCCAAAATAAACCGGGGAAAAACAAAAAAATCCCTTTTTTCAGCTAGGAACAGCTGGAAAAACGGGGATTTCCCGGGGAAAACGGGAGACTTGGCAGCTATGGCTTCCTCCAGGGGCACCTCTAGATTGTTAATACATACCAGAACTTGAGGCTCGAGCATTTGAAGTGGATTAAAGGGCTCTGCTGCCCTAGCACAACAAACCAACAGACTTTTTGCAGTTCGGAAAGTGTTGGGAAAACGCTACTGAAAGTGTGGGAGGCACAAGTTATTAGTGGGTAAGACAGGCAAGCACCCCACAAGCAAATCAGAACGGATGCAGGGAGAATGATCATTGTCAATATAACCACCCCATAAGCAAATCAGAATGAAGGCTAAATAAAGGCCAGATTTCATCTCACCTCCACGTAAGCTTTGTGCCAGCAAATCAGAAGGAATGCTTGATCAATAGGTCATCTAGAGGGGCCCAGCTTAGAATCGCCAAGTGGCTTATTTATTTATTTCTTGGAACACAAAGGAAAGAGGCTGACATGACTTTCATCTGTCTGGAAACTACAAGAGAATGCAAGAATAATGGGTCGGCATCATCTGTTAACTCGCACAACAAGGTGCTGTCAGAATAGGAGCAGAAATGTATTAACATTCTTCGACAATAACAGTACGCCGAGGAGTGTGAGGAACATAGATGTATGATAATTGCCCCAAGGCAATTAGTGCTTCAAGAGAGAAATTAATTACTACAGACACCAAAAACAAGGAAGCCAAAAGGTAGCTTCCAGAACTCAATTATACAGATTTTCTTTCTAAACAAAGGCATGATAAAGATTGTTACTTCCTCCAAGCGTAGTCAGCTGTAACTACAGCAATTAAATTGTAAATGATCTGTCTGACCCATGTACCCATTTTTAAATGTCTCAGGATAATCCATAAAATGTAAGAAATAAAGCTAGCACTAAATAATAGGAAGGCTTTTATACACCCAGGCACAACACAGTCTAGATGTAATGTGACCTCCGAGTGGCCAGGTCAGCCAAAAAAAAAAAGCTTCAATGAGCACTTAATCTTACCAAGCATCAAAGAGAAACAAGCTCAATGTAAAACCCAAGGCAGGAGGAGAGCAATAGATAATGAACTTCACTTACTAAGGTAATGAGCTCTGTTTTCTAAAGGGATAATGAATGGAGTTAACAGCTTGGACAGAGGTAGCCAGGGTAGTACAGACTAAATGAGGCATGTCCAAAGTCCATTTCAGGGAGTCAATTTAACCTGGCCCCCATGGCAGTATATGTCCTGGGACAAAACCCTTAAAAAGCTCAGCAACTTCAATCCTAAAAAAAGCTCAACAAGTTTGGTCAGCCCTCGCGCATGTTCACTTCATCAAATCTGGCCCTCTTTGAAAAAAGTTTGGGCACCCCGACCTAAATCATATGGCGGTCACCATAATCACTACCACTCCAATAACTTTTTTTTCTTTGAATGCCTGGTGACTACCCTTTTGCCATAACACTAAACTGCCCTTAGTTTCCAAAGCAATTTCCAAGGCTATATTGCAGGCATGTCCAACAGGTACCGTGTTTCCCCCTTTTTAAGACACCGTCTTATAACTTTTTTCCTCAAAAAAACACACGGTGTCTTATTTTCAGGGGATGTCTTATTGTTATTATGTTTTTATGGTATCTATGGTTCCGGGCGGTGGGGCAGCAGGCCTCCTCGGCCAGGCCATGAAGAGGCCAGGCCGCTGGCTAGGCGCTCCGCCCGGCGATGCCTTTGTCTCGGTTTTTTAATTCTTTCTTCTATTTCCCCCCTGCCAACCGCTCCAAGGTTCCTGCTACTTTATTTGGGGGGGGGGGTGTTTCGCATGAGGATGAGCAGGGCTGAGGGATCCCGCCCGGCCTTAGACAGGCCACCCGCACGCCTTCAGAGCTTGGCCAGCCGAGCTTGGCGAGGTGGAAGGCCTCCGGGGAATGTGGGACCCGGGCAAGGCGGCACTGAGAGCCCCCACGGCCGCGCAGCCATCGCCCTTGTTGCTGTGTTCCTTTCAAGCCTCTCACTCAAAACGAGGCGCTCACTGCACTTGGAAGGAGCCGCGCGCCCACGGCTCATGCAAGGGCCCTCCCGACTCCTTCCCAGGCGCCCCTTTCCCCTCCTCCTTGCCGGTTCTGGGCGGCAGGCAGGAAGAGGCCAGGTCGCTGGCTCGGCGCTCCGCCCAATCGGCGCTGCGGAGCGCTCCGCCCAATCGGGGCTGCGGAGCGCTCCGAGCGATCAACGCTGCGGAGCGCTCCGAGCGATCGGCGCTGGTTCTGGGCGCCGGGGTGGCAGGCCTCCTCGCCGGGCGCTCTGGCGGCGCAGAAGGGGGCAGCAGCGCTCCCGCCGTGTGTCGCCCCGGTGGTGCGGAAGGGCCTGCGGGCCTCCCGTCACCACTGCCTTGGGCCATGCAGCCCATGACACTCCAGCGTCGCGGAAGGGGCCAGCAGCGCTCCCGCCGCCATCCATCACTCCAGCGGTGCGGAAGCACCCGCGGGCCTCCCGCCGCAGCTCAGCCTTGGGCCATGCAGCCCACAGGGGCGAGCAGCGGCCTCGCCTCTGCCTGGCCCGGCAGCAGCAGCAGCAACAGCAGCAGGAGGACAAGGACGGCGCTGCTGCTGGGTCCCGCTGCCTCGAGGCAAGCGGCGCTGCTGCGCGGAGGTATGGCTTATTTTCAGGGGGTGTTTAATCTGTACAAATGCTTAAAAAGCCTGCTATGGCTTACTTTCTGACTACGTATTAAAAAGGGGGAAACACGGTAGATCGTGATCTACTGGTAGATCACTGGACATCTGCGGTAGATCACTGGTAGATCATTGGCTCCCCACAAAGAAGCTGAACAACTGTGGCTCCCCTTAAAAAAGCTCAACATTTTACCTCCTCCCTGAAAAACCTCAACAACTTTGACCCAAACTACCCCAAAATGAGCCTTCCTCCTTCCTAAAAAAAAAAGCTCAACAACTTTGACCTGAACCCCCCAAAAGGGGGTAGATCACTGCCAGTTTTTAACTCTGTGAGTAGATCGCAGTCTCTTGGTAGTTGGCCGCCCCTGCTATATTGCTTCCTGCTTCACCAGATATTGGGGGGGGGGGTGATTGGGGCAATGGGGATGATGATCAGGGCAGAGATCAGAGTTCTGAGCCACATACTCCCTGACTGTGTGGAGGTTTTAGGTGCAAGCAGAATTCCTGAACGGGGGTCTTTTGCTCATCCCAGCAGTACAACTCTCTGCACCTCTTCTTCCATTCCACCCATTTCCTCCACGTCCCGCATGAATCACTTCTGCCTCTCAAATCCAATGCAATCTTTCTCCTTGCACCACTGGGACTGATCAAGTTGTAGTCCACATCTGGAAGGCACTGCATTGCCTATCTCTCTTTAATACGATTAAGTTGTGGAATGGTTTTAATTAAGGGTGATTGCTCATGTGTGTGTGTGTGTGAATAACCCAGTGGCCGCCAGGTAACTTGAAAGTTGGGATATAAATTCAATAAGTATAAATATATATATAAAGGTGAAAGGAAAAAAAACAGCTGGAGTTTATGGAACATATGCCAGTCAAAGTTCTACTGTTTCAGGTGCTGGAAATAAAATGATTCCCTTGCCGTACTCTAATTCCTGTTGGGTGCTTTGTATTAACAATTAAATTCTTGCAACTGAAACTGATTTCATCTTTTCGTGGCCTCTTGGTGCATGCAACCTGTACCAGAGGCCTGTTCATAACAAATCACGTTATATGAAATGCTGTCAGCACACATGATAAATGGACGCTTTTCTTTTCTCCTGAAGTGAAAAGTTCTCAAGTTCCAGATGGCGTTTAAATGCCACTGGTCAAGAGGAAAAGAAAGATAATTGTATTTTCTTTTTCAGCATTCTTGGTATGTGACTAACCAAGACTTACTAACTTGGTTATTTACCCCTCAAAAATGCTGATTTATTGGTGAGCACATTCTTGCTTGCTTGCAAATCCTTAAGGCACAATCTAAGCAAAATTAAGCTCTTTTAAGTACCACTAATTTCAGTTACCACCATTTCAAGAGGGGCTTGTCTCCCACAGCAGTGCAGCCATAGAGTCCAAGGCATCTCTCCCAGCTAGTGTGCCCAAGATGGATCCCAGTCTTCCTTCCTTCTCCTTCTTCCCAGAACACCTTGCTCAAGACCCTCTTTTCCTGTCACCTCACCCCCTCAGTTGCCCTGACGACCTTCCAAATCCTCTATTGTTTCTTAATGGCCCTAGCTTGGCCAGGTCGTTTTTTTGCATAGGCTAGCTCAGGAATTCAACTGCAGCTTGTACTTCTCTCCCTTCACACCCCAAATAATCAACATCCTACCATTTATTAACTTCTAGGGTTTAGGGAGGTCCGCCTCCCAAATCTTTAATACCAACTTTACCAGCTGGCTCCAGAGTTGAAGGGGTCCTTGCCAAAAAAGCCCTCTATGTTCCGGACTTCCCTATTGGCCATGGCTGGTTGGTATGATGGACCACCACTTAAAATTTCCCACAGTGCTCTGGGTTGTCCTGCACAGCTTGACTCTGGAAATTGTAGGAATTCAAAATGATATTTACTTATAGCTCAGTGAGATGTTCCGAGGGGAGGCATCAGAAGCCCATATGGGGATATTGCTGCTCGAGGATGATGGGGCGACACCAGGCCTGTGTGTATAGCATTGCAGCCTTCATTGTACATGACATGGGTATTTGCCATGTTTATGTGGTAGTATAAGCTGTCTGTTCAAACTTTTACCTGCCTAAATCTGCTGGGTGTCATACAAATGAAACAACTTCACAACCGCACAGGTTATCAATATGGTTTATTGAACAAATGAAAAAAATAACTATGCAAAACAAAATCATTTTGAAAGTCTACTGTACACATACATAAAAAGTTATGACAGACTACAAAACAACTAAACTGTCATAAGAGAAAGTGAACCTATGGCTGTGACACTGAAACAAAATAAAAATATTTTTATAACGGAAAAATACTGCCATTTCAGCATTAACAATACTAATGAAAAGTGCCTAGTTTTAAAACATTACTCTAGCTTTTTTAAAGCTGGAACGTGTTTCCTGAGCTCTTTTTTCTCTTATAGTTCTAACAAATCTCTCAAATTGTAAGAAGCTACTTGTCAGAAGAACTGCCGCTGTGTCATAATTTGGGTTGCCAACTTTTCAACTGGCAGCTATAACTGTCTTCAGCAGTAGCTTAATATACGGTACATGTGTTATTAGCAAGTGCTGAAGCTGTATGCAGCAAGAAAAAAAAGCATATGAATTCTGCATATCAAGTTGCTGTGAAATACACAAGAACAGGCCAGGCAATTTTTTTCCCTACTCATTTGGCAAACTTAGCTATTGCTCTTAATGAAGATTTTGAAAATACAATCAAACGCATTCCCAAATGGCAGCTCCCATTTGTGCTCTATACCCCAAGCCACCCAGGGATGTTTAGGAAGCAGCACTGGATGAGGCAAACTCTTGCTCCAAAACAATCAAAGCAAAAAGGCCCTATTTCTTTGTATACTTGGGTTGGGACCCTGTTCTAATTTACTTTTGCCATAGCCCTGCTCAACTGCAAATTGCTTTCTTAAACTCTCCTGCACTCAGAAAGGTTTGAAGCTACTGTGAGAAGTCTCGGGGGGGGACACCCCAGAACTGTGCACACATCTGGCATATCCGTGCAGGATTCTGCACTGCAGCCTCTATATTTCTGACAGTAATTTCAGCTGTAAAGCAGCGTGGGGAAAAGACAGCTCTGAACAGCAGAGTAAACGTGTTAACTGCAAGCAATCACCTTTTCTCCAAGGATACAATTACAGGGAAATTGCCATTAGCCAAGGCTCTGTTCAGACAGCATCTTTCCCTGGTGACTGTCCCACTAAATAGGAAGTGGGAGGAAAGGTACTTCTAGGAAATGGTACCAACTGAGCACCACAGTCACTGATTTGATAGTGATGGTGTGCTGATCCCACTAGTCCAAAGAATGGTCCAGCTCGGGAATTGGCATAGTCCTCTTGTGAGCTGTAAGTATCCTGGACACCTGGCATTTGCAGCAAACCCCTCTGCCAGGAAAGCAGCTTTAATTGGGGATTGATTCTTACAGTGCTGCAGTACACCGGACATATACACAGAAATGGTCAGTACAGAAGGGAAAGATTTTAATTCGGGTGCCTGTTTTTGGTCTAAAAAAATTACAGTGCCCCACGTATTTTAAAGAATTGACTATTTTCACATAAGAAACATTTTAATGGTAGACAGAATCACATGGTGATTACAACTATCACATCATAGCCTGATCATTTGAAGCTAATCCAACAAAACTCCGATAAACACTGCTAGCTGCTGCTGCTTCTTCTTCTTCTTCTTCTTCTTCTTCTTCTTCTTCTTCTTCTTCTTCTTCTTCTTCTTCTTCTTCTTCTTCTTCTTCTTCGCTTATATTGGCACTTAATACTGAAGATGTTTTTCCCATTTGTTATGGCAAAATTAATCATTTGGTTTCTCTGATGACGTACGAATACCAGACCTCATATTTGGACACTAAGTGATACCTTTGTAGTGTAGCAAGGAACAGTCTCTGCAAATAGAAAATAGAAGTATACTATGTTAGTTGTCAGTCTCTGAATGCTCATAGCTTACTTGGTTAGGCAGGTCTTGAAACAATTGCGGGAATAAGCTACACCCTCCACCCAAATCCTCCACACATTTTAAATTAATAACTTTTGTTGCAAGGAGCGTTCCCTACACATGGATATACTGTCTCCCTTTGAGGTGTTGTAAATCGCTACAATCAAATGGTATATAAATTTGATGAAATGAATAAACACATGATAAGCTCCACACAAGATGTCAGACACATAAGGGGAAGTAATCAAGGTGCTCTACACACTTCTCTACACTCTATCTGATCACTAGTTTCAGTTCTGAGGACCGCCGTTTCAGATATATATAACAATAAAATTGGGGAGGGTTAAAATGGCCCTAGAAGACATCCTGTATGAGAAAATAATATGTTTAAGCATATGGGAAAGATGTAGTATCCATATTTTAAAAAAAATTCTGAAAGAAAACAACTGATCATGCTATTCAGAGAGAAAAAGAAACAATGGTCTTAAGTTACAAGAAGTTAGGGGAGAAAAGATCATGAAAAAAACTTTAAACCAGGAGTGGGGAACCTGTAGCTCCCCAAAGTTTGTTGGATTCCAACTCCAATCAGCCCATAATGTTGGCCAGGGGTAGGCAACCTAAGGCCCATGGGCCACAAGTGGCCCATGGGGGTTGTTTAACTGGCCCACGAACCACCACACACACACACACGAACCAAGCTGCCCGCAGTGCAGTGCAGCACAGGGACTCGCTTCTGCGATGCTGGAAATCAGATGTCGGATATCGTGGCCGTGTGCGCGATCCGGCCCACAGAGGGATCTCCGCTGGAGTGAACCAGCCCAGGCAAGGTCAACCTTGCCGACCCCTCATGTTGGCCATGCTGACAGGGACTGGTGAGAGCCAGGAGCCAATGGTTTCTTCCGGATTGCAGATTTCCCATCCTTGCTTTACACCAAAGCTCTACTTTCCCCAAGGAAGTGGTTTGCCCAACTTATTGGGCCCTTTGTGACATTCTGGTGGCCTAATCAATGCTTCCCATTCCTGTGTCAGCCAGGTGTCTATTGTGATCTCCTTGACTTGTTTGTCCTTGAACTAGAGACAAAGCTTGTTGCTTGAATAGTTCCAAGGCAATAAGGCATAATTCAGGAACAGTGACTCTCTCCATGGAGATGCAGAGGCCATTCTCTTACCCTCCCCATCACCATCCCCTGAGCTGCAGCAACCAAGGATCATGTTCTGCTGACAGAGGAGGAGGCTGGACCATGATAGCATCAGGGGAAACACTCTTTTGAACAATGCCTCACCATCCAGGAGCTGAACAGAAATGGTGGTCCTCAAGGTGTTGTTGGACTTCTACTCCCATCAGCCCCAGTCAGCATGGCCAATGGTCAGGCCAGTGGGAGCCAGTGTGGTGTAGTGGTTAAGAGCGGTAGACTCGTAATCTGGAGAACCAGATTCGCGTCCCCGTTCCTCCACATGCAGCTGCTGGGTGACCTTGGGCTAGTCACACTTCTCTGAAGTCTCTCAGCCTCACTCACCTCACAGAGTGTTTGTTGTGAGGGAGGAAGGGAAAGGAGAATGTTAGCTGCTTTGAGACTCCTTCGGGTAGTGATAAAGCGGAATATCAAATCCAAACTACTCTTCTTCTTCTTCTTGAACAATGGCAGTTATATTATTATTCTACAGTAATTTATTGCATTTATATCCCACCTTTTTTTCAAGTTGGCGTCCATAGTTCTCTCCTCCTCATTTAATCCCCACAAAAACCCTGTGAGGTAGGTTAGGCTGAGAGGCAGTGACTGGCCCAAAGTCACCCAGTGAGCTTCATGATGGTCAAGTTGGGATTTGAACCCTCATGTCCCAGGTCCTAGTCCAACACTCTAACCCAGGCTTGCTCAACCTCTGCCTTCTAGATGTTTTGAGACTACAGTTCCCATCATCCCTGACTACTGGTCCTGCTACCTAGGGATCATGGGAGTTGTAAGCCAAAAACATCTGGAGGGCCAAGGTTGAAGAAACCTGCTCTAAACCCTATACCACATGGCTTTTTGTTGTCCAGCAACATCTGGAAGGCCACAGATGCCCATTTCCTCTGTTAAAGCAGCTGATGTTGTCTCTGGGTCAGGAACTAGTCTCACCTGCATATATGAGGCTTCAGTTTCCACATACCACAATTCCAAAAAAAGTCAAGGTTTTGCTTGTTCTCCTAATATTTCATTATTAACCGACAATGTACTGTTTAAGGCAGTAACTGTACATGACACTCTAACAAACTTCATGACCCGTGTCAAGTCAGACTCTCATAGGCCTCTGTTTTTATGTGCTTGGACAAATCATAAACTCCTGACAAAACACAATCATACACATAACCTTCCTAATATTTCCCCCTAAAGCTTCGGCCTCAGACTGTCTTCCTGCAATCCAGCTGTTAACCCAATTCCTCAATGGCTCCCAGTTGGAGTAATTATTTACTTTCAAGAAGCATGAATGGGCTGCTTGCCCTAAAAAATGGCAAAGATTATGGCAGTGTTTGGCCACTTGACAATAAAAACCAATATCCAGCAGTTTGAGTCCACACAGAGCTTCCAAAACAGATAAGCAAGCACAGAGTTATCTGTCTATAAATCCACTAAGTTCGATAAATGTGATGCCTCCAACATGATCATTACTGAATACCTACCTTTTGTAAATTACAGGGATGTCTCCCCATTGGATTCTTGCAATCTGATCCAGCTTAGGGTGTTTTCACAAATGATACTAAGAACAGCACTTGGGATGAAAAATTACCATCTATTCACAGTCTTAGTTTGAGATGCATGGCTTGTGAATTTTGTTTATATGGAATGGAAAGTAAAAGAGGGCTAAAAGTTAAAGGTAAAGGACCCCTGGCAGTTAAGTCTAGTCGCAGACGACTCTGGGGTTGCAATGCTCGTCTCACTTCACAGACGGAGGGAGCCGGCGTTTGTCCGCAGACAGTTTTTCTGGGTCATGTGGCCAGCATGACTAAGCTGTTTCTGGTGAAACCAGAGCAGCACACGGAAATGCTGTTTACCTTCCCACTGGAGCGGTACCTATTTATCTACTTGTACTTTTTGGCGTGCTTTCAAACTGCTAGGTTGACAGAAGCAGGGACCGAGCAATGGGAGCACACCCCATCGCGGGGATTCAAACCGCCAACCTTCTGATTGGCAAGCCCAAGAGGCTCAGTGGTTTAGACCACAGCGCCACCCGCATACCTAAAAGAGGGCTAGTTTTGATCAAATATTCAGTGGGATTTGTTGGAGGAAGCCTAAATGCAAGGGAGAGTTCACATTCCATCACATCCAAAGCTCTGTCAACTGGCCAAAGCAAGAGATGGGATCATTTTTCACCATTTGTTTTCTCATTGGTAGTTTTTGAATTCCCCCTTCCCATTGAAACTATAAGGTTCCAGGCTGGCATAGTTAAGGAGCCTAATCCAGAGGACTCTTGAGAAAGTGAGGGGCAGATCCAGCAGTCCCAAGGTCACTCTGACATGCAGCATTCCTGAATATAAGTTACACTGAGGGCTGGGCCATTATGGCAGCAGAGTGGTTCCTTGGTTCTTGAACTTAATCCATTCTGGGAGTCTGTTTGACTCCTGAAACAGTTCAAAAACCAAGGAGCGGCTTCCGATTGGCTGCAGGAGCTTCCTGCACTCAATCAGAAGCCATGGGGCCACGTTGGATGTTCGACTTCTGAAAAATGTTCACAAACTGGAACACTCACTTCCGGTTTTGCGGTGTTCGGAAGCCAATTTGTTCGGGAGCCAAGCCAATTTGTTTGAGTACCAAGGTACCACTGTATCAATAAAATCATTTTTCACGTGGCTTGGTGCTAGACTAGGGAAAGAAGCTTCAGAAGAACCACCGCTTGAGAAGAAACTCTTTGGCTCCAGGACATAATATGAGAAATAATTATACACATAACTACTAGCAAGGCAAATATGTTTATGCCAAGGCTCTATACAGTGGTACCTCTACTTACGAATTTAATGTGTTCCGAACGCACATTCGTAAGTAGAAAAAAATTGTAAGTCGAATCCCATAGGAATGCATTGGGAGAAAAAATTCGTAAGTCGAAGCAACCCTATCTAAAAATTCGTAAGTAGAAAAAATCCTATCTAAACCGCATCCAAAATGGCGGACGGAGCTCCATTCGTAAGTAGAAACATTCGTAAGTAGAGTTATTCGTAAGTAGAGGTACCACTGTACATGGTTTAACACAAAATTGGCTTTCTTGGAAATAATTGGGGCCTTGTGGAGCAAGGGGTAGATGAACTTAATGAGCTACAATTTTGTAGTTGTTGGCACATTCTTAAACTTGGATCGCTTTAAAAGCGGATTGGACAAATTCGTGCCTATCAGTGGGTACTAGCCATGATGACTATTCTCTGCCTCCATGGTTAGAGGCAGAGATGCTTCTAAAATGCCAGTTGCTGGAAACCGTAGTCAGGTCCCGTGCTCAGGTCCTGCTTGCAGGTTTCCCAGAAGGCATCTGGGTAAGAACAGGATGTGGGCCATTGGCCTGATCCAGCAGGCTCTTCTTAAGTTCAGAGAAGAACGGTTATATGGTTGGCTAAGAGTTTTTTCAATAATGGGGCAGAGCTGCTTTAGGGACTATTATTCATTTACTTCTCTCCTTCCACACACCTCTCATTTACTCATTTACTTCTCTCCTTCCACCCAGCCTTCTCCTTTTTATATGAACTTCTTGCAGATTTCAAGCACACCTCCATAAGATGATTGAAAAACTCGCGTTGTGTTTTAAATGGCTATTCTCAGGGATTTTGACTCTGTGCCAGATTCCAGATCCTCTATGAAATACCTCACATGGATCGCAGTGAATAATTGACTAACTTTCCTCCCTAATGTGATGAAGAAATCAGGTTGAAATTAGCATCTCAATACACTGAAATGAAAAGGAAATTAGGCTACAATCTCATTGATAGATGTCTGTACCTCTTTCTCTGAGGTCTGTAAGGTAGGCTTTCATAAATTCTTTTTCAAACAGCTCACGATCACGGTCACTTTCTGTTATTTCGTCAATCTCTTGAAATGAGGTTGTTTCAAGAGGGTTATCCTTGAGGCTTATAAATCTGCAAAAAAAATGAAATATTAGCATGAAGAGGGTTATATAATGTTCCTTATCATGAGCAGACTGTAACTTGCTATATGCCAAATGATTTATTGCCCTATAAATTTTCCGTTCTTCCTGCTTGGTTACTGAGCAAAGTCAATTTATCTATGGGCAAACGTTTGCTGCTCTTTTCGTGGGCATAGAAGCCACACACTTTTCATGCTAATTAGCTAGAATAAACGTTAATTCAGAAGTAGCCTTGTGGAGGCAGACATGCGCAAGACTGAGAGCACATGCTTAATTATTGAATTGAAAGACATGTTTTCTACCTCCTGAGGAGCATAAAAATAGTTTTGACTCCACCCTCTCGGTTCAATTTTGCACAGCAATCTTAAGCAGGGGAAACCATGAAAAATATTTTAACTCAAGGGAGTTAGCTAGAGTTATGAAGGGAGGAAAACACCAGATTCGTACATGAGCACTGCTCCTCCTGGCAAATTTCCATGGCTCAATATTTAGATCCCTACTAACCCCCTTGAGATCATGATAGAATGACTGGTTCTGAGAGCAAAGGCCTTAAACCAGGGGTCAGCAACCTTTTAGAAGGAGTGAGCAGATTTTGAATTTTGAGAGAGTACTGAGAGTAATCATCACAAAATAGCTGCTGGGGGTGCCATAATCCAAAACGGCTGCCAAAGAGAGCAAGGCGCAGAACATGACCAACTCTGACAAGCTTATGCTTACCATGGGAAGTTAGATATGTTCTAATTGTGGAGATCACACAATACTGGTTGCACCCACACACTGATTGTGTTGGTTGTCCTGAATTTGTTTAACATGGCAGTTAAAGGGGTAAAGGTAAAGGGGCCCCTGACCATCAGGTCCAGTCGTGTCCGACTCGGGGGTTGTGGCGCTCATCTCGCTCTATAGGCCGAGGGAGCCAGCGTTTGTCCGCAGACAGCTTCCGGGTCATGTGGCCAGCATGACAAAGCTGCTTCTGGCGAACCAGAGCAGTGCACGGAAACGCCGTTTACCTTCCCGCCGGAGCGGTCCCTATTTATCTACTTGCACTTTGATGTGCTTTCGAACTGCTAGGTGGGCAGGAGCTGGGACCGAGCAACGGGAGCTCACCCCGTTGCAGGGATTCGAACCGCCGACCTTCTAACCCACAGCGCCACCTGGGTCCCATACTAACATGGCAGTTAGTATGGATTATTACGGAATTAATTGGGCTAAAGGAAGCTTTATCTTATCTGCAAATATGGTTATTGTCAGGGGATTGTTGCGGCTACTCCCGAGTAAAGACGCTCCAGTCCATTCTGTCTTTAAGGGTTTTATTCTGCATACTATTTACAGTGCAGAGATAGCAGAAAACATGACCTCCTAGTCACTCGTAGAATCTGATCCTTCAGCTCCGGGGCCAGCATAATAGCTTGGGCACCCCGAAACGCCGCCCTCTAAACCTGCGTTTGGGTGCGCGCCTCAATTCGGGCACCGGAAGTGCCTGTGCTCCCTCTTCTGCTTGTTGGCTAGGGCAGTGCAGGGGCTCTGATACCTCGCTGAGCCTTTCCTCCACTCCTCATTCCCCCCACCTAACCCGCTGCTACTGTTCTCGCTGGGCGAAGTGCTGGTCAGGATGATGGGGGGAGGCTCCCTGTAGGGAGTCCCCCTGACATCCATGATCAGTGCTTATTTTCTAGAAAAATAGGTGCCATAATCACCATATTCACCATCCTTACCACTCACCATAATACAATTCCTAGCACCTTTAGCAAACTACAGTTGCAAGGATTGTTGGGGAAATTGTTCAGTGTGTGTGTGCCCTTCATTGCTCCTATTCCCCAACAGCAAGCCATGAACATAGTTTCTTGGGTATCTAAAAGAGTTTTCCTTATTCCCTCACCCCCTTGTTTTACAAGCATATCTGTCAAGATGCTTCTTCTGCTATCTGTTTGTGACACCTTGTAACCTGGACGTAATATTGTCCGTGTGTTGGGAGTTAGATTATGTGAAGAAAATGCAGGATTAGATTGCATCCAGGAATAGATCCAGGAAAGAGAAAAGGAAGAACATTTTTTGAAGTTGTTATTGATTACTTACTTTAAACCTGTGGTTGACTCGCATATAGCTGTGGGCATCGAAACCAACTTATCACCACTCACTGCCAGTAAAGTGAGCTTCGACATGTTGACCAAAACTTGTGGAAGATAAGTAAGCTCGTTTTTCTGCAGGAGAAGAGTTTGTAATTCTTCCAGCCTTGGGAGATCAATAAGAGTTGCATAGTTAAATGCATTAATACCATAGCTGATATGTTTGCTTATATACTAGCAAACTTCCTATGTATTTGCCAGGCCATGAGAAAATGATAAGGTTTTCAAGAAAGGAGAGCTGAAGAAAGCAGACCACTGGGAAGATGATTTGCAGAATGAAAGCAAAGGGACTCACAAAACATCTGCCAAACACCCTAAGAGCAAGGCAGTTGTAGCAAAATTCCTGCCCTCCATCCATGAGAATGTCACTGAAATTTTATTTCCCATTTGATAATTTCGGGATGCAATTTCTTTTCGCATTAACTGATGGAGAATGGTGTTTGTGTGAGAGTGTGTAGAAACAGCCCTAAGCTAAATACACTATAAACCAAGGATGTTGGTAGACTCAACTCCCACCATCCCAAGCCATAATCTATGCTAGCTGGGCCAGATGGAAGCTGAAGTCAAACCATATTTGGAGGGTCACGGGTTCCCCATCCCTGATATAAACCTCCTTCAGGCATGCAAAAGAACACAAGGACTGAAACTGGGAAGATTCTGAATGCCCTTAGAACAGGCATCCCCAAACTTTGGCCCTCCAGATGTTTTGGACTACAATTCCCATCTTCCCTGACCAATGGCCCTGTTAGCTAGGGATCGTGGGAGTTGTAGGCCAAAACACCTGGAGGGCCGCAGTTTGGGGGTACCTGCCTTAGAACCTCTCTGTTGAAATTCATGCTGAACATGTTGGGTGAGGAGGGGAAATTGTGGGCAGGGCTGGTGAAGCCATGACCCTGACCCAAGTTGAGCCTTCACACATTCTTTCCCCCCCTGAATATGACTATAGAGTCTTAACCATAATTACAGTGGTACCTCGGGTTACGAATGCGATCCGTTTCGGATCGCAGTTCGTAACCCGAAAAGTTCGTAACCCGAAAACGCCGTTTTGCACATGCGCAAAGCGCTATTTTCACTATTTTTGCGCTTTGCGCAAATGCGTGCGGTGCTTCTGCGCACGTGCGCGCGCCGAAAATACTTCCGGGTTTGCGCAGTTCATAACCCGGGTTGTTCGTAACCCGAGGTGTTCGCAACCCGAGGTACGACTGTACTTTCAAAGCAGGACAGCAGACATGTGGCATAGCTGCCACCATCCTTCAGGCTCATAGACCAGAATATTTGTGCACATCCAAGGTTTCATAGCTTCCACCGCAAATGATCGTTAGATCAGTGGGTGCTGGTTTACAAGGGCAAATGAAGCACTACCCCACCAACCTCTATCTACCCTCAGCCAGCCCCAAGTCGCCTGCCTTCTTACTTGCTACCAGTTCAAGGAGTGGCACTGCCTGGCAGCTTCCTCCTTCTTAGGGCTCATCCACACTATATCCCATGCATAGGAAACATGGATCTGAGAGGCTTCCTTCTTGACCGACACTTTTCAGACACGGGTCTGAGCAGTTTTCCCTTTGCCCAGCCCCTTTTCCCCGGAAAACTCGCTCTTTAGTGCTAAATCAGAACAAATGGCAACCCACAGAAAAGCCAATTCAGCACTAAAGATCAGGTTTCCCCAGTGGAAAGCAGTGGAGCAAATGAAGGTGTGGATAAGTCCTTAGTCTCAGTGTTCCACTTGCAGAATTCAGCAGTGGGGAGAATGGGGAAAGAACCAGAATCTGTTGTCTCCGCCTCTCATTGACTGTGGCTCCACTTACTGGTGGTCTACCTCCCTTTTGCTAATGGGCACCAGCCACCACTGAGTTAGACAACCTTCCAATCCACACCTTCTGCAAATTTAGACAGTCTAGTCAGTCAATGCTTCGTTTGTTATAACCAAACTTAATTTCAAAGGCAATATAAAGGACTACCTGTCTATGTCTTGTGGGAGATCTTTTAGGTTGTTGCTGCTCATATCCAACCACTGCAAACTCGACATCCGGAGCACACATATTGGAATTGAGGGGAAACTGTTTGCTGACACATCGACAAAGGTCACTCTTTTCAAGTTACTTAGCTGTAAAACAATTCAACAATTATGAAGAATTCAGTGAGGAAAGAATGCATTTAATTATGGAGCTTGGGGATTTCATCTCCCCCCAATACGCACAAAGAGGTATCTAAGAATTAAAATTGTATTGGTGTTATTCAACTAAGCTTTACTCAGAACCACTGAAATTAATGAACATGACAAAGTTAGACCCACTAATTCCAATAGGTGTGCTCTGGGTAAAACTTAATACCACCCTATGCATTCTTCCTGACTTTAAAGCAGTGCTAGAAACTTAAAATATTGCTCAGCCTGCTGCTCTAAGGGTGCAATCCTGTAACTACTACTCACTAGTAAGACCCATTTTCAATGGAATTCACTCCCCAGTTGGTGGGAAAAGATTGTAGCCTTGGTCTACAATTCTGCACACAATTCTGCTCAGGGAACATTGAAGAAGATGAGAAACCTCCTTCCTTTTTCTAGGATCCTCCAATATTCTCCAATCAATGGTAGCAGCTAGAGGAGAGATACTTCATACAAAGCTGCCACCACAGCTAGTAATCTGGGTTGGACTTGCACTGCAAATATTTGAAAGTACAATTAGGAAGACTCAGATACAGGCACACACATTTAAGCTTCACATGCCCCAGAGGGTAAAAAATGATAATTGCTCACTTGCATATATTAATTAAACGTGCTTAACTTTCTCTTTCATGGAAATCAGTGGGACATAAAAGAGCCTAACTTTGCCTAGATCACACACATTATATTAAAATCAGTTAGGCTTGCTTTCAAGAAATGGATTAAGGATCAGAATTTTAATGTCCCCAGTTCTTTAGGAGACCAGCAAAGGATGATGCTTTGCTTTAATCTAACAGTTTTCCTGGAGAGCAAAAGACACCTGAAAGCCAGGAAATCAAATTAATCCTGCTTCCTAGGAAAAGCATAATAAAAGTAAACAAGCAGGGGAAATATGGGAAAGAATTTAAACAGCATCTTCTTTTGCTTATGGGGATACAATCCATGAGCCCTTGTGGAAGAAACATCATAGCAATGTTGTGTGCCATTCCTTTATTCTACCTGGCGTAACTCCTGTCTGACTCCCATATATTTCATCCAAATAGTCCTTTGAGATAAACAGAAGTTGCCAGTAGCAATTCTTGCTAGATTTTAGCCTGTTTTTCAAGCATAGGTAAAGGTAAAGGTACCCCTGACCATTAGGTTCAGTCGCGGATGACTCTGGGGTTGCACACTCATCTCGCTCTATAGGCCGAGGAAGCCAACGTTTGTCTGTAGACAGCTTCTGGGTCATGTGGCCAGCATGACTAAGCCGCTTCTGGCGAACCAGAGCAGCACATGGAAATGCCGTTTACCTTTCCGCCTACTTATTTATCTACTTGCACTTTGACGTGCTTTAAAACTGCTAGGTGGGCAGGAGCTGGGACCCAACAACGGGAGCTCACCCCGTCACGGGGATTCAAACTGCCGACCTTCTGATCAGCAAGCCCTAGGCTCTGTGGTTTAGACCACAGCGCCACCTGCATCCTTTCCAAGCATAGGTGGTCCTGAAATCAGAGCTTCCTTTCTGCAGTGATGTGATTCTTTCAGTCCAAGTTGTGCACCCTGGGATGTCTTCTTACCCCCCCCCCCACATCACCAGATAACACTGCTAAATAATTAGATAGCAGAGCTCAGCCTTGCTCACCTACAGGAATCAGGGTACTATTTAAAAACAGATTTGCTGGAGTTTGAGAGCATTGCATTTCTTTTTAAATTACAGTAATTGTTTCTAAATTTGAATGTGTACATATAAATTTGCACTGTGCCCTTGCAGCTCTTGAAAGGACACTGGGCTTTGCAAGCCACTCATCAGTTGATCACCAGTTTGATTTCAAACCATGTGGGCAAAGGAAAACAGGTGACTTCATGTCATTATGATTATTAAATTTATTAGATTTATATACTGTCCTTCATCAAAAGATCTTGGGGTGGTTCACAAGATCAGGTAATTGGCAGCAAGGTGATCCTTCCCACCATGGGCATAGCCAAGGAAGGGCAGGGAGGGGCAGCTGCCCCCCTCCCCAGATCAAGTAAAACAATAAGAATACTTAACTGACCAATCATGTCGGTTCTGCCACCCTAATCAAAGTACCTCCCCCCAACAAAAGTCCTGGCTACGTCCATGCTCCCCACCACTCAAAGTTGGCCCACAGGAGGTGGGGAAGGAAATGATCCCACCAAGCAAAGGTTTGCTTCACATTCATGTACAGTCGTACCTTGGAAGTCAAACAGGATCCATTCCGGAAGTCCATTCTACTCCCAAAACGTTTGGAAACCAAAATGTGGCTTCTGATTGGCTGCAGAAAGCTCCTGCAGCCAATCGCAAGCAACAGAAGCCCCGTCGGATGTCCGGCTTCCAAAAATAGTTTGCAAACCGGAACACCCACTTCCAGGTTTGTGGTGTTCAGAAGCAAAACGTTCGAGAACGAAGCTGTTCAAAAACCAAAGTATGGCTGTATAAATTTTTCTCTCAGTCACTAACTCTCACAAGCACTGAAATGGTTTTGAAGGGCTGTTGGTGAGAGACCAGCAAGGTATCATTTTAACCTGAATGGAAAGTGTGGGATGTACAAACTGAGTGACAATCGCTCTTCCTTGTGAGCCAAGTTAATTGGTGACTCCTTTCCTCAAAGCTGGTCATCAAACTTATAGTTCATATCACATGGTAGACAGCATGGATGGGAACCTGTAGCCCCTCCAGTGTTGTTGGAGTTTGGCAGTTCTCATCACCTCCGGCCATTGGCCATATTGGTTGGAGCTGATGGGAAATGGAGACCAGAGGTTCCATACAGAAAGTGCTCTATGGACCAATAGCACACAAGTAACATTTGCAGCCATTTCTGGAACCACAGCAATATTTCAAAGTGTACCTGTGTGCCAGTGGATCACATTTCAACTCGCTCCATGCCGATTACTGGGAGCAGTTCTTACGCAGAAAGAAAACAACCAAAGACGGTGGTATATAAATCAACCCTTGAAAATACTGGGCTAAGACTGAGAATTAAGAGACGTGGTTTGCTTATGCCATTTTGATTATCCTGAAGTAACTCTTGTCTTTGTGAGCAACAGGTCCAAATTACCAACAATAGGTACGGCATTGATTTTAACAAGAAACAAAATAAAATCACCCATAATTGCTGGGTGTGTGGAGCTGTGTCATGAACTCTGAATATCGAACTGGGAAAGCAAGCAAGCAGTAAGAGACTTCTGTAGCAAGATGGCCACAGAGCTATTTCAAGTTGAATGCCAAACGGCAGAAAAGGACTTTTATCAGCAGCAAAGGGATATAAAGGTCAAGCAGATGTCAGTGGACTAGTTGTCACCTCCTCCCCTGTAAGAAGATCCCTGTTTTCCTATCTCAAAAAGGCCTGGTCAGTCATGATGTCCTTCAGAAGCTGCCAAGTATTTCAGCATCCCAGGCCAACTGCTAGACTGCAAAAAAATTATGTAATGTGAATATGAAGATGTAACGACATGAATAATATTTCACGACTAATAAGACACTCACTAAATAGACAGGGTGTACATGGGAAATATATTGGATAATTGACTGATTGGTCTGAATGATTACTCAGGTGTCTCCTCCCCCCCCTTTTTTTGTCATCACAACCCTCTGAGGCAGGTTAGCCTGGAAGAGAGTAATAAGCTTTGTCACCCTGTAAGCTTTATGGCTGAGATTTATGGATTTGAAATTGGAAACCCTGATGATGCTAGTCTGATACTAGTGTCCCTCTCCCACAATAGCTGTTTTCTGGAATAGTCCCAGAGGTGGGAGCAGAATGACTGAAACAGAGTGCCACAGCAACAAAGGGGATCTGTAAGTATGGGTGCTTGTTCCTGTTTCTTTCTCTCTGGTATTCAAAATCTTTTCTTGCTTCACAATTTATTTTGATGCTGCTCTTCTGCCCCTTTTAAGTGATCTCTGTTGCAGTGCATGCAATCATTTGGGTGCCAAAGACAGCATTTCTATAAGCAACCTCACCTCAAGTCTGAGGCTTTCTGAATTAGCAGCATGGAACGCACTATCACAGCTTGTCAGATAGTGCTGGGAAATGAAATACATATACAGTAGGTATGAGAAGAAGGAGAAGGTTGTTGGGATGGCATAGAATTGGAGAATTGGAAGGGGACACAAGGATCTTCTTGTCCAACCCCTTGCATTGCCGGAATCTACTAACTCATGTTAGTAGCTTCGAGAACACTGTCCAACCATCTCGTCCTCTGTCGTCCCCTTCTTCTTGTGCCCTCAATCTTTCCCAACATCAGGGTCTTTTCCAGGGAGTCTTTTCTTCTCATGAGGTGGCCAAAGTATTGGAGCCTCAGCTTCAGGATCTGTCCTTCCAGTGAACACTCAGGGCTGATTTCCTTCAGAATGGATAGGTTTGATCTTCTTGCAGTCCATGGGACTCTCAAGAGTCTCCTCCAGCACCATAATTCAAAAGCATCAATTCAGAAGCTGATGATCTGAGTTACAGTCAGCTCCAGGTCTTGTTTTTGCTGACTGGGACATACTTTGTCCCAAAAGCAATAAAGCATGCAAATACCAGTAACATTCTTATATTGTTATTTTCGTTTGTAGTTCTGAAGGAGGGCTGGCCTTAAGGTTCATATATTATTCCCCTCCCTCTGAGCTTCCTCTGTCACCAAAGCAGTTCAGTGGCTTTAGGTGATGCTGGGCTTTTGGAATATCTGCACTTATAATTCCTAATTAAAAAAACCTCTGGTTTGTTTGTTTGTTTACAAAAGTTAATTTAAACTTTTCCCCCCATCTCATTATATATCATTTCCCAGAATGCTTTTATTACCTTACAAGACCACCACATATGATAAAATGTGGCTTCCTTTTCTTTACATTTCCAACAGATATTTGTACCTGTCTTATACATTTTTGCTAACTTACTTGGAGTCAGATGTCACCCCCTAACGTTTTACTCATACGGTAGGGCATATGAGCAAGGCCAGGATTCATTGCGTACGCCCTCTCTGGGTCCAAGCCAGTCTCCAGAGCCTCCTCCCCTGCTCCTCGGCATCTTTGCTGTTGCAAGTTCACCTGTCCCCTCCAAGCATACCAGCAGTGACAACCTGGAATCCTTCCTTGGCATCTCCAAGTGGTTGTGTGGATTGTCCAAAAGGACAAAACAAGTGTTTGGCGTTGGAGATGTACACTTAGGGCACGTTGCCCAAGGGACCGCCAAACCTGGAAACAACAAGATGAGACTTGGGGGACCAACACAAGCCATCCAGTTTGTATGATAAGTTCTGCACTCCTGCATAAGTGGGGGGGGGGAGCTATTTGCTTCTTTCTGGTGCCATCTTTGTCCAGTTCCCATATGTTAATGTACCCAACTGAACACACAGAAGACTAGCTTGAATCTAAGTCTTTAGTCTTAAGTTTTTAGTTATATAACTCCTGAGGGAGGTGCAGAAGGCCCGTGGTTCAATTCCCTGGCATCTTCAGGGAGGGCAGGTAATGTGCCCCCCCCTCTGAAATCCTGGAGAGCATTGACACTCAGTATTGATAATACTGAGCTAGATGGACAAATGGTCTGTCTTGGGAGGGTGCATATACACACCTACTGTGGGATGTCTGTTTTTCCCAATTTTCTTAGTTTTATATCACAAAGAGTGCCTCCCTTCTACTTCATAATCCCTTGGAAATGGAATGTGACAAAGAAATATGAAGAAATGGACTAACACAGGCGAGAAGAAACTTGGGTTAGTTGTGCCTCAGAATATATATGGGGTTCTGATTATACTGTGTAAAGAACACCTCCTCTGGGCTCTTTCAGGTAGGGCTATATTTAACAAACTGTGCCTGGCTTCTATACGGCATGGAAGCCAAGCAGAGTTTTTATTTCATTTTTCCCCTTCCCTGAAATGCTAACAACAATTCCCTGAGGTATAGGACACAGAGGAAATTATGGCAGCTGAATAGTATATTTAATAAAGGAAGTCATGTACATTTTATTTCCTTTAGAAGAATGATGGGTTTTTGCACCTTCGGTAACATTTTATTTTTAAACAAGTGCACCAAGCTTATCAATTTTACCTCGGCAGTTTATTTTGCCACCTCTATATTCCCCCCCCCCCTTTAAGCACTTTGTTATCCAACTCTGAATCAGTTATAATGCAAGCTTTGTGCAAGCTTCATTTTATACCACATTTGACAGTCAAACTACCCAGCCGCCATTACTGCTGTCCTCATTTTTAATCAAAATTGTCATCTTTATTTGACAAACGACCTATATTTCTGCTTATCTTAATCATTCTGCTTTAAAATATAGCCTGTGCAACATTCCTGAAGACCCCCGTTGCTTTGCTTCCCAACTCTCTGGCAGCGAAAGTTTTGGCTGAGAGAAAAGGACGCCGCGTCCCTGAACGGAAAGAGTTGTTTGATTAATGGGTGCATTTTCAGTCCTGCTTTATTTATTTATTTTTTTGTCATTGAAAAGGATCCGCTGATAAGGTCACCTGCTTGTAGTTTTAGCGTGAACTGCCCATTTCGTAGCATGTCGGAATGCAGAGGTCTGTGATCCTTTTAGTTCTTGGCTACCTCTCTGAAACAAAGCTGTATAGTCCATTAAATTCAACTCATGTTCCATATTCCAAAAAGCTGGAACCTGCACAGGGCCAGCCAAACCAGGATCCAAGATCAGCATCATGGCTCAAGGAGTAGATCAGGGGAGGCAGCAGATCGCCTGCCCCCCCACCCACCCCCATCCTCAAGGCTGCATGCTGCCATTACCAGGCCAATCCTCCTCTGGCACTGGCTGCCCTTGAGCCAATCCATCATCCCTACACTGCCTGCTGTCTTCATAATACAGTGGTACCTCAGTTTACAAACACAATTGGTTCCAGAAGTCTGTACTTAAACTGAAGCGTACTTAACCTGAAGCGAACTTTCCCATTGAAAGTAATGGAAAGTGGATTAATCCGTTCCAGACGGGTCCGTGGAGTACTTAAACTGAAGCGTTCATAAACTGAAACGAACTTTCCCATTGAAAGTAATGGAAAGTGGATTAATCCGTTCCAGACGGGTCCATGGAGTACTTAAACTGAAGCGTACTTAACCTGAAGCGAACTTTCCCATTGAAAGTAATGGAAAGCGGATTAATCCATTCCAGACAGGTCCGTGGAGTACTCAACCTGAAGCGTACTTAACCCGAGGTAAGTTGTTGGTAGGTAGGTGGAAGGGGTGGTGAAGGTGAGATATGTGATGTATGTTTTGTATGTAATATATGTAATGTGATGTCAATCTGAAGAAAGGCACTATGTAACAATACTGACTTCGCCAAACCTTTAGTAGGCATTGCAAGTATAGGCCATCATAAAACATCCATATATAAAATTTTAAAATATATACAAATAAACAGCCATGTAAAAATATGTAATAATGTGGATTTTCATTGGAGTTTCTTCTCGCTAAATGGTGCCAATCACCACTCTAAGAGAAACTATTGACAAAAACTCAGCCACCCTTGCAGTTACTTCCGGGTTAATGTCAGACAGATAGAATCTGATAGTTTCATTGTGCCATGATGTTGGACTACCCAAAAAAGGGGATAGCGCACGTTTGAGTAGCTGGTTGTACAATGCACAGTAGAAAAGAATACGTTCTACTGTGTCCGGCACATTCATGCGCAGTGGTTCTGGGGATGTTTAAATAATCTTGAAAAAAGCTGAGAGGAAAATGTTCAGTCAGGCTAACATAAAGGCCCTGCACTGGATTCGAACTGTTAATTTTGAAATATAAGTGACCCTGTTACCTGTTGTATTTAAACCATAGAACTTGGGGGAGGATTTTCATTGGAGCTATGTAACAATATGGCCCCTCCTCTTAGCAGTGGCGGAGCTTCATGCTCCGGCACCGGGGGTGGGGGCGGGGCTGGCGCCTGTTCTGGGGGTGGGGCTCCCGGAGGGTCATGGCGTGCATTCCGGGCGTGTGGTGCGCCTCCCGGAGGGGCGTGACACGCGTTCCAGGGGCGGGGCGTGCGTTTGGGGGGTGGGGCGGGCGCCCGCAATGGTGCCCCTTGGAGCCCCCACCGCCCCTATCTTCCTACGCCCCTGCCTCTTAGCAAGGTTTTGTGGGATGAGATGGCTCCCTAGATCCTAGGCACGCCCACCCTGTCACAACAGATGCAAAGAGCCCCAGCTAAAGCTCTGCAAAAGTCCCCCAGCAATATAAATTACAGGAAGCCCACAACTTACATGCATTTAGCTTGTGCACATTCAGATTTACGTATGTGGCAAAAATATAAAAATTAAAAAGTAAGGGGCAGAAAGGGCATGGGGTTCTAGGGAAAATGACTTCTGCAATCCCACCTGCCCTTAAACCCAATGGGTTTTAACTAGACAGGATTTTGGATTTAGGCATGATCTCCATGATCTCTGAAATGTAACCCCCACAAGTGGCGGGTGCAGAGGTCCCAAATTTCAGCAGCGCCCTGTGCAATGCCGTAATTTGCCATCCTCGCCTCCCTTATTTCCATTCTGAATAATAGTTGTTTGTCCCTGAGGCTCTGCACCCAGTGTAACCAAACCAGTCGTGCTCCCCTAAATTCACCTCTGCCCCAGAGTACATTGCGGGTCTACTGTATAAGCAGTTTCCTTGCAGTTCCTGGTTCTAATTGCTTCCTGATCAACATGGTATGGCATGGTGTTAATGATGAATCAACTCAGTTCCCGTTTTCTGCGTAGAGAGGGTTAATTGCGAATTTTCTCTCAATCTTTTTTTTTGGTGAAATATTGCTAGTTCATATTTTTTTTATAAAAAAAAAGTGGGGGGAGTTGAATAAAGTAGCAGTAAAAGCCCTGATTGTGCAGAGCAATTAGGGGGCAATTCATCGCTTATGCCACACTGCACAGAGCAGGAAGCATTTAGGGGCAGTAAAGTCCACATCCCCCAGAAATGCCTTTTTCAGTCAAAACTAGAAAGACTGGTGCTGGGGGGTGGGGGTGGGGAAGCAGGAGGATAAAACAAAAATATATTGAAATGCAATAGATTGACAATAATTGACAATTTTTTCAATGGATTGGCAATGATATTTTGATAAAATTAGAATTAAAACAGAGATAACAAAAAAAAATCCAAGCTAAATGATAGCTAGAATCAACCCCCATCCAAGCAAAGAAGAGCAAAGACCAAACAACAAGCTTCACTCCACACAGAGGCTGAAATATTTGAAAGCCATTTCCCTCATTTTTTGACATGATTGCACAGAGATTCTCCATGCCAGTACCAAAAGCTGGCAAGACTTTGCAATGCTGGCTTAAAGGGAATCCTCCCAATTAGGCAGGGAAAGGTGGAAAGTGGCTTTGAACTGTTTAAAGCCATTATGTGGAGTGCTGGCTCCGGGTAACAATTTTTGGCCACTTCCATCTGGGTCTGTAATGACTGAGCTGGCCCCAAGTAAGGCCCAGACACATTTTTATATGAGTGAATTATCCTTGTGTCCAACACTGTTAGAGCCTGCGAGGAAAGCCACTGATAAACAGCCGACACAAGGTTTAAATCAGGGATTAGCAGGAGATAGGCTGCTGTGGATCATGTAGCAAATGCTGTTTCTTGCAAAGAATGCTGGATTAAAGGGACACTGGTCTAATTCAACAAAGCACTCCTTATGCTCTTAAGCAAACATGTATAGGCCTACTAAGAATCACCTAACATAGATTTGTTGTGCCTTAACTATTAAGTGGTTCTTCCTGGGTATGCATATTTGCTTTGCAAATTTAAAGGACACAGATCGACCATGGATACTCTAGTAATACTGTACATAAATAAATGTAACAGACAAAGTAAGCAGGAATGATTTTAGCCCACCCATGAAGCATTAGATGTCAGGGCCTGCCAATAATTTCATATTTTTTTTTTTTGCTGCTTTTTCTCAGTGTCTTTTCTGCAGGCTGCAGAACCAGCCAATCCAGAATTGTTTTCCCAGTGAACCAGACTGCTAAACAACAACAAGAAGAACAATATTTTGATGTAACTAGGAACTACTGCAATGTAAGCTATTGTTTCATTTGACATAAACTGCCATTAAAAAAAGAAAACCTTTCTGAAACATAAAGCAAGAAGTTCTTACAGAGGTAATTTTATTTGCAAACATTCATATTTGAGAAATATAACCCCCCCACACACACACACCTCTTACTCCAAAAAAGATACAGTTACCGGTATGTTGCAAACTATAAAACACTAGTTAGCTGCTTTCTCCTCTCAGAGGGGAAAAAAATCAGTGATTGTTCACTTCAGGGTGGAAAATATTGAGAACATTTTCAAAGATAATATCAGTGAAATGGAGCCCTGGAATAGGATAGCAATGGCAGGTGCTAAATAAATGTCAAGGGAAAAGATGGGAGGTAAATGTTAAGGCATAGCTAAAAGACACTGATCTTTGGCAATGTGCTATTATAGCAGCAACATTTCAATGACTGATACGTTGGAGATGTTATCTGCCTGTTTGATGGATGCTGGTGTAGCAGAATGGCAATTGCTTACATGTAGCATTACTGAATCATATATTCACAACTGGGAAAGCTACTTTTTTATCCTTCAGCTAATAGCAGATCAGGTTTGCCATAAAGCAGCATTGTGCCTTTTGAATATAACCTGTGATGATGAACTTTCATTCCAACTTTTATACTTGTATGGTTGTTGGGACTGAAAGAAACCCTCTGGATGATACTAGCCAAAGTTTGACATTTATTGGGAAGAAGAAGAAGAAATAATCCCATTGTTAAGTAAGCAGATTCCTGACTGGAATAGAATTCTTTTATGAGGGTGGCACAGTTTTCCCCATAGATATGCGTAACTAGAGCTGCTCCTTGACAGTCCCGAAAGAATGGGGCCAGGGAAGCAATCGATCCAATAAATCTTCACACTGAGCAAACTTTTTCTAAATATCTTTTTCGTTTCCATTTGCCTTTGTTGATATTGAAAATTAGCACTTGGAGATGTGCTCCTGACTGCTCCTTGAAATTTGGCCAACTTGGACATTACAAGGAAGTGAGAAAAAGCCCTCCATGACTGGTTTTTTAATGCTGGGGGGAACAAGCCCAGAGGGCATAGATAGACGGAGCTTGGTCTGGTGAGTCTCAGATTGTTCAGGCCTAAGATTTAGATTTCTGGTTCAGGTTGGTTCCCTCTGCTCCTAATGGACACTATCAACTATTTTAAGTGCATCACCAACATCATCATTTCTTAGTTGTCTTTCGCCACAAGGGGCCAGGGTGTGTTACAGCAGTATCCCCAGTGTGTGCTAAGTGATGACTCATCCCTGGGAAACCCGAATACCCATCATCTCAGCAGGCCATTGGAGGCAGCAGCAGTTGTGGCTCAGCTCAGCTATCCTGAGCAAACAAGTTGCTTGCATAGGATCTCTCTCTGGGACCAGAGAGAAGAAAGTTCATGGACTGTATTAGGACTTAAAGAAGACTGGACTGTATTGCCAGCTTGTTTAAGTGCAATGTGTTACTTTGTATTTTTGCAATGTTTTATTCTGTAACTAGTTTTAGACAGTTTTGCCATCAAACCTTTTGGATCTCTTTTTTCGTAGTAGAGAGCATTCATTTCTACTCTGCACAAGGTCCAGATCAGGAACTTCAACTCTAACATGCCTGCCATAAATAAAAAAGGTAGGTGGTGTGAAAGGCTAATGAACACGGCTGATTCACACAGGTATTGGAAAGAATACATTCAGAATTCCATTATAGGAATTGCAAAAATTTGACAAGGAACTGTTGAAATGGACCCTTCAGCATCACACCCATTTGCCTATATACAACCCTACACCTGTCTACTCAGAATTAGGACCCACTTTGAGTGCTTCCTCTGAGGTAAGGGGTGAATTGCTCTTTCAGGTTGAGAGCCGTGTTCTCTTCTGGACAGTCTTCCAGGTTCTGCAAGCCTGGGCAGTGCGTATGGAGGTCCTGGGTTGCCCAGAAACCAAGATGCCTCTCTAAGCCTCACTAATGTGGTCCCAGGGGAAGCAGCTTGGCTGCAGGAGTTGCTGGAAGGAGGTGCCGTCCAACCACCTTAGGGACTCCACTCCGGATTCATGTAGGGTTTACTCCTTAGCTTTTTCTTCTCCCAAAGATATCCCACAAGGTAAGAGAGGTTTAGGATCAGAGTCTTCCTTCTCCTAGATGAGCCAGCTTCCCAGGTTTATGAGCCCTGTCTGCCCCTCTGATAAGCATTGTCTCTAGCTGTGGGCTGAGGCTAAGGCTCCACCCTTTAGTTTCTTCTTCTTGTTGTTGTTGTTGTTGTTGTTCTTGTTGTTGTTGTTTTCCTGGGCAGTTGTGCATTAACCTCTTCCTCAATAGACAGCCTCTTGTTCTGGGCCTACAAAGTAAGTGATCTGGCCTTGTATATTAAATAAGAACTTAATAGCTATCTTCTTCATGCTTACACCTTCCTCTGTGTTCTTCTTCCAGGAAAGCAAGAATCATCAGCATGCACGGCAAAAAACCCCAAGGAGCATGGGAAGCAGGGCTAGAGAGGCAAGGGGTGTGTCTCAGGAGGCTTATGGCCTGGGAGAGTCCTGAGGGCCAGATCTGGCCCCTGAGCCTTAGCCCCCCCCCCAATCTGTGGTCCATGGGATTGTAGCCCTAGCGTCTCCCAAACATTTATAGAAGCTCATGCAGTGCTAATGCTTCCACAAATCTCCTCTGACAACTGACACCTCACCACCTGCCCTTTCCATTTTCACACCCTCCTGCTAATATTGGGAATTATATGCTATGCCAATATCTGCCCCCCAACCACACCCTTCCCCCAGAAAAAGAACACAGCTGCTGCTTTCCTTAGATTGACAGACTTTTGGCAAACATTGCAGGGGCAAGTGAAAATATGTGACCCTTCCTTCCCTCTTCATGGAAGCAATGGGAATATGGGTTCAACAAAGATGGGACGGGATTCGCTCCAAAGGAAACATGATACAGAAGTGCAAACCCAGATACCGGTAAATTAAATGCACATAACGCCAGGATTGACTATCTCTCACACCTCCCAGCATCTGCAAATGTCAACATAAGTCTAAATGACCAATTATTCCACAGTAAATTTTAGGAATACCGGTATACTGTATTAAGAAGGGTATTTAAGATGTCAGTCTTTAAACAAATTTCCAATGTTTGATACACAAATACCAAGTGCGTATACCAAGTGTGATGTTGGAGATCTGCAAATTTGATACCTCTGATTTCTCATCTACTTTTGCTCTGCATGGATGCATCTATCTTCCTTGTATAAAATCAAACTGTTGGTCCATGTGGTTCAGTCCTTCCTCTCCTGATAGGCATTGGCCCTTCAAGGCCTCTCTATATGCAAATCCTTTTTATTCCTGTGCATTTTACACTCCCTCATGGATGTGACACGAGACAATGATCAATCCCTTCCCCTTCTATTAAACATGCACACCTAATCTTGTCACAGAGCTGAATGTTCCATGGTGAGATGTATCCGTATTTTGTAGAATGATCTTAGCTGGACCACAGACATAAATGTCTGAACCTCTGCCAAATATTTTAGGTTTTGCTGTGGATGGCAGCCTTGGAACCTGGCCATGTGCTTTTAATAGGCCACGCCTAAGCAGTAGTAGATTGCATGCATCCAGCTGTCTGCATAATTTTGTTTTTCTTGGCAGACACCCATTACACTATTATTAGCCTAGTACAAAGTACCTCCTGGCATGGTTTTGCTCTCCTTTTCACTAGCGCAATGAGAGCCATATCATGTCATATATAAAAACAGACACTCATCTGTTCTGACCTACTCTTCCAGCAACTAGGCTTTTCAGTTTTATGGATTCTAAAACTGCCATTAAAACACTTTTGTGCCGTGAACTACACTTGCGAAAGTCAATTTTGTCACATGGGTTTTTAAAATATCATCATCATCATCTCACCACCCAAACTGATTACCAAAATGAGGTCAAAAATCTTACTTCAAACGGGAGTTCTGCTAGTTCTAGATTTCCAGACAAATCAAGTCTTTGCAGGTTCTCACAGTCTCCCAATTCTGGAGGGACAGCCTTCAAGCGATTAAAACTCACATTGAGCTCCTGCAGGTTTTTTAAGCAACCTGTCAAAATAAAGTGAGCCAAGATCAGCTGTGCAGTAATTCCAATGACTACAGTAACAAGAAGAGGCCCCTGGAAAACACGGGGCCAAGCAGTTTTCTAATTCAGTGGTACGGAGTGAGTTTTCCCAGAGAAAAGCAACAGAGCAACTAGAAAACTGGATGAGCCATCATAAATACAGACAGGGAAAACAGACCCGATATGATTTCATGAAGGGGGAGAGGGAGGAATTAGGGCAGCCTAATGCATTTGCTGATAAATTGCATTAATTAATTAACGGTTTAAAAGTACACATTTCCATGTGAGGGAATAGTTCTAAAGAAAAAGTGATGCACGTGTTTATATTACACTTTTAGATTAAACACAATACAAACATTATCTTAAATGAAGGATTCTCCATTCTCTAATAGAAGGGAATACCTCTTTTAAGATAATAAATATGTTAATTATAAAATGGTGCTTGACACTATATATATATATATATATATATATATATATATATATATATATATTCTTAGTGGGTTGAGAATGTTTTTGTTTGTTTGTTTTTTTAAAAGATCATTTCTCATAAAAGACAACTGCACGATAGCACAATTCTCTCTAGTGTTGGAGAATATGACAAGTGTATGTTAATTTTGAATTATTGATCTGTCTGTCTGTCTGCCTTTCCACAATGCCTTTGCACTGAGGAGCTCAAGATGATACAAACAACTATCCCGGAATGAGCTAAATTAGTTCAGAAGAGGGAAAGTGAAAGGCCCAAGGACACCTCCTGAGTTTCAGGTATGAATGGGGATTTGAATCCGGTGTGCTCAGATCTCCCCAGCCATCGTCCAACATGCCATGCATCTCTTGACTGTTATACTCCATAATTCACAGAGGCAACATTTGATGCTCCACCAACCCAACATCTGCAGCCTGCTGTAGCCATCTAGAAAAACTACAGAAGAGACTAGCAAAAAGGAGGGAATATAAAAGCCTGGTATTCTCTCTTTTCTGCTATGTGATAAGGCAAACCATATTCTGGGGCTGTGGGAAATTGTAAGGTTTTATAGGAGGAGGAGGAGGAGGAGGAGGAGGAGGAGGAGGAGGAGGAGGAGGAGGAGGAGGAGAAGAAGAAGAAGAAGAAGAAGAAGAAGAAGAAGAAGAAGAAGAAGAAGAAGAAGAAGAAGAAGAAGAGGAAGAAGAAGAAATTCGGGTCACTACGGCTATAAAAGGAAGCATATTTCACGAGGCTGTGCAAGCGCTAAACATCCCTGGCTCTGACAGGGGACTGGGGCAACTATAATGAAGTGAAGGACTAAATTATGACCAAGAACTATCTATTCCATGAAGATCCAATTCTATAAAGGGCCAAAGGCAGAGGTGAGGCAGAAGAAGTGACTTGATTCTAGAGTGGAAAATCCCCTTTTGGTCCCTTGCCCCATTACAGGAGTGGCTTCTGAAGATATTTTGCTGCCTGAAGCAAAGTAGTAAAATGGCATCCCCTCCTCCAAAATCAAGGTGCTTAGTACCCAAGACCAGCCAAGTTATTCTGGCACCTGAGGCAGGAAATCCCACATGCACATCTCTCTTTCCCTGACGAAGAAAACATAACAACAAATTAAGCAGGTAACTATTTGCTGCCTTTTCACTGCATACAAAATATGCTGTCTGAGGTGGACCACTTTGCCTAATGGCAGAGCCGGCCCCATCAGAACATAGGAAGCTGCCTTATAGTGAGTCAGGCCATTGGTCTCTCTAATTCAGCATGATCTGCACTGGCAGAAAGCTCTCCAAGTTTCAGACAGGGGATATTCCCTCCAGTAAGTTAGCAAAAATGTATAGGACTAACTCAAATGTCTGTTGGCAATGTAAGGAAAAAGAGGGCACCTTATATCATATGTGGTAGAATTGTAAAACGATAAAGGAATTCTGGGTAATGATATGTAATGGGGTTTTTTTTAAAAAAAAATGTTTAAAATAACTTTTGTCAAAAGACCAGAAGCCTTTCTCTTAGGAATTTTAGGTGCAGATATGCCAAAGGATTTGACAAGACTTGCCCAGTGATGGAAAGAGGATAAGATGCCAACTAAAGTGATTGTGCAACCCGTACAGCACACAGGCGACAATTATTCACACAATTAAAATTCTTGTTCAAAAACAATTTTTCACCATTTATCAAGTTTGTGAGAATAAGACAAGTACTTACAAAGTGCCATGAAAACTTATAAGCTATTTAAAATAAAGTGAACTTGCAGTGTCAGATTTTACTAAGTTCTTACAACTTCTTGACTCAATTTTTGTTTTTTCTTGTTTTTTAGGTACGTTCAAAAAGGTAGGTAAATTCAACGGTGTTCCCAGTAGCTGTGAAGTGCAGGTGGAAGACAGGGTGCCAGCGTTCTATCCCCGTTTTGCCCTAGCAGCAGTTGAAGAGCTGCTATTTCGCCCCCGACAGGGCCAATTTATTGGGGTAGGCAGATAGCCCACTCCCTGAGCACAGTTCTCTGGGCTTCCTCAGTAGTCTCGAGCCATTAATGTATCTATTATGCTAACTAATAATAATCCAAATAAAATCTCATTAGAATCATCATAATACATTTCTAAATGTTCACTTAAATACAATTAAATACAAAATTAATACAAAGGTTCATAATTATATACTTACATGTCGTTATAGAAAAAAAATTCTTGGCTTAAACATAAAGAACTGATTAGCTTAGCAAGGTAGCCATGTTTGATTACAAATATATATACTCTTATTGTGGGCTTTTTAGCATGTATTTTACATTAACAAGGAGGAGGAGAAACGGAGGAGAGGATGGAAATGAAACTATCAATACTATCACCTTTGCCCTTGCATGTCCAATAAGGTAGAATCTGTCACTCACATTCTTTTATTTTGTGAATTTTACAGTGAAGAACGAGCTGGACTTATTTTACCCCTTTTGTCAAAATTTAAACCCTTAAAATATTATTTGGAATTCTCCCCCGAAATTTTACAAAAATTCCTTCTGGAAGATTCCTCAAGTCCAGTATCATATGATGTGGCCAAATTCTGCACTTTAGCTATTAAGAAACGTAAATCTCTTCTATTTGAATAATATATTGCAAATTCATTCTGTGTAATTGTTTTGCTTCCGGTGATGTTATTGCTGATTTTTTGTTTGGAATTATGGTATTTTGTATTGCTGGCTTTTGCTGTAATAAAACTAAACTGATGATGTTTGGAATACTTACATCCCATACAGATACTCATCTCAATATCCATTGCTGTAATCAAATAAAAACTGAAAGATCGAATTTGGAATTTAATCCTACCGGATGTAATGTTTTAAATAAAAATATTAAACGTGCTTCTTGTTGTTTTAGTGTTTTTTAAAATGTCCTGTTTTTTATACCGGTATTTCCTAGGAACGAATTGCCAAATCCCAAAGAACAATAAGTCCGCATCACTATGTTTCATTTTAAGATAGTGCTATCTCAGGGAGATAGAAGTGCTAAATTTAGGCTTAAATTTTGCCCCCTACTCAGAAATGCTCGCCCATGAACACCCACATTGACCTTTATAAAATGATTTAACAAATTAAACTAAGACTCATGTTTCAGTCGAAGACCGAATCTACAAACATCTCCACTCCATTCAAAATAAAATCATCTTTCATTCCTCAGAATCAGGACTTCAGGATAGAAGCTTTTCAGCATGAGATATTAAAAGTTCTTGATAAACTTGAAAAACGCCATATTCCTATTAAACATAACATATCTAGAAAACAGCAGACAAGGGTGGTGCCACCATAATAATGGATACAGTGGCTTATGACTCAGAAATCAATAAACAACTTGCAGATAATAACTTTTACCTACTTTCGTTGTTAAATATAGATTACAAAATTTTTACTGGGGTATTGGCAAACAGGATGAAAAACATTCTAAAAAGAGTTATAGGGAAAGATCAGGCTGGGTTTTTACCTGAAAGACAAATAAAAGACAATACTAGAATAATTATTGATTTACTAGACTATGTAGAAATGAATCCGAGTAAAAAATAGTAATGTTACTTGTAGATGCTGAAAAGGCGTTCGACAGTATTTCATGGAATATCAGCACTGGAAACTCTTTTAAGAGCATTAAGAGAAGATAAAGAAATCAAAGGCATAAAAGTAGGAAATCATTGATATAAAGTCAAAGCGTTTGCAGATGGAAATGCCATTAAAAAGCATTCAAAGAGCCTTAGAAAAAATGAAGGATTTTAGCAAAAGGAAGAAGCGGACCATTTGGATCCCTTCCAGTCAGCAATCAGGCTGTTTCCTAGTTCTGCTGGATCTCTCAGCGGCTTTTGACACCATCGACCATAACATTCTTCTGGACCGTCTAGAGAGGCTGGGAGCTGGGGGGACTGTGATACAGTGGTTCCGCTCCTTCCTCCTGGGCCGTGTTCAGAAAGTGATGGTGGGGGGTGAGTGCTCAGACCCCTGGGCTCTCACATGTGGGGTGCCTCAGGGTTCTGTCCTCTCCCCTATGCTTTTTAACATCTATATGCAGCCGCTGGAAGAGATCATCAGGGGGGTTGGGCTGGGTGTTCATCAGTATGCGGATGATACCCAGCTCTACCTCTCTTTCAAATCAGAACCAGTGAAGGCGGTGAAGGTCCTGTGAAAGTGTCTGGAGGCAGTTGGAGGTTGGATGGCGGCTAACAGATTGAGGTTGAATCCTGACAAGACAGAAGTACTGTTTGTGGGGGACAGGAGGCGGGCAGGTGTGGAGGACTCCCTGGTCCTGAATGGGGTATAACTGTACCCCTGAAGGACCTGGTGTGCAGCCTGGGAGTCATTTTGGACTCACAGCTGTCCATGGAGGCACAGGTTAATTCTGTATCCAGGGCAGCTGCTTATCAGCTCCATCTGCCTGTTTATCAGCAGGCTGAGACCCTACCTGCCCGCGAACTGTCTCGCCAGAGTGGTGCATGCTCTAGTTATCTTTCGCTTGGACTACTGCAATGCGCTCTATGTGGGGCTACCTTTGAAGGTGACCCAGAAACTACAATTAATCCAGAATGTGGCAGCTAGACTGGTGACTGGGAGCAGCCGCCGAGACCACATAACACCAGTCTTGAAAGACTTGCATTGGCTCCCAGTATGTTTCCGAGCACAATTCAAAGTGTTGGTGCTGACCTTTAAAGCCCTAAACAGCCTCGGTCCAGTATACCTGAAGGAGCGTCTCCACCTCCATCGCTCTGCCCGGACACTGAGATCCAGTGCCGAAGGCCTTCTAGCAGTTCTCTCGCTGCGAGAAGCCAAGTTACAGGGAACCAGGCAGATAGCCTTCTCGGTAGTGGCACCCGCCCTGTGGAATGCCCTCCCACCAGATGTCAAAAAGAAAAATAACTACCAGACTTTTAGAGGACATCTGAAGTCAGCCCTGTTTAGGGAAGCTTTTAATCTTTAAGAAATGAGTGTATTCTAATATTTCTGTTGAAAGCCGCCCAGAGTGGCTGGGGAAACCCAGCCAGATGGGCGGGGTATAAATTATTATTATTATTATTATTATTATTAGGCTTTAAGTTGAATAAAGAAAAATCAAAATTATTAACAAAAAATATGGGAGAGAAGAAAAGAATTAGAGGAAAAAACAGAGCTAAAATAGAGAATAAGGTGAATTATTCAGGCCTTTGGATAACAAACAATAATAAGAATTTATTCAAAGATAATTATATTAAAAAATGGAAAGAAATTAAAGAAACCTTAGGGAAATGGGACAAATTAAAATTATCTTTGTGGAGAAAGGTTTCAATGATCATGATGATGATACTCCCTAAAATTTTATTCCTCTTTCAAATAGCAACATCTGGATTCCCTGCGGGCCTATGTGTGAGTTTTGTTTGTGGACTTTACCTCAGCTTTTAATACTATTGTCCCATCTAAATTGTTTTCTAAATTACTTCATCTTAATGTTCCTGTTCCTGTTTGCCAGTGGATACACAGCTTTTTAATGGACAGGAGGCAGCAGGTGAGGTTGGGGGAAATTATATCGAGCAGCAATACCATCGGTACATCTGCTCCCCAGGGGTGTGTGCTTTCCCCACTGCTTTTCTCTCTCTACACAAATGACTGCACCTCAACTGACCCATCGGTTAAGATCTTGAAATTTGCAGATGATACAACAGTTATTGGGCTTATCTAGGAATCTGTGTATAGGCAGGATGTAGACCATCTTGTTTCGTGGTGCAGCAGTGATGTACCCAGGTACATGCCCTCAGAAGCAGATTCATATTTTCTTAAAAATCATTTCTAAGTCTGTGTCCTCTGTCCCACTAAAGAAAGGAGATGATGGAATCATGTTCTGACAAGCGCATCCTTATTTGAGATACCAACCACCTGGTTTTAGTATGTACAGTATTCTTCTTTAGGAAGAAGATGTTCAAGGTTTCTGAAAGAACTGGCATGCGGCCTAGAACTGTGATAGGAAAGGAATTCTTGCGAAAGCAGGCCAAGGATTATGTGGACTAGACTAGAGTATTCACATTTCATATATATATATATATATATATATATATATATATATATATATATATGTATATATGAATGTATCTAATAATCATTTTTCCCTTCTGTATCACTTCTTTGTATATCAATAATGTATCTGTAATGGAAATAAGGATGTTCTAGGCCAGCCTATGCTGAGTCGCTTTCTTGCAAGCTCGCAATAAAGTACTTTTTATACTTTCAAACTCAACCCCACGTTTCTGGAAGTCTTCTTCGCCTTCGCAGCTGCCCAATAATTTGAACCCACTTCTCAGGTACAACATCAGGAATAATTTGATGCTGAATGACCAAAAGACAGTGGAAATGGTAATTGATTTCAGAAGGCACTCTTCCGTCTTGCTGCCACTTTCCATCATTGGTAACATGGTTGTAGTAGTAGTGTCCTTTAAGTTCCTGGGCTGTATAATTTCCTCAAAACTTAAATTGGTCAGGCAACATCAATAGTACTTTTAAAAAGGCCCACCGGAGGTTGTATTTCTTGCGTCAACTAAGAAAATTCAATTTGCCCCAGGAAGTGTTGATCCAATTTTACAGAGGTACCATTGAAACTGTTCTCTGTAATTCTATTACTGCCTGGTATGGCACAGCCTCCAAGATGGACAAGAAAAGGCTCCAATGAGCAGTAAGAATTGCAGAAAGTGTAATTGGTGTTAGTTTGCCTTTAATAGAGACACTTTATGCTGTCCGGGTTAGGAAGAGAGCGGAGGCAATTGTCGCAGATCCTTTGCATTCTGAATTTCATCTGCTTGATTTGCTTCCATCTGGACATCACTACAGGACTCTATACACAATAACAGCTAGGCACAGGAACAGTTTTTTCCCTTGTGCCATCAAATTGTTAAATTCATTGTTGTGTAGCGGAAGAGGAGGCCTGTTATGGGTGGGGTTCCTTTGCTGTGCTATTGTATTGTGAGTGGAACAGTGTTTGTATAAGGTACAATTAAACTGCAATGTAGTCGAAGCAAAATTCCAAGTATGTTGGTACTTGGCCAATAAATCATTCCTTATCCTTATTTTTTATAATTTTGCCTTGTAAAAACCAAATAAATTTTTTTTAAAAAAGGCTTTATAGGTCAAACCCAGCACTTTGAATTGGGCCCAGAAGTTAATTGGCAGCCAGTGCAGCTGGGCCACGATTGGCATTATATGATCCAATGGTTTGTGTCGGTGTACAAAAGAAGAAGATCTAAATTAAATAATTAAACAACCAATGTATCTTTGTGCCTTCTGAGTGGAAGTAGTTAAAGCAGTAATGAAATCCAGTTTCCCTGGTAATTTCATGCCTGAGAATATTTTACTTTTAATTAGTAGCTGCAGCAACGATCCCAGTCATTCCTGAGTCATGATTTATTCTTATTTTTATTTCTTCCTTTTTAAAAAATCATTATTAAACACATTAAAACCAGTAATTAAAGTACAACTTTTAATTTTTAATAGGCAGTGGGTGTTATTATTGTGGAAATGCAATAGAGAAAAGCTGCATTACAGTTCCTAAGTGGCTGTTAAGAAAACTGTAAGTGGAGACCATTATAAAGCCATTTTTGTACATAAAGCCCTTTTGAAAGGTAAAGAATCTTCCCATGAATGCTAATAACTGACTCATGCTGCTTATTACCCATAAGCACCTCACCCATCCAATCCATTTACTGAGCTGCTATGATGTCACAGAAGGTTCCACACCACCTAACCGTTATATAAGAAGAATCTTACGTAAAGGTATAAATCAGGCACAGGCAAACTCGGCCCTCCAGCTGTTTTGGGACTACAACTCCCACCATCCCTAGCTAACAGGACCAGTGGTCAGGGATGATGGGAATTGTAGTCTCAAAACATCTGGAGGGCTGAGTTTGCCTATGCCTGGTATAAATGTTGATGGGGATAATAATGGTGTTGGCGATGGTGCATTTTCTGTGAAAGAAAAAAGACCAGCTTGACTAAGAGGCCTGGGCCTAACCCTAGACACAGGGAGAGCCTGGTGGGAAAACTGCTATGCTGGTGATGTGGAAGTACATCTCCAACAAATGCACTCATTTGATTGGGGACAAGCACTTCATCGTAGTAATTTCCATTAGCCAGAGTGTGTAGGCCAATGATTTTTCAAGAGGACTTTCTTCAGGACAGGGGAAAACACATGAGCAAAGAGCATTTTATGCAACTAACTATCCCCCGCTCTTCATTTTTATGTGACAAATCATATTTCCAAGAACGCCTGTTGCGTCTATCAGCTCAAAGGAAGAAGAAGAGACCTTGAGATAGCATCTAATTTGGAGGAGGATTCCATTTTTATTCTATTCTCCACTGCCACCTTGTGGAATACTTATTAAGCTTGCTGGTTTGTTTCATCCCAAAGATCAACACACCAATAAAACAGCCAGACTTTGAATTTTTGTTTCATACCCATAAATTTCATGCTTGTGCTTTGTGGGTGGTTTTCTAATGCACTTAGCTTTCAGAGTGCCCATAAAATATATCCTGATATCAGCTGGCAATTATATTCATAAAGTATAATGTACATAAATAAATAAATCATATCCATAAGTGTTAACAGTTGGAAAAATTTAACCTGGCATTAGACACTATTTAGTTAAGACACTATTTAGTTAAGATCTGTGCTACTTAACCCCACCCCCCAAAAAAGTGAAAAAAGAAGAGACCATTTTAATTTTATTTACTTCTAGTTTTAAGGGGATGAACAGTTTCCCCCTTCTGTAATGAACCAAGGTTCTTGGGTTTAAAAAGTTGGCAACAACAAAACATAACTCTCTTGGTTGAAACTCAAGAAAATACAGTGGTACCTCTACTTACGAATTTAATGCGTTCTGAATGCACATTTTAAAGTAAAAAAAAAAAAGTAAGTCGGATCCCATAGGAATGCATTGGGAGAAAAAAATTGTAAGTCGAAGCAACCCAATCTAAAAATTCATAAGTAGAAAAAAATCCTATCTAAACCACATCCAAGATGGCGGACGGAGCTGCGTTCGTAAGTAGAAACATTCGTAAGTAGAGTTATTCGCAAGTAGAGGTACCACTGTAATAGTCCAGAATTTCCATTTCTGGGAAGGGAAAGGAAGTGTGAACTATTGTCAACAACCCAGTTGCAATATCTCAATGACTCATTCACAAATTAAGCCCCAAATCACCAAATTTGAAACCACCAAAAAGTACTGCCATTGCAAAACCTGGTGTGCATCTGGATACATCTGTCACCCATCCACCAGCATTATTTTCACTTAAGTGTCATTTAGGCAGGCAGTCAATCATCAGAGGTGGGATTAGGGCATCATGACCGGTTCTTCCACACAGGGCACGGGGGCCAAGGAGTACCTTCCTTCCTGCCTGCCTTCCTTCCTTCCTTCCTTCCTTCCTTCCTTCCTTCCTGCCTTCCTGCCTTCCTGCCTTCCTGCCTTCCTTCCTAAAGCCTAGTAAGTGCTGGGCTTTGGGAAGGAGGCATGAGGGCTCTGACAGGTCCGAGAGTCCTCCTGTCTCCTTCCCAAAAAACATGGAACAAGATCGTGGTGAACTTCCATCTTTCCCCCCCCCCCCCAACAAAGAATGGGAAACGTCACCTAAAAGTGAGAGAGCGCATTTGACAGGAGGCGAAAAGTGTTAAGGAAATGCATGCTCCCTTTCAGTTCAGCGCTAAATGTGATGATAAACAATAAAGGTGATGTCTGGGGAGCGGGAGACCTACCAATTTCAGGCGGAAGCTCTGTGATCAGGTTACTCGGTAATTCTAGTATTCTCAGCTCCTGAAATAAGGCAATGTAGGCTGGAATGGTTGTGATCATAGTATTGCTTATATGCCATTCTTTTAGATGTGTCTGGTCTTTCAGAGAATCTGGAAATTCCTAAGAAAAGGAGATACGCATAAAGGTCTTTATTTAGGAATCTTCACAAACAGAATTTTGTCAACATTTTGAGATACTAAATGTGCTTTGAACATATGTTTCATTGTACTATGCACTTCCAACTCTATGCTTCTATGAAATCACAATCCCCCCCCCCATTTAACATGCATGCAAAGGGAAGGGGGGCAGATCTCTCCTGGTCTCCTCTCATGCATTTTAAAAGGAAGAGCGGCAACTTACACACATTGACCCCATTCATAATGCCCACAATACATGTATTTTTAATACACAGTGCTGAACTAGAGGAGAGGCTGGAACTATGTGATGAGATCTCACATCTCTTTAAATTTATTTCAAAAACAGTCCCAGGTACTGCGGTGACTGAGGGAGGGAGTCTTAGTCATTTTGCCTCCAACCATTTTCCGAATATAAACCATTCCCCAGCAGCTGTTTCTCCCGTTAAAGAAAACATACATGCCAGGGATCTCCAGGGATTCCAGAACTTTTCCAGGGTTTGGCTTCCTGGAATGAAGTTCAGCAGAGACTGTGGTATCTATGGGATAGATGGTTTTGTTTACACATATACCGGTATATAACTTGAGCATAAGATGGAGGTGCTCACCGCATTAACACATCTTGCTCCCATATATGGTTGCTAGAGGAGCCCCACAGTCCAGCACAGAGCCAGAAAAAAATGTCTCTCTGCCTCAATCTTTTGGATGCTGATGAGGAAGGACACTTATAAGTGGCCAGCTAAGGTCATTGTCTTACAAAAAAGAAGCTTGTTTGACTGGTTCAGCAACCTTCTCTACTAGATTCTAACTCTCGCTGGATATGAGGCCAAGAACTGGAAGCTGCTCAGGGCATCATTCAGACTGACCTTCACCCCTCAACGCATAACACCATGTATGTTTTCCTTGATGAGGCAAACAGCCTGGTGAGATGGGAGTGATTTACATGAGGCAAAAAGCACAGGGCAAAAGGTTGTCCATGAGAAACCAAAAGAAACCAAAATTGGCAAAGATTTGGACCATGTTCCAGTGGCTTCTCACCTGTTTTAGAAGATTGTCATCCCTCTGAGCTTCATTTCTCCCTTTAGCAATATTTATTTTTTTCCAAGAGTTAAGGAAGAAGTGGAGCTCAGAGGGATGACATGACAATCTTCTAGAACAGGAAAGGGAAACCTCCAGACCTCAGCCCAAATTCAGACTACCGGGCCTCAGAATTCAGACTGCACTGGTCTCTCCAGACCACCCCACACCCTCCTTG